>NC_064922.1:909030630-909349130 GCF_023897955.1 Schistocerca gregaria
CTAAAAATTATCTTCCAACAGCTGTTTGTATTGATGAAATTGCCACGATTATGTTCTTTAGCTTCTTTATCAAACTGAAGGTTTGTTTCAATCCTAGCCACTCTCATAACTGTGTTTCTTTCTGTCCTACCACCCTAAATAGGTACTGCTCTGACACCTGTAACCACTGTATTTTACCACTCATGGCAGTTAGATTTCCTGTTACTAGGCCAGCTAGTTTACTGTTCCCTTTCCTTGTGAGGCAAAGGCCATGACTGATGTAATCTCATGTACAAACAGAATCAACAGGAATCATGCCAGTATGTGACACTGCACCTTATATAAGTAACCATTCCAACTCCAAATTGACTCTCCTGATAGAAGCATTAAGATTATGTTGGTCTTGACGGTTTGGCACAGGTACACACTGAGTTCTGATATGTCCCGATGATGGTGCAGTCCTTAGCAGGTCACACTCTATATTGTACCAAGTATCTCCGTGATTACCCAGGGTGCCTTCCTTGATGAAGTCTTTTCAAAATAATCTGTCACGTCACCCAGACTAACACTAGGCGTAAAAAAGTCGGTGGTCTGGTGTTCTGAACCTAGTGCATCCTGTAAAAATTGGACTACACCTCTAACAAGAGAACAATGTAACAACAAAACTTTCTTTCTCTTTACTGGCCTTCCTACATCCTCACTTCTCATTTTACAGCTGAATGTTTGTTGTGCTCTCTCTACACCTGTAGCTGCTGGAGGCTCATCCATTTCTAACTGAAGCAACAAGTCAAATGTGTTTTTCGCATACACCATAAAGCTGCCAGATGAAATTTTATGCCTGTTTCTTTTATTACTTGTTACGATATCCTACATATCTTAATCGTTCACCGTCCTTCATCTTTCCAGATCTTTCCTAACCTTAGCTAATACAGTCTGAAGGACACCTATTCCCAAGCCACTAGTCAATGCTATAGAGAAAACTACAGCATCCATCACGCCATATCCAAGAAGTAATAATTATATGGCAAGTCATGCACTTTTCACTTAGTAAGGATAAGTCAAATAAATTACCAATAAACACAAAAAGAAGTTTCCAAATTTCAGGAAATACGAAGTAACTCGTGAGTGGATGTGCTGTGCTTAAATTACTGGAAAGAAAAGGGACAATTAAACAAGATTCATTAATGTTATTGTGCCAAAAGTAAATAAAATACGACTACACGATTTTACCATCTTTTCGACCTTTACGCAAAGAAAAGAAAAACCCTTTAATAGTAAATTTAAAATACACTCTGATCCACGTACTTACTGATTATTTTGGACTAACTAACTGTTACTGCGTTTTAAAAATGTTATCCTTTCGAGTGCAGAAAACTCGTACTTCTTGCGCCTGATGGTAACTTTCAGTTTGGAAAATGTTCAGCATGCCATCTTCTCGCCGCTACAGCACTGCAGCCCGCAGCTCCATAAGACATGTGAATGCCACTTGCTTTGTTATTTGTATATGTGTTCATGTTGACTGAGGCAAGCTGCAGCACTCTGCAAGTGCAGTGGCTCACAACTACCATAGCGTAACACAACGGCAACTTAGCCGGACGAAACCTCACTGCTAGACACATCGAAACACGTTCGATTACTGGATAAATACCGCGCGCTCGCCGCTGTTTGGCTTTCGTTTTACGGCCGTCGTTTCACTACGGTTCACTTCTCGCCATGGTTTTGGAAAATTTTGCAGGATTCGACGTAATCTACGTGCGCTGACACCCTGTATTGTCATTAAAATTCTAATCATAGCTGATACAGAAAATCGACTGTCGTATACTTGTACGAATAAACTCCACAAACTCTCCTTGTCCAGTAAGGAGAAGGTCACATGAGGACTGGAGGTAGAGTTCCTGGTGGGCGCCGTGTGAATGAGTGTTGATGTCACGTCGGTGAGATTAATCAATTGTTTTTTGGTGGTGCTAGTGTGTTGTTGATAGAACTGATAATTTGGTGGTAGTGGTTGTACTGCTAGCAAGCTGTTGATATTGTCGTCGTCGACGACGTAGTGGTAGTAGTAGTAGCAGTAGAAGTGGCAGTAGGAGTAGTTAGTTGTTGTTAGAATAGACGTTCTGGTGGTTGTGCTATTGTGATGTTGTTTGGATAGCAAGGATAAGTTGAAGGCGGTGCTACTGTGTTGATCGTAGGAGCGGGTCTTGGGTTCAATTCTGGAGGGTTACCTCAGTTCATGTGCCACAGATGCCTAGGATGTTAATAATGAAAATAAAATGTAAGAATAAAATTTTTTAATGTAATAATAATAATAATAATAATAATAATTTGTTGACATGAGCAGCTAATACGTCGCTTTAACATATCTTCCAAGAACTTTCAGTTCAGGGAAACGTAAATTATTAAGCAGTCGTCCATAAATGTGTCATCCATGACTTTAAAGTAGTAGTAGTAGAGGGGTTTTGGGTGCACGACAGCAAGGTTTTCAGCGCCCGTCAGTAACATAGTGAGACGGGTGTCAAGGAAAATCCCAGAACAGGAATATAAAACGAAACAGAAAAAATGGGTAACATCGTTGAAAAACATGTGCTCACCCACACCAAAGCGTGGGATGAAGCAGAGCGTCAGCAGTAAAACATGGACCAACACAGGAAAAAAATATTAGAGGGAGCTAAAACAATGTAGCAGATGGAAGTGGCTGGCTGACCGCAAGGAAAAAAGGGGAGTAGTCAGCCACTCTGCAATGACTTTGAAGTAATTGGATGACACATATATGGGGGACTGCTTTTCAAATGATTTACATTTCTCTGAAGAGCTATTAATAGCAACAAACTTTCGAAACTTTGATTGTATTACAATTTAAGCAATATAAAATCGAAGTGTGCAATTACCTTTATCAGTGCCATTCTTCAGCTCCTCCCAGCGTAATTCATGACGAAATAGTTCACACAGGGGGACATCAACGTCCAACGGCCACAATATTCCGGCAAGCGACGATGTTGCCTTCATCAGGTGCGCTGACGAACCATTCGCCTGGGTCACTGGTTACTGGTCGCTGGGATGAAAAGCCTTACCTAGACTTGAGATGGCAGAAGCTACACACTTTCGTCCGACTCCTGCTCGACTTCACAGGTTGATTCATTGTGCCCTCTCATGCAGAATCGGCATTAGTTGATCTGAAATCAGAATTAAACATAACAAATAGTGATGAGCATCCAGATTAGGTCCTCATCGTTTTCCTCTTCTTTTTCCACTTCTTTGAAGCCCTTCCGAGCTGTTGCCCAGAAGGCTTGTCTGTAGTGGTGGGCTCTTCAACCTTTCTGCTGGCGTTGCAGAGAAACTCCTACTCTTCTCGAAATATCTTCTCCTCAACGCCAACAACGCACTCCCACTGGGCTGGGGTAAAAAGGGCACTGGCATTGATTATCATTAACGATTGCAGGGAGGGGAATTTGAGCAGCGGGGGTAGGATGTCTACGTTGATCGGGAGGGGTGAAGGAATAGGGATTAAGGAGATGGGGCTAGGCTCCGCCCCGCAGCGATGTGGAGGTCTTATACAGCACTGATCCCACACTGCTCTTCGCTGTAAGATGGAGGCCCGCGGGTGGTTGCGCTGTGACTAGTGTCCTGGAGAGAGGCGACGAGTGGGTGGTTTTGCAAGCAGCCTTTGGTGACGTAGCTGGCCCCTGGGCGCGGTCCACTGGACCTGACGGGATACCAATTCGAATATACACAGAGTACGGGAAAGAATTTGCCCCCCTTCTGACAGTCGTGTACCTCAAGTCGCTAGAGGAACGGAAGATTCCAAATGATTGGAAAAGAGCACAGGTAGTCCCAATTTTCAATAAGGGTCGTCGAGCAGATGCGCAAAACTATAGGCATATACCCCTGACATCGATCTGTTGTAGAATTTTAGAACATGCTTTTTGCTCGCGTATCATCTCATTTCTGGAACCGCTGAATCTACTCTGTAGGAATCAACATGGTTTCCGGAAACAGCGATCGTGTGGGACCCAACTCGCTTTATTTGTTCATGAGACCCAAAAAATATCAGATACCGGCTCCCAGGTAGATGCCATTTTCCTTGACTTCCGGAAGGCGTCCGATACAGTTCCGCACTGTCGCCTGATAAACAAAGTAAGAGCCTACGGAGTATCACACTAGCTGTGTGGCTGGATTGAAGAGTTTTTAGCAAACAGAACACAGCATGTTGTTCTCAATGGAGAGACGTCTACAGACGTTAAAGTAACCTCTGGCGTGCCACAGGGGAGTGTTATGGGAGCATTGCTTTTCACAATATATATAAGTGATAGTGTCGGAAGTTCCATGCGGATTTTCGGGGATGATGATGTAATATTCAGAGAAGTTGCAGCATTAGAAAATTGTAGCGAAATGCAGGAAGATCTGGAGCGGATAGGCACTTGGTGCAGGGAGTGGCAACTGACCCTTAACAACGACAAATGTAATGTATTGCGAATACATAGAAAGAAGAATCCTTTATTGTATTATTATATGATAGCGGAATAAAACTCTGGTACCAGTTACTTCTGTAAAACATTTGGGAGTATGCGTACGGAACGATTATAAGTGGAATGATCATATAAAAGTAAATGTTGGTAAGGCGGGTACCAGGTTGAGATTCATTGGGAGAGCCCTTCGAAAATGTAGTCCATCAACAAAGGAGGTGGCTTACAAAACACTCGTTCGATCCATACTTGAGTATTGCTCATCAGTGTGGGATCCGTACCAGATCGGGTTGACAGAGGAGATAGAGAAGATCCAAAGAAGAGCGGCGCGTTTTCGTCACATGGTTATTTGGTAAGCGCGATAGCATTACGGAAATGTTTAGCAAACTCAAGTGGCAGACTCTGCAAGAGAGGCGCTCTGCATCGCGGTGTAGCTTGCTGTCCAGGTTTCGAGAGGGTGGGTTTCTGGATGAGTTATCGAATATATTGCTTCCCCCTACTTATACCTCCAGAGGAGATCACGAATGTAAAATTAGAGAGATTCGAGCGCGCACGGAGGCTTTCCGGCAGTCGTTCTTTCCGCGAACCATACGCGACTGGAACAGGAAAGGGAGGTAATGACAGAGGTACGTAAAGTGCCCTCCGCCACACACAGTTTGGTGGCTTGCGTAGTATGAATGTAGATGTAGATCGCCAGCAGTGACTATGGAGGCGTCCGTCTGCGTCGCCCGCCCTCAGCCCGATGCTCTGAGTGGCCGGGGGGGGGGGGGGGGGGGGGGGGAGGGATCGGTTGGGGGGAGGGGCTGATGTCTCTTCTTTGGCGACTCTCGGCTGTTCCCGCAGCTGCTGCAGCTGGCGTTGAACTCTTGCCTTTAAGGCAGCCCTTTCTCCTGCCATAGGCGGCTTTGAGAGCGGCCACTGCGTTATCGGTGGAAATATGCAGCATGGCTCGCATGTCACCGTTATCTGAGTCGGCGGCTACGTCTTTGCATCGCAACAGCCCGCTTCCCCCTCTTCGGTGAGGGGAAGGGGGGGGGGGCTGAATAGCTGCCGGTGCGACTCGCTCAATACCACTGGAAGCCTCCACATCTTGACTGGCGACCTGATGATGGCACACGTGATGATGGCACCATCAGTATTTAATTTAGCACCATACTTGTGAACGCACATCAGCAGACTTGTGTAACTGGGGGAACGTAATTTCTTCAGTCGCTCCCGCTTCCGTTTGGGGAAGTAAGTTTTCATCACTGACAGGCGACAATCGATGTTAAGTTTTATCTCTGACTAATATTATCTTTGAAACTTCCTGGCAGATTAAAAGTGTGTGCCCGACCGAGACTCGAACTCGGGACCTTTGCCTTTCGCGGGCAAGTGCTCTACCAACTGAGCTACCGAAGCACGACTCTCGCCCGGTACCCACAACTTTACTTCTGCCAGTATCCATCTCCTACCTTCCAAACTTTACAGAAGCTTCGCAGGAGAGCTTCTGTAAAGTTTGGAAAGTAGGAGACGAGGTACTGGCAGAAGTAAAGTTGTGGGTACCGGGCGTGAGTCGTGCTTCGGTAGCTCAGTTGGTAGAGCACTTGCCCGCGAAAGGCAAAGGTCCCGAGTTCGAGTCTCGGTCGGGCACACAGTTTTAATCTGCCAGGAAGTTTCATATCAGCGCACACTCCGCTGCAGAGTGAAAATCTCATTCTGGAATATTATCTTTGTCGAACACGTCTAAACTTGACCACAGGCGCGTTACATAATATTTACGTCGTTCTCCGATGTCAGGCTTGTCAGTTGGCAAGACTCACCTCCGAAGATGTCCAGCGCAGCTGTGGACGAAACGTCAGAAACCAAAAAATTTCTTCGTGGTCGACCACGGGTATACAGCCCGGAGGACTCGTCAGCAACTACGACGTCCAGTTGATCGTGTGCTGTACTGCTGACAGGACGGACAAGCTGGTGGTGGTGGTGGAGGCGACGCGCGGCGACGCGGTGCTGGCGCTGTCGCAGTTCCAGCCGTGCTACATCAGCCCGGGGCCAGAGGAGGGAGCCGTCGACGCCGAGGCCTGGTTCCCGCCCTCCGACGACGAGGACGACGACGAGGAGGAGGGCGGCGGGGGCGGCGGGGGCGGCGGGGGCGGCGGGGGCGGCGCCGGAGGTGACGCAGGAGGCGACGGGCAGGCGGGTGACGCTGCTGCCGCTCCCGACGACCAGCAGGATCAACCGGACCCAGAGGCTGGGGGAGGCGCGTGAGGAGGCCGGCCGGTCTCTGCCTTGCAGAGGAGCCGACTCTGCAGCACCGCTTCACAATGGCGTTGATGCCTGGTGGTTTGCGCACTCGCGGGCGCGCTTCTTATTACTCAAACATGCTTGAAAAAATACAGCAACCAGCCACTGTTTACAGACCATTACTTATGCAGAGGCACATTTCGGGCTTTCACCTATCTTCCATTGGCTGAAACCATCAATATCTTCAATAATAGATTTTGAAATCTTCAGATAGCTTCCGTTCCGTAACTTTGTGTTTACGACCTGTTTGACTAGTATAAGAACATTGATTTTCATATCTACCAAAATGTTTAGCCCGGCCGGTGTGGCCGAGCGCTTGTAGGCGCTTCAGTCTGGAACCGCGCGACCACTACGATCGCAGGTTCGAATCGTGCCTCGGGCATGGATGTGTGTGATGCCCTTAGGTTAGTTAGGTTTAAGTAGCTCTTAGTCTAGGGGACTGATAACCTCAGAAGTTAAGTCCCATAGTGCTTAGAGCCATTTGAACCAAAATTTTTAATTTTTTCATGCAGCAGTATTCTCCCCTTCAAAGTATTTTTCTTCAGCAGCTGCACGCAGACTAACTCGTCATCGCCAGTCTGAGTAGCAGCTGACAGGGTCTGTAACATCTTGGTCACATTGTTTCGAAAGTTCTCCAGTGTCCCAAATGACGTCCTTCTAAGATAAGGAAAAAGTCACAAGGACTCACATCAGGTGAATAGGGGGGCTGTGGAACAGCAGGATTGCTTTTTCAGGTCAAAAATTCGGTGATGCCGGACGGAAGTGGCCTTTTAACATTGGGCGTTGTCATCATGCGGCATCCACTTGTCTGCTAAATCTGCTCCACTCGATTCATCTTTTCCCTGAGCCTTTCAAGTATGTCTTTGTAAAACACTTGGTCGACAGTTTGTCCCGAAGGAACAAATTCTTTGAGCAAGACATCCCTGGTGTCAAAAAGAAGCCAATCAGCATTGTTTTGATCTTCGATTTACTCATTCGAGCTGTTTTCGGTCGAGGAGATGTCTCAGTGCGCCACTCCTCACGTTGCCGCTTTGTCTCACGAAATCCAGGGTTCATCACCGGTGATCACACGACGGAAACGTTCGTGGTCATTGGCAATCCTCTCAACAAGATCAGTGCACACGTTCCTTCGATTGTCCTTCTGCTCAGTTTTCGTTTTTTTTCCTCCATTTAGGAACAAATCTTTCGCATGTGCAAAACGTCGGTCAAAATCTTATATACGATGAAGGTGCTTAAGTTTAACAGGTCACTCATCAAAATGTTAAATGTCGGTCTGATCTCACAAGGAGACGGCACGACCGTGGGGTCGAGAATTTGTCCGAAATTTTGTGTGGTGAAAGAAGACCCCTAACACCTCACGTGGCTTAAATATTAGGACGCACTACCCGAAAAAATCCCGAGAAAAATCGATCCAAAGTTTCTCAGGTGCCTTATGAGTATAAAATGTTAACCCTTATGGTTAGCGCTCGTACTCGGACACTTACGCCAGAGGTCTCGGGTTCGATTCCTCCTCTGGCACTTTTTTTTTCCTTCTATTTCATTTTCTTTTGTTATTCCACCAATTATTCAAAAAGTTTCCCAAACCTACATTATTTTAGCTCAAGAACGTAAAGTTTTTCATTCAATGAAAAGTATTCTTGCTCGTTGTTCTATTTCGTTTTATGGGGTTTCAAGGCTTAATGGGGATTTGTAAGGGTCCCCTTGGGATTATAACGGTCATCGGCGCAAAGGACTGTGCGCGAGCCGTCAGAAGTAAATGGCCGTTTGTTTTTCGATTTCGTCGTGAACAGACGTGCCTGTTTCAAATTTCAACGTGTTATTCCGATCCGAGGTTAAACATGTCGACTGAAGAAGTTGCTGGCTCATCCGGAATAGGAGAAGAAATTCCTGAAGAATCCATTCGTAGTGATCTATCAAAATTACGATTGAAGGACGCAGTGGTGTATTATGAAAAGCTTTGACGGAAAATAATTTGATTGCAAAAAAAAGGATGTCGCCAATTAAAGAGAAAAGAATATCTTTCACAATGGGAGAAAGATATTAAAAGTGGTGGTACGTGAATGGATAAATTTGAGGAGATAAATTCGTGGGCCTACGACCGTTTCGTGGAAGCAAGACAGCAATATCAGCAAGTCACGACAAGAAATTAACAGCAATAGGCATTGGCTGCGGCTGCACAATTCGTCGATTTCAAATTCAAGGTGTCTGATGGATGGGTCAAGGCATTTTAACAGAAGCACAGAATTTCACAACGCAAGATGACCAAACTGGTTTCGAAAAGAGAAGCGGCGTCAATGGAGGACATCCAGGCGTCTGCGGAAAACTTTCGTCGGCAGACGTGCCGTTTAATCCCTCAGTACCATGAGGATTATGTGATAAATACTGACCAAACAGGTAAATACATGTTTCCTGCGTACAAAATGTTTTCACCTATGTAAAATATCAACGAGCATGACCACGAATATTTTTCAGTGAATGAAAAACTTTCCGTTCTTCAGCTAAAATATTGTTTTAAAAATAATCTAGGTTTGGGAAACTTTTTGAATAATTGGTGGAATAACCAAAGAAAATGAAACAGAAGCAAAAAAAGTGCCAGAGGCAGAATCGAACCCGAGACTTGTGGCTTAAAAGTCCGAGTCTGAGCCCTAACCTTCTATGCCTGACGGCGGGTCGGCAATGGACTAACATTATATACTCATAAGGCACCTAAGTAACTTTGGATCTATTTTTCTCGGTATTTTCCGAGTAGTGCGTCTTAATACTTTAACCACGTGAGGTGTTAGAGGTCTACTTTCACCACACAAAATTTCGGACAAATGCCCGACCCCATGGACGTGCGGTCCCCTTGTTAGAAGACCACGCACGCGTTCGACGTTTCCGTCCGGTTTCGAAGCTGATGGTCTTCCTGAGCGAGGATCGTCTTCAAAGTATTCTCGGTCTCCCAAAAATGATTTTTGTCAGCGAAAAAGTTGTGCTCTTGATAAGGGATATTCCCCATAGCCCTGTTTCGACTTTTCAGAAGTCACACTAGTGGATTCCCCGAGTTTAACACAAAAGTGGACAGCATAATGTTGCTCTAAATTCCGCTGTTCCATTTTCGTAACTCACAACATAAACACAATTTCACCTATGGTGCTCTCAATAACATTGTGATGGCTGTACGGAGCTGAAACTCGGACTGAGCATATGGAAGGGATGAACACACCGGTCTACACAAGGAGGGCAACACAGAGTTGCCAGATTGCTCGCAGTGTTGTCAGTCTCATTGCATTTCTCGCACATCTCGTATGTGCATAATACACACACAGTTCTCTTCACTGATCCAGCGGAGCATTGAGTGCAGAATTTGAAGAACGCTAAGCTGCATCATTCTACTACGCCAGCTGAGGACAGATGAAAACCTGAAACGTATCTTGTTATATTAAAAAGAAGTATAAAAAGTGGATGGCTGATGTATTTCTTCGAGTAATTTAATTCAGATCCACAGAGCCAGCAGCATCATAGATAAATTAATACTACTGAAACATTCCGAGATCAGTGTAGTTAATACAGTTTATGAAATAAAGACATTTGTAGTGCAAAACATATGTCAACACTACACTACCCTCCTGAAAGTCCTCACCTCATTCACATATATATTCTCTCTGAATCATACAGAGATCTAAAATTGGTGATATGGACTTCGTTTTCAATACACAGTTTACAGATTATTAGAGAAACAACACAGACTAAACCAAACGTCAATCAAATGAAGCTACGTGGTAAGATGCAAGGTGTGGTTATAAAATAAAGGGACCGACGCTGTCGTAGAGAAAGTACGCATGCGCGAAAGATGAACGAACGTAGCCGTGGAAAGTGAAGCATTCTCTGTCTCATTCTCAATCTCTGGTGTCTGAAGTCAGATCAGTGTAACCGTGTCCTTCGTTTGTGTAAGGGCTGTATTTCTGTTTTGCCGGCAAACTGATAAGTTTAATAAAAGAGCAACGAGATGTCGTGAAGTTTCATGTGAAACTTGGAAACACTGCTACTGAGACCCATCTTTTAATAAGAGAAGTGTATGGCGGAGGCTGTTTATCACGTACGCGAGTTTCTGAGTGGTTCAAACGTTTCCAAGATACCGAGAGGACTCACGCCCGGGACACGCATCAACATCAAAAACGAATTAAAACATCGAAAAAGTAGGTAATCCGATTCGAACTGTCTGTGGAGTATTCGATCGACTGTTGAAAACATAGGAATTAACAAAGAACGTATAAGATAAATTTTACGTAACCAGTTGAACATGAGGAAACTGTGTGCGAAACTGGTGCCGAAAATTCTCACGATCGACCGGAAAGAAGATCTTAAAAATGTTTGTACTGACGCTTTGAATACTACTGAAACCGACTCAGATTTCTTGGAAAGAGTTATAGCTTGTGGCGAATCTTGGTTTTTCATGTATGATCCAGAAACTAAGTGCCAAACCATGCACAGGAAAGGCTCAAGTTGATCGAGAGTGAGAATAGCTTAAATGAGTACATGAAGATTCAAAGCGATAATTGTTATTGTTTTCGATATTCACCGAATTTTGTATCTTCACTCGGTTCCTGATGGCCAAACTGTTAATCAAAATTACTACCTGTTGAGCTCCAAGTCATGGCTCCTGCATCAGGACAACGGACCAGTTCATACCATACTGTGTGTTAAGAAGCTTGTGGCGACGTTAAGCATCCCAGTGCTACACTACACACTTTATTCGCCTGACCTGCCACCATGTGACTTTTGTCTACTGTCCAAGGCCAAATCTGCACGAAAACAAACAGGATTTCATTGCGCTGCAGAAAAAGCGGCACCCCTCATCAGCGAACCCACAGAGGAAGAGTTCCAGCACTATTTTCGTCAATGGAAAATTTGCATCATTGTAGGGATAGAGGAGGTGAGTATATTGAGGGTGACAATATCTATTTATGTATGTCTTTGAAATAAAATGGTTTACAGCAATAGTACCGCTATTTTGTAGCCACATTAAAAGGTCGAGAGAACTATGGTGACAGCACAACAAATTATCGTGTATTGTAAACTATGAAGGAGTTCAGTCACAGAACTTCAAATAGCATACGACATTATTCTAACAGTCAATACTGATAGCAGATCAGCCAATAAACAGTTGCTGACTTCAAACATATTTGGGTAAAATTATACTATGAAATTCCATCAATGAGGAGGTCACTACAGACAGTGCTCACACTCGGACTGGTCAAGGCTGAAGAAGGAAATCGGCCTTGCCGTTTGAAACCAGCCATCCCATCCCGATACTGTCCCTAAGCAGTTAAGGGAAGTCATAAAAAGCCTAAACTTGGATAGGCAGACGAGGATTTGAACCGCAGTAGACACGGGTGCGAGTCTCTGCGCATCTTCTCTCGGTAAAAAATATATTTATTGGATATTTAATGTGTGGAAACCTACTGCGAGATTTCTGGCATTACTGTTACTCCATGGCAGCTATTGCTAACGCGTGCCTCTGTGGTACTGCGCGATTCTTGGGAAGTCGCTTCAAATCCCTGTGCTGGGATAAATTTATGGCCAACAGGGGCAGGAGAGACGGTGGTGTAAACTTCTTCGCAGTGTCTCGTAAAGTGAGGACATGTGACCCTGTTGATGGTTCCTTCCGTTGGATGGGGAGATTACGTTTGTTGGCTCCTTTGATGCTATTCGAGAGGAGAAGGGTATCTACCAACGCTGGGTATCATCCTTTTATCTCTATCATCCTCACACAACACACACGACGACATCACACTATACGTGTATCCATTACAGTGTGCACAGAGGAAGAAAACCCTTCCCACTTCGGAGACTGAACAAGCCATTGGCGTCTCTGAGCCAGCAATGTCGTACGTATCTTTCTTCCTTTACAAAGGCACTGTTCGCCGCGCCGTATCACTGCACAAGTGTTTTTCGGCGTTCCTCAGCGTCATTACGCTGTGACTAGCTCCATCCATACAAATCAACTCAGTGGTAACCGACGAGAGGTTTATCATAAAAATATTCTTCCATTTCGTTGGAAGACAACACGTACCAAGTTAGAAAAAATCAAAAAAATCACGGCTAATAATGGAAATTTATGTACTACTAATCCAACATATAAAGCGAGCGTTTCATTCGGAGCTGTCATACAAGCAGTACTACTTACGATGTACGCCAGGACATTTTTCTTGTACGAGGATCGGTACAAAAGAAAGAGACAAATGGTGCAACTTTGATCACTTATAAAATACCGTGTTAAGTGATTGTTCCGTCGATGCTTGGTAGAACTACTTCATATTCATAAATGAAAATCACAAAATTGTTTACGTTCTACATATGTAGTTAACCCATCTTCGCCTTACAAGACCATCATCAGCAATAACTGATTGCCCTCAACACAGAGGGTTCAATGCTGGTAAATTGCATTCAAAATGATATTACACCTCTAAAGTGAGGTTCAAGCACAGATTAAGTGTCATCTCTGAGAGTGCAATAGTAATATAACTGCAAACGTTAAAACTAAAAAATAAATAAACGTACCAGAAAACATTTAAAATATGAAAAAAGAACGTATGTGTGCACCCAAGTTGTCTCCTCCCCTTTCGCATCATACTCACTCACAAGCTAGTTTTTTTCGGTGTTTAGTGTTATTTGTGACCGGTTTCTTTAGCAATCGTGAGAACGTCACAGAAATAATACTTACAGGGATATATTGTACATAGGAGAGAGATGCATTTGTTGTACCGACCCCCAGTTTGTACCATTGCCATATAATTCGTACCTTTCTTAACATACGAAATTTAGTGAGATAAGCATGAATCATGTGTTTCTTGGCGTCATTACGTCAGCTATGAGAACTTCGTGTTGAGGAACAGATCGTCTGAAGATAGCGATGGTTTTCTTGTAGTTTTTATCTAATGTTTTGTCCATGTGGCGAAGAAAATTATTGGTACAAGATAAGTGGCAAAATAATTTTTTATTCATAGGTGAACATACATTAAATAATCTTAGCTTTCAGATAGTCATGAATCTCTTCGTTGTAGATCGTTACTAGGAAACTAGCAAAGAGAAAATGGCGATGTTGCCTATAACGTACTACTATGTTTTCGATATTGTACCGGTACAACTTAAGAAACTTGTGAGCGTTAAAAAATGCATTTGGCATTAGCAGCGATACGTAATGTTTAGAAATGACGTGCTGAATTTTCTAGTGTATTCCTTATCCTAGGCTATTAACTGAACAATTGTTTTGTATTATCGTACAGAACAAAAAGGCATTATGGTATGAAAAATGGGGCACAGATGAACTGCACTTATCTGTAGCAGTATAGCTTAATGGGGACCATAGAAATTAATGTGCAAGTATATAAAATGTGCCTAAGCTAGCAATTAAAAGGCATGCTAAAAATTAAAACAAACAAGCAAACGGTAATGCAAAAATTCTCGGCTGCAGGAAAGTGTTTGCCAACGAAGTTGGAAACGAATTGGAAGAGCATGTTGTTACTTTTGAAGAGAAATTACCTTTGACATTGCTAAACGAGACGGATTGTTCCATAATTTCAATGAAGAAGAAGCCACGATAGGGATAAAAAGAGGTATCCATCCATAAAATATCGCAGAATCCGGGGTAGGTGATGAAAGTTCCAAGCAAACCTTCAAGGTCTAGCCAAGCAGCCTGTGGGCCGACCAGCAGACAATGCAAGAAAAAGCTAACTAAGCAAAGGAGAAGAAATCGAGATCAACGTCTGCGCCTGTGAAAAGGAAGCGGTTTGAAAACTCATCACGGAAGAAACCACAGATACTCATTCGTAAGCCAGAAGAAATGTCTTATGATTTTTGCAAGGAAGATCAAATGGAAGAAATTATCAGACGCATGAAATACAAAATGTGGATTCGTGGAAAGTATGCAGGGGTGGAGGAAAGACGGAAAAAGTTGTATTGTATGCCTGTAAATAGTGATGTAAGAACTAAAGCATAGAACGTTTCCTTAAACTCAGACTAAAATATGTCTTTAAGCAGAATGGCATAGTTCATTAGGGTTGTACAATTCATGCACACACTAATAGAAGATAGGAAACCAGATTCATAATTTGCACCACTTACAGATGTTTCGAGAATTGAGTACAAGATGTAACGCGATTAAGTGCAGATACTTTTATACGTGGTACCTTAACGCATTCACACATCAGTGTGTTGGTTGTTTTCTCTCTGCATTGGACAGTCTTCCTACAAGCATTACGACATGACGTTTTCTGCATAGTCGTACTGCACCCACTACACCTGTCAGTAAAGACCCATCGTTTTGCCTCCGTGCGTCCTCATTTCAGCACCTGATCTGCTCCTCAGGGGAAAATAAGCATGATGGTTTTGCTATGGGCACTTGCACTTCGAGATATTAACCAACATAAAAATATACGACTTGCTATAAGTATTAGTCTGTCAATGACGTAAATATTAATGTAATGTTGTTCAGTAAATTGTCCTCAGTCAGGAATTTAAATAAGTTTGCAACTTACTGTTTAGGCTATATAAATAAAACGTCGAAAGTGGTACAATTTAGGCAACTCTCCGCTAACGCAAAAACGTACTCTTAAGATTCCGCTTTAATGATCTATACCTACAACGCCATACAGCTCGCGCATACTGGAGGGTGTTTGGCAGCACTTTCCTATTCCCTTCTAGATGGAAGAAAGGAAAAATGAGTATCTATGTGCGTCTGTACCCGGTCTTCTCTCTCTTATCGTTGACGGAAGATTAAAGTCGTATTGTTGTTGTTGCGGTCTTCAGTCCTGAGACTGGTTTGATGCAGCTCTCCATGCTACTCTGTCCTGTACAAGCTTCTTGTGATCCCTTGATCCCTCAAAACATGTCCTACCAACCGATCCCTTCTTCTAGTCAAGTTGTGCCACAAATTACTCTTCTCCCCAATCCTATTCAACACCTCCTCATTAGTTACATGATCTACTCACCTTATCTTCAGCATTCTTCTGTAGCACCACATTTCGAAAGCTTCTATTCTCTTCTTGTCCAAACTAGTTATCGTCCATGTTTCACTTCCATACATGGCTACACTCCATACAAATACTTTCTATACTCGATGTTAACAAATTTCTCTTCTTCAGAAACGCCTTCCTTGCCATTGCCAGTCTACATTTTATATCCTCTCTACTTCGACCATCATCAGTTATTTTACTTCCTAAATAGTACAACTCCTTTACTACTTTAAATGTCTCATTTCCTAGTCTAATTCCCTCAGCATCACCCGATTTAATTTGACTACATTCCATTATCCTCGTTTTGCTTTTGTTGATGTTCATCATATACCCTCCTTTCAAGGCACTGTCCATTCCGTTCAACTGCTCTTCCTAGTCCTGTGCTGTCTCCGACAGAATTACAATGTCATCGGTGAACCTCGAATGTTTTACTTGTTCTCCATGACTTTTAATACCTACTCCGAATTTTTCTTTCGTTTCCTTTACTGCTTGCTCAATATACAGATTAAATAACATCGGGAGAGGCTACAACCCTGTCTCACTCCTTTCCCAACCACTGCTTCCCTTTCATGCCCCTCGACTCTTATGACTGCCATCTGGTTTCTGCACAAATTGTAAATAGCATCTCGCTCCCTGTATTTTACCCTTACCACCTTCAGAATTTGAAAGAGAGTATTCCAGTCAACATTGTCAAAAGGTTTCTCTAAGTCTACAAATGCTAGAATTCGCGTTAGTATTTTGCAGCTGTGACTTATTAAACTGATAGTTCGGTAATTTTCACATCTGTCAGCACTTGCTTTCCTTGGGATTAGAATTATTGTATTCTTCTTGAAGTCTGAGGGTATTTCGCCTGTCTCATACATCTTGCTCACCAGCTGGGAGAGTTTTGTCATGACTGGCTCTCCCAAGGCTGTCAGTAGTTCTAATGGAATGTTGTCTACTCCCGGGGCCTTGTTTCGACTCAGGTCTTTCAGTGCTCTGTCAAACTCTTCACGCAGTATCTGATCTCCCATTTCATCTTCATCTACATCCTCTTCCATTTCCATAATATTGTCCTCAAGTACTTCGCCCTTGTATAAACCCTCTATATACTCCTTCCACCTTTCTGCCTTTCCTTCTTTGCTTAGAACTGGGTTTCCATCTGAGCTCTTGATATTCATACAAGTGGTTCTCTTTTCTCCAAAGGTCTCTTTAATTTTCCTGTAGGCAGTATCTATCTAACCCCTAGTGAGATAAGCCTCTACATCCTTACATTTGTCCTCTAGTCATCCCTGCTTAGCCATTTTGCACTTCCTGTCGATCTCATTTTTGAGACGTTTGTATTCCTTTTTGCCTCCGTCGTTTACTGCATTTTTATATTTTCTCCTTTCATCAATTAATTTCAATATTTCATCTGTTACCCAAGAATTTCTAGCAGCCCTCGTCTTTTTACCTACTTTATCCTCTGCCATTAAAGCCATATTTCGGCCAAATCGGTAAACTTTTGTCAGTATTAAGAATTTATTAACAGCCACTGCAAGACCTGTCTCGGTTTTTATCCATTGTAAAGTGGCACATTGGTGGATATGTGCGTCAAGTACAACTTGACACATTCAACAAACCGTTAATAAAGGTAAATAAAAAATTAATTTTGACAAAATTTGAGAGCCTCGATGGAACTGTCAGTAAACTCGTGTCGGCTGTGGAACCCAACATAACAACTGACTCTGTTATCTCGTTCTCGCGGTCCCTCTGCGAGACACACGACGGTGGTAGCAGAATGGTCGCACAGCCTTCCTTGAATAATTTTACCCACCTGACTTTCGCAATAACTATACCGTCTTTCTTCCAAGTAGTTCCACTGAAGTTCCCTGAACATCTCTCTTTTACTTTTTTATGAACTGTTACCACACCATCAGTGTATTCTGCATTAGTCCGGTGTCTGCTGCCCTGTCTAACCTGTGTGCCAAACGCTGCCGGAACCGCCTGATAAGTGCTTTTGTTTACAGATTCACCGAAATTTCTCAGAATAATGTAATCAATTCGAGATATGCGATATAAATTCCTTTCTACTGATTTCACGTTTTTACGTTCTACACTGCCTTGTGCTATTAGGATGGGCGTTCAACAAGTTCCGGGAAGCAGGTTGGTTTCATTTTGGATTCAAACACATCATACTATTCCCACTCTTTTGGCTACAAAACACTATTTTTCAAAATAATCTCCATTCAAGGCTCTGGCCTTTCGCCAAGCTGGTGGGAGTGACTGTATGGTACCACTCCATTGGTCGACGTCAGAGCCAACGACTCGCTACATCCATAACCTGCACATCATGCGCAAACTGCTTCCCTCAGAGCGCATCCTCCATTGGGCCAGACAGATAGAAGGCTCTAGGATGGATGATGAACAGTCCGATGAAATTTTGTGAGCTCCCCTCGGGTCCGTACACTTGTTTGAGGTCTTGTGTTGTCATGGAGAATGAGATGTTCGTAACCAGTTTTTTGATGTTGCTGAGCAACAGTCATACAATAATTTTTAAGTGGACACACCGCCATTTGACTGTGTTGTTCTTTATTTAATTGCGACCCAGGTTTCACCCTTTTATGCCATTTTCAAGTGACTGAGTTTATGTCATTAACATATATTGCAGTACATCAAGTTGAGAACTGGGCAATAATTTCCTTAAGATATGGCCTATATGTGTTACTGACACGAACTCAATCACTTGAAAGTGGTATAAAAGGCGGAAACCTGGGTCGTAATTAAATAAATAACAATACAGTCAAATGGCGGTGTGTTCATTTAAAAAATGAGAAGTTCGTTTGCATTTTTGTGGCGTTGAACACGCTGAAGTTGTTCCTTGAGTTTCCTCAGGCTGGCGCAATAAACTTTCTGATTTATTGCGGTACCGTAAGGAAAAACATCAAACAGAATGACCCCTTCAGAGTCCCAAAAGACCTTCGCCATTACTTTACCTGCTGAGGGCGCGTCTTTGAACTTTTTCTCCGGACGATAACTGGCGTTCCGCCACTCCATGGATTGCCATTTTGTTTCCAATTTGAAGTGATGAACTCGTGTTTCATCACCTGTGACGATGTTTGAAAAATGTTGACATGATCTGTCTCGTAACGCCCAAACAATTCCGCACAGATGGTCATTCGTTGTGCCTAATGGTCTTCTCTTAGGTGGCGTGGAAGCCAGCGGACACAAGCCTTTGAGTACCCCAACTGGCAGATGAGTGTGTCAGCACTATCAACAGAGACGTCCTGTTGAGCAGCGAGGTGTTTGACTGATGATCATCTCGAATGAGAGTCCCCTCACATTCCACCGGAGGGCACGCGGGAAATCGAACAGTTGGCTCGAACTGGTTGTCATGATGACAGACGCCTCACCCAGCGATCAGTATATGGGCTGATGCGGGAATATTCCACGATGTCCCACAACAAATTCTGTACTTTTTTCGCCGAAAATGGACGAGGAAGAAATGTGTTGCATTAGATCTCTGTGACAGGCTCTTGGATTACAGGTGAATAAGTGTATTGCTTCTGTTCACAACCCTTTGCTTAATGACCTTGAGGATACACATAGAGAAATTCCAGTTTACGAGGAGAGCCATCGACAGTTGTTTTCTCCTGTACCATCTATTGGTAGAATAAGGAATTTGCATTGCGTTTTTCGGGTCATCAGCATTGTGGCTGATTTTAGACTGTCCGTCACCTTTTCCTATCTCTTACTCATAGTTTTATCTCTACTTTACTACTGTGCTCAGTATTCTCTACTGCCTTTTTTTACATATTCCGGCCATCATCTATCCCCACTGTTTTTCTCCACTGTGGCTAAAAAGTAAGCGCCCTAGTCTCTGATATAGCGGGCCTGAGTGCAATGCTCGTCGCTATTACAAAACGAATTAATGAATAACTTGTCGTCTTATTTGGTCATTGTAGGCAAACGATAACGTCAACACAACAAGCAGAACTTGGTAGTAAACCAGGTTATATTTACATTTTCACGGTTCGCTTAATTAGGAAAGTTGAAGGACAAGTTAAGGACTCTGAAACAGAGGTCAAGACTACTTTTAAAAGAACTTATTTACTCTTAAGTTTCATAAAGTTTAGTAAAAAATTATCCAGGAACAAAAATAATTGAAATACGACATTACACTGGAAAAGTGACGCTAACTCTGCGGGAGGTACTAAATGAAAGAAAGCGTGCATGGTGAATGAAGCACCAAGATATCAAGACATCTTTATCTGTGCAGTTCGTGAATACAAGGGTAAAGAAACAAAATACAAACTAGAGTTACACTCTGAGACGATATTCTAGCCGGCCGCGGTGGCCGCGCGGTTCTGGCGCTGCAGTCCGGAACCGCGGGGCTGCTACGGTCGCAGCTTCGAATCCTGCCTTGGGCAGGGTGCGTGTGATGTCCTTAAGTTAGTTAGGTTTAAGTAGTTCTAAGTTCTAGGGAACTTATGACCTAAGATGTTGAGTCCCATAGTGCTCAGAGCCATTTTTTTTAACGATATTCTATGCCCCGTTTTGTTGATCTTCAAGGCAAGCCATCTTGGGTTTACATTTCGGCAAGATAATACCCGCCCACACGGCAAGAGTTTCTGGTGCTTGTCTTCGTGCTTGCCATATCCTGCCTTGGTCAGCAAGGTCGCTGGGTTTCTCCCAAATTGATAACGTTTGGAGCATTATAGGGTGCGCTCTCCAACTAGCTCGGGATTGTGCTGACCTAATGCACCAGTTGAACAGAATTAAAGAACATTAAGCAACTCTATCAGAAGCCGAGTTACTGTTTACATAAGAGCCAGAGGTGGACCAACACATTATTGACTTGCTCAATTTCTGGGGATTTCTCTCGAATAAAGCATCCAGTTTTTCTGCAATCTACTGATTTTCTTTCAAGAGTGTAAATCAGCAACTTACACTCCTGGAAATGGAAAAAAGAACACATTGACACCGGTGTGTCAGACCCACCATACTTGCTCCGGACACTCCGAGAGGGCTGTACAAGCAATGATCACACGCACGGCACAGCGGACACACCAGGAACCGCGGTGTTGGCCGTCGAATGGCGCAAGCTGCGCAGCATTTGTGCACCGCCGCCGTCAGTGTCAGCCAGTTTGCCGTGGCATACGGAGCTCCATCGCAGTCTTTAACACTGGTAGCATGCCGCGACAGCGTGGACGTGAACCGTATGTGCAGTTGACGGACTTTGAGCGAGGGCGTATAGTGGGCATGCGGGAGGCCGGGTGGACGTACCGCCGAATTGCTCAACACGTGGGGCGTGAGGTCTCCACAGTACATCGATGTTGTCGCCAGTGGTCGGCGGAAGGTGCACGTGCCCGTCGACCTGGGACCGGACCGCAGCGACGCACGGATGCACGCCAAGACCGTAGGATCCTACGCAGTGCCGTAGGGGACCGCACCGCCACTTCCCAGCAAATTAGGGACACTGTTGCTCCTGGGGTATCGGCGAGGACCATTCGCAACCGTCTCCATGAAGCTGGGCTACGGTCCCGCACACCGTTAGGCCGTCTTCCGCTCACGCCCCAACATCGTGCAGCCCGCCTCCAGTGGTGTCGCGACAGGCGTGAATGGAGGGACGAATGGAGACGTGTCGTCTTCAGCGATGAGAGTCGCTTCTGCCTTGGTGCCAATGATGGTCGTATGCGTGTTTGGCGCCGTGCAGGTGAGCGCCACAATCAGGACTGCATACGACCGAGACACACAGGGCCAACACCCGGCATCATGGTGTGGGGAGCGATCTCCTACACTGGCCGTACACCTCTGGTGATCGTCGAGGGGTCACTGAATAGTGCAAGGTACATCCAAACCGTCATCGAACCCATCGTTCTACCATTCCTAGACCGGCCAGGGAACTTGCTGTTCCAACAGGACAATGCACGTCCGCATGTATCCCGTGCCACTCAACGTGCTCTAGAAGGTGTAAGTCAACTACCCTGGCCAGCAAGATCTCCGGATCTGTCTCCCATTGAGCATGTTTGGGACTGGATGAAGCGTCGTCTCACGCGGTCTGCACGTCCAGCACGAACGCTGGTCCAACTGAGGCGCCAGGTGGAAATGGCATGGCAAACCGTTCCACAGGACTACATCCAGCATCTCTACGATCGTCTCCATGGGAGAATAGCAGCCTGCATTGCTGTGAAAGGTGGATATACACTGTACTAGTGCCGACATTGTGCATGCTCTGTTGCCTGTGTCTATGTGCCTGTGGTTCTGTCAGTGTGATCATGTGATGTATCTGACCCCAGGAATGTGTCAATAAAGTTTCCCCTTCCTGGGACAATGAATTCACGGTGTTCTTATTTCAATTTCCAGGAGTGTAGTTACCTACGCAAAGCGGTTCGCAGTGCCGTAGATTGCGAAAACGTACGTTCTCAAGATTAACAAAGTATGCCCAACAGCACCAGATGGCAGTCACCTCCCATCTCCTACGCCAGGTCATTCCCGAATGTCCAAAAGCTTTCTTTCTCCTGTCCATCTTCTAACATTTCAGAAATTCAACATGGAGGCGACGACTCCAAGCTATTACTATGTGACATGTGAGATATACAACAAAAATTTAGTTCCCAGTTTTTGCGTACAAGACGATCATTTTACCGTTTGACGTTGGCACTGGGCACAAGCAGTGTTGCTTGATTGCTTGGCACGCGAGAACCGCACACCAGAGGGATCTGTGGTACCCCTAGCTGCGATCCCAGGGCGTAGGTACAGTTCTCAGGCTGGCAGAACGACAGCGGAGGATCCACAGCGACGACAGCGCCCTCTGGCCGGCGCTGTGCAGCTCTACGAGCGCCGCTCCAGATGCAGCCCATTTGACCACGAGCAGACGACGAAACAACATTGCTTCATTTTCATAGTGGACGAACCACTACAGATTTTGCCTGTGAAACTTCTGTTAGCTTTGATACATCCGGCTTCGCACCTACGTGCTCATCATAGCCAAAGTTACGTAACCATATTTTATTACTTGTCTTATCTAGAGTAAATATCTTTTATTTTACTTACAGTAGCGAAGTATTTCTACCTCACGTGCTCGTCCTAGCTTCCTAAATTCGGCCTACCCTCCAAATTACAGGAGCAGTCCCACGCGCTGCCTTTGTGGCGGGATACAAAAGGGTCAGATCACCTTCAAGAGGTTATAGACCCACGATGTCCTTAGAGTAAGGTTGAATCGTGTGGAGGATATCAGCATGTTGAATTTTGTCAAGAACGTCGTAGTTCTCGTAGCACTGCGAATTGTAGTTTTCGACCGCGAAAAATGTGTAGGAATCAACGCCCCAAGGGAAGGGGTAGTTTCAGTGATACCCTTTATATCACTCTCTGAAGTGTTTTCGTGTCGATTCTGAGCGGCAGTGTGTCTGAAATGGTTTCCTCGGCAACGCATAAGAAAATCGCGAGCTTCCAATGCTGGGTACCGCGTTTCTGACCTCCATCGCAGAGGCGTCAAAGGCAGGGGTGAAATGTGAATGAGGTGTGACAACTTTTCGGTCGTACATGTCCACGATGGCTTTGGGAAGAATTGCGGTGAACTATGCTGACAATGTGACATCATAACGCACCTTATACCCACATGAACGTCGGGGCAATGGTCTTTCCTTTCGCATGTTTCGACACCTTGCTGTTTTAAGCGTCGCCGAAGGCGGCGTTGCTGGGCGCCACGTGTTTGTACCGTCACAGAGGATGGTTGTAGGTACCTCTGAGCCAAATTTGAAATCTACGCTTCGTAACGGGAAACAGTTACAAGGTTTCGAAAAAGTGACAACTTTTTTGTTTGGTGTAAAGCATCTGGCACCAGAAGAGCTGTTTAAAGAAAAACTTATTCTTCGCCTCTGCCAAACTGCTGTTCATATTTTTCGTCCTTCTTCCAGACTGTGTATTCTTGCTTTCTTGACGCGAGAATTGTCATATTCTCTACAAGCTGTGTCGCGGGCAAGGTTTATGTCAAGCAAGTAATTATTCTGCTCTGTTGTTTCCCCTATTTTTTCCTGCTCGAGCTCTACAGTAAAGACACATGAGGTGTGGAAGAATATTCGTAGTTTCTGGCCTGAAAGGCTGCTCCTGAAGTTCCTTAAGAAGGGTTTCGCAGGATGTACGGTACCTTTCTTCGCGTGTCTGTCCCTTTCATTTTTTACGACATTCCTGTTATAATCTCTCAGCAATGAAACAAACCACGGACCATTCCCACTATTATTCTTTCGAAACAACTGATGCCCCATCTCAGTGCAGCCTGTTGGCCATCCGAAAAGTACTCAAGTATAGGCTGTCCATATGTTTTTAAGCAGTATCTTTTGCAGACTGTAATGGTATCACCGACCACCTTAAAAGGCAATCGATGCTAACATTAAAGCTCTGTGAGGAATTTTTGGGAAAGTTGTGACTGTGAAATAACCTAATGGGATCAGAACAATCAGACTGGGATTCGTTTCCGAAACACTCGAGCACAGTATAACCAACAGTAAACAGATGGGTCAGGAACAGACGTTCACCTAGCACAAAAGCAAGTTGTAACATATACATCTACATCTACATGACTACTCTGCAATTCACATTTAAGTGCTTGGCAGAGGGTTCATCGAACCACAATCATATTATCTCTCTACCATTCCACTCCCGAACAGCGCACGGGAAAGCAAACACCCAAACCTTTCTGTTCGAGCTCTAATTTCTCTTATTTTATTTTGGTGATCATTCCTACCTATGTATGTTGGGCTCAACAAAATATTTTCGCATTCGGAAGAGAGAGTTGGTGACTGAAATTTCGTAAATAGATCTCGCCGCGACGAAATCTGTCTTTGCTGTAATGACTTCCATCCCAATTCGCGTATCATATCTGCCACACTCTCTCCCCTGTTACGTGATAATACAAAACGAGCTACCCTTTTTTGCACCCTTTCGATATCCTCCGTCAATCCCACCTGGTAAGGATCCCACACCGCGCAGAAATATTCTAACAGAGGACGAACGAGTGTAGTGTAAGCTGTCTCGTTAGTGGACTTGTTGCATCTTCTAAGTGTCCTGCCAATGAAACGCAACCTTTGGCTCGCCTTAGCCACAATATTATCTATGTGATCTTTCCAACTGAAGTTGTTCGTAATTTTAACACCCAGGTACTTAGTTGAATTGACAGCCTTGAGAATTGTACTATTTATCGAGTAATCGAATTCCAACGGATTTCTTTTGGAACTCATATAGATCACCTCACACTTTTCGTTATTTAGCGTCAACTGCCACCTGCCACACCATAAAGCAATCTTTTCTAAATCGCTTTGCAACTGATACTGGTCTTCGGATGACCTTACTAGACGGTAAATTATAGCATCATCAGCGAACAACCTAAGAGAACTGCTCAGATTGTCACCCAGGTTATTTATATGGATCAGGAACAGTAGAGGTCCCAGGACGCTTCCCTGGGGAACACCTGATACCACTTCAGTTTTGCTCGATGATTTGCCGTCTATTACTACGAACTGCGACCTTCCCGACAGGAAATCACGAATCCAGTCGCACAACTGAGACGATACCCCATAGGCCCGCAGCTTGATTAGAAGTCGCTTGTGAGGAACGGTGTCAAAAGCTTTCCGGAAATCTAGAAATACAGAATCGAGATCCCCTGACGATAGCGGCCGTTACTTCGCGCGAATAAAGAGCTAGCTGCGTTGCACAAGAACGATGTTTTCTGAAACCATGCTGATTACGTATTAATATATCGTTTCCTTCGAGGCGATTCATAATGTTTGAATACAGTATATGCTCCAAAACCCTACTGCAAACCGACATCAATGATATAGGTGTGTAGTTTGATGGATTACTCCTACTACCCTTCTTAAACATTGGTGCGACCTGCGCAATTTTCCAATCTGTAGGTACAGATCTATCGTTGAGCGAGCGGTTGTATATGATCGCTAAGTAGGGAGCTATTGTATCAGCGTAATCTGAAAGGAACCTAATCGGTATACAATCTGGACCTGAAGACTTGCCCGTATCAAGTGATTTGAGTTGCTTTGCAACCCCTAAGGTTTCTACTTCTAAGAAATTCATGCTAGCAGCTGTTCGTGTTTCAAATTCTGGAATATTCCATTCGTCTTCCCTGGTGAAGGAATTTCGGAAAATTGCGTTCAATAACTCCGCTTTAGCGGCACAGTTGTCGGTAACAGTACCATCGGCACTGCGCAGCGAAGGTATTGACAACGTCTTGCCGCTTGTGTACTTTACATACGACCAGAATTTTTTCGGATTTTCTACCAAATTTCGAGACAATGTTTCGTTGTGGAACCTATTAAAGGCATCTCGCATTGAAGTCCGAGCCAAATTTCTCGCGTCTGTAAATTTTAGCCAATCTTCGGGATTTCGCGTTCTTCTGAACTTCGCATGCTTTTTCCGGTGCCTCTGCAAAAGCGTTCGGACATGTTTTGTGTACCACGGGGGATCAGTTCCATCTCTTACTAATCTATGAGGTATGAATCTCTCAATTGCTGTTGCTACTATATATTTGAATTTGAGCCACATCTCGTCTACATTTGCATAGTCAGTTCAGGGGGAATGGAGATTGTCTCTTAGGAAGGCTTCTAGTGACACTTTATCCGCTTTTTTAAATCAAATTATTTTGCGTTTGCTTATGGTGGATTTGGAAGAAACGGTATTGAGCCTAGCTACAACGAACTGATCACTAATCCCTGCACCAGTCATGATGCTCTCTATCAGCTCTGGATTGTTTGTGGCTAAGAGGTCAAGTGAGTTTTCGCAACCATTTACAATTCGCCTGGGTTCGTGGACTAACTGCTCGAAATAATTTTCGGAGAAAGCATTTAGGACATTACGTAGTAATATGTCTTGTGTCAAGTAATATAATAAAGCAGAAGGAAGCGCTAAGGCTAACGTGGCCTTCCTCGACACACTCACTAAACTCTTACTCAAAAAGAAACCGCTCAACAGGTACCTTACATGAACAGTATGTGGGGCGGCGAAGAAGTCGTCGAATGAGTTGTTTGAATGTTCATTTCATTTCACTTTAAATTTTAATGATAAAACAAATTCTTTAAGACCAATGATCAGATAGGACAATTAACAAAGCTACACCAAGTTTTAGTCTTGTAGCATAATTAACAGCTGATACAAGTCTTGATAAAGCTATGGTTCAGAGGTAACAATCTACCGTTAGTTCCATTGTAAAAATTCTAGAGAGTAAAGTTTTAATTTTAGCGGGCTGAGATTTTCTACGTGCTTCTGTACTGCTCAGATGTATGTATACAAAAATTGAGAAGTTTGTAAAGCTATTATTAAATGTGATATTTAAGATTATGTGCCTGAGATAGCGATCATTTGGAGGCTGCAGGCATCTGCATACAACGGAAAGAACAGATGCTCTCTTGGCGGTACGCGCCGGAGCTATATAAAAAGAGCGGCAGAGGCAGTAGTAAGCTCACTCCGCATTAGACCAACGCCTAGTCCACGCGAGCTTAACGTCCGATCGCGCCTCGCCTCGGGTGACGTCATAGCGGGCTGTGACATGCGCGTACTTAGCAATGTAAACGGACATTGAAAATCGCGAGGACTGTACACCGTCCTGGATCGTTTAGACTTCGGTAACAAACTGTTATTGTGCCGTCCGTGTGAAGTATAATTCCGCGTGGCAAGTGGTGACTAACTCCACTTTTAAGGCGAGCATTAATCTTTTTTTTTAACATTATTGCGAACTATTAATAGAGCACCGTTAGTTAGAGTAATGAACTATTCGGGAGGAACTTGCTGTAGAAGTCGCCTCTGAACTATTAAACGATTGGCTGAATTAACAATATTTAATGTCTTTAGCATTTTCAGAAGTTTCGAGTAATTTGTGTGAGCCTTTAAGATAATAAAATCTTGTTTGGAACTTTAAATTTTATTGAAGCAGCTCTAATCCCGTGAAGAACTATGGATATTTTTCGTTTAGCTGGGCTGTACAGGAATGTGGCCGTGCAGACTGGGAACTAAGGTCAGTAAGTTTCCCTTCGCTTTCTGACTGGCCACCAAATTAGTTGCCAGGCTCGCGTGATTTAAGGTGGCAATGTTCAACTTTCATTCAACATTAAACAACGACTTCTTCGCCGTCCCACATATGTTGCATCGGCAATAGTCTGTTACGTGAAATGAACATTCAAACAACTCATTCGACGACTTCTTCGCCGCCCCACATATGGTGCTTATCGGCCGGGAAAACTGAATTAAAAGCAAATAAAAGTGCTCGATGTGTGAAAGCGATTGGTATAAATTAACGAACTCGGTAGGCAATAACAGGACACTGAATTGAACTAGTGTGGGAACAGTGTTACCAGTAAAGGCAGGTGTAGTGTATAAACAATAAGTGTCTACCGCTGTACGTTGGTTAGTGACGATGGTGAGGAAGGCGACGATGCTGGATCGCGGCTGCCGACGGCGCTGAGACTAAAGGAAGACGGTGCGTCATCGCGGAGCTGCGCTGATCTGCGAGACAGCTGCCGGCTGCGCCGAGCAGTCAACGGTGCCTTGCTGCCCCCCCCCCCCCCCCCCCCTGGAGCTATTGCAGTAGGCGATTCCTGTGGCGGTACTCGACGCTACAGCTGCTGCTGCTGCCTTCAATACGTCGCGACGCGTCGCATCACGATTGCTGGTACACCGCGACGACATCATTCGTCGAAATCAAGCATTTAAGTTAAGTCAAAGACTTTTAAAATATTTATTAACTGCTGCTAACAAACTAAAAGATATGGAAAGTAGTGTACATTTCAGAAGGGAACCGGTCTCTGACCAAGAATCCTCACGATCAGGAATTGAGTTTAATGAGGATGGTTCCATTAATCCCTCAAATATTGAACTAGAACGTAATTTGTCACCAGTAAATTATGACTTTAATTTAAATGAGAGTGCAGGGATGCAATCAATAAGTGAAATAGAAGTCAAAAGGGAGCCAGTAGAGTTGCTAACTTTGTCAGGTAGTGAAACTGAGCTCAATATATCTCCAGCTCAGTCAAGTCAAGAGATACAAAGTATCAAGGTAGAAGCTCCGGATTGGATGCAAATACTGTTTGCCAAACTCGAATCAAACCAAAATAAAATTGAGGCTAAAATTGAAAATAGTAATAAAGAGTTGGAGAATAAAATTGAGGTTAGTAATAAAGGGTTGGAAAATAAAATTGAGGATAGTAATAAAGAACTAAAAGAAGAACTGCAATCAAAATGGAATAGTTTGAATTATAAGATAGATGCTATTCATCATGACATTCAAGTAAAAGTAGGGCAACAGTTAACTAAAATGCATAGTACTTTCAAATGTGAAATAGATCAAATTCAAAAAAATTATCAAGAGGCAGATGAACTTTTGGAAGTGAGGTTGTCCGAAAGATTGAGCAACGAGTCCAAACTTTGCTCTGACAAAGTTAAAGAGGTACAAATTAAAGTAGATACTTGTCAGAAAAACATTGAGAAAGTAAAAGAAACCTATACCGAAATTCGTGGTGCAGTGGAACAAAGATGTTCTGCCAGGATAGAAGCAGTAGAGTCACAAGTAGAGGAATTAAATACTAACATTGCTAACCTAGAAAATAGAGTAACCTCTGTTAATTCTAGTCATTCTACTGTACAGAATGTGACTTCAGTTGACGCCGCTTTTATAGGGTGTCGACAGTTTTTGCGCTTTGATCCTGATAAGTACATTCACCCTCTTGAATTTTGGAATGACTTTGAGGATGTTCTCCCCAACACGTGGTCAGAAAGAGAAAAAATTTCATTTATAAGAAGTCATTTGTCAGGTGATGCTTTGCGATGGTCAGCGGATGTAATGATCAAATGTAAAACTTTATCTGAATTTAAGTCTGCATTTCTCAACGAATACTGGTCACATAACAAACAAAATGATGTGTTAAGGGAATTCTGGAGTGGTAAGAAGTTTTTCCCAGGGCGTGAATCAGTAAAGGATTTCGCTAGGAAGTGGGTTTCAAGACTGTCACATTTGACAGAAAAGATGAAGCCAGATATGATCATTATGGGTTTAGAAGGTAAGCTGCCGTGGTACTGGCAGAAGAGGATCATTTCCGCCCCTAGAGATAATATAGACAAATTTATTGAAAATCTGGAAAGAGTGGAAAGAGTAGCTGCTGCTGAGGAGCAGGTGCAGCAGAATAACAAATCTTCTAACAATCACGTACAAAATAATGGAAACGTGAACGTTAGAAATATGGAAGTTAGGCACACCAAAACAAACTATCGAAACCAAAGCCGTGGCAGAGGAAGAGGGGGTAGATACTCACCACGCTTTCGTAACAACTACTATGACGAAAGTGGAGAAGTAAATCCTATGCCATTAAGACAAGAAGGGAGTCATGATGCTACTATATCTAGTGGTGTCACAGATGAACACAACAGGCCGCGTGTGGGAAACTAAATCCCGTCTATGAGGAAACTGGCGCTCACCAGGCGGTAACAGTAACACAGCCAGTAACGGAAACACAGACAATCAGCCAACATACACAGACAGACAACATGGATGACGAAATAAATACAGATAATACCAGTGATGTGTTAAGCCACTCTCACAAAATAGTGGATAGTATTTTGGATACACTAGAAAAATGGGTCAAGGAAGAACAGGAACTCAAGGTAGATAATGGGGAAGAAATAGATAATGGGTTTGAGTCTGATGGGAATAATGATGAAGTAAAAGCTTACATCTTCGATGAAAATGGCAATCTAAAAGCTGAAGTAGAAGTAGCAGAAGTAGAATCAGTACTGCAAAACTTTAGAGAGGAGGAAATGATGAATGAAGGGGGTAGAAATAGTAACGAGGTGAAAGAATCTAGTAGCTGTGTAAACGTGCCACAAATGGTTGAAGGTGACGACATTCTTATGAACAGCAATATTGCGCAGGGACGCAGTTGCTCAGAGGTAGAGGATAGTTTGGCTGATGTGCAGCAAACAAAAGTAGAAAAAGTCGTCAGATGCTTCGATTTAAAGTTAGTGGACAGATTAGAGAAAGCAGCTAAGATTATAGAGCATGATGAGCCCCAGGATGTAAATGTAAATGTAATTGCAACTGATCAGAATTACTTTAGCTGGAAGAACATAGAACGAGATTTATTAGACGAGGTGTGTAAGCAACCTGTTCAATGTAAAATAACTCACCCTGTTATCAAAGTAAACATATCAGGAGTCACTGTGCGTTGTCTGCTTGACAGTGGCAGTGAAGCAAGTGCTTTATCACAAACATTTTTTGACACCATACCCAATAAAGAGAAGTTAACAGTTATGAAAGTAAGTGGCTTAAAGATTATAGGTGCTACTGGAAAAGTCTCTAGACCAGTTCAACACGAAGCTTTGATACCCATTGGTATAAATGACGTAGTAATAGATCATCCTTGTTTGATTGTGCTAGGCTTAAGTGTTGATATGTTGATTGGTACTGATTTCTTATCAAAGTACCAGGGAAAGATCAATTTTGATCAGAACAACTTAATTTTAACTTTACCTGACTCTAAAGTGATAAGAGAGTCTTTTATAGGAAGTCATATAGGCGGTAGTAATGAAACTTGGGAACTGCCTATTAGAGTAATAAAGAATAAAGGATACTTGCAGGAAAATTTGGTTTTCAGTGAGAATGAGGAAAGTGCTAAGGTTGAAGAGAGACACATCCTAAAGGAAATAGAGGAAAAGGTACAATCAACAAAGCAAATTGCTGACGAACAAAGATCAGAGTTAAAGAGTGTGTTAACTAAGCATAGTAATGTATTCTCAAACGCACCTGGTGAAGTTAAAGGTTATGAATGCCATTTGAATATCAAGCCTGGGAAGGTATTTTTTAAGAAGCCTTATCCAATACATGATGCAAGGGCTTCCCCCACTAGTTTTAAAATTGGTGAGCTAGTGCTGGTCAAAACAAAAGAAAAATCAAAGAAAATTTCTGCAGAAACTAAAAAGTTTATGCATGTATATCATGGACCATTTAGAATAGTAAGTAAACCTCATGCAAATGCCTATCGTTTGGAATATCCAAAGAGTAAGGGAGAACTAGGTCTAAGAAATATTGTGGATCTAAAGGAATTTAAAATTAACAGTAATTAATTACTGTAGGGAGTCTGCCACTCTTTGGCGGATACACGGTTTGGCGTACCGTGCAGTCCCAGCTGGGTGAAACTTTATTTCCTTTTCAAGTTTCATTCCCTTCTTCTGGTCTATCATAACAGGTAAGAATCACATATGTCTTCATGTTGTATATATGCTATTAGGTTTTAAGTATTCTTAGTAAGGATCTACCTAGTGAATGGCAAAACAAAAGTCTGAGTACCAATAAGAGGCAAACATGGCTAAAATAAATAAATTAAAATATTTCATGTAATTGTAAAGGGTTAGAAACTACAACTAAGAGAGACACTTTGCAGTATACGAAGTACGGTATGAATATGAATAATCCATGAGATTATGCAGAAGGTAGTATGTTGCTAGAAATAAGGTTGTCTGAAGGAAAACAGCGTAAGAAGGTAATGCTCATAGAGGCAAGCAATGGCGTTTTAGAATTAAATAAATGGAGATGTGTGGAAGTGGTGTGAGGATCGCACCAAATATATAGAAACAGGACGTCAATAGGCTGACAAAAGGAAAAGGGAGAAAGAAGTGGAGAAATGAAGTATTTTTGAATCTGGAAGAAAAGGGAGAAAATGAATAAGGTGAAGAAGTGAAGTAAGTAAATTGAAGTAAATGATGTAGGATTAAAGAATAATTCCCTCACGTCTCGTGAAATGGTGAAAAACGCTAAATCTTGCTTGAGGCAAATAAATAGTTAAACAGACAACAGAAACACACAAATATTGGAAAATGCAGAAATTTGGAATCGGTATACTGAAAATAACTAATTTCTTTAGTAATTCATACAATAAAGCAAAGTGCTGGTCAGCAAATGACTTCTTTGATGAACTAATCCATACGATAATTAAGCCAGAGTACATTAAAACTAAAAGGTTACTCAATTTTCTAAGTTGAAGCAAGATCTTAATATATTAATTTGCTAAAAGAATTTTCACTATTTAGGAACCTAAAAGATTATTTATGAAAGAAGAAAGTAGGAGCTATTGTATCAGATACGACTTAGTGCTAAATGTCTTTCTGACAACTTCACAATTAGTAAAATAGTGCCAGAATATAAACTATAAAATGTACTTTGTCCTACCTTAGATATAAGTTGAAAACAGAAACTTAGACTGTATTGTCTGTTTCTCAGGGACATGCAGGCTGCATGAATGACTGACAACAAGCGGTAGGGAGATTGGAAGTAGAGACGCAAACCACAGTGAATACAATTTCCTCCCACAATTTTGTCAATCAGTGAAATTAAATGAGTGTTACAATAGGACACCCACCACAGTGCCGAGTATTATAGTAAAAGAAAAATGTGAGTGCGTTGCAGTGATAAAAGTCGTGTGTATTTTCTTTTTCAGGAAGAGACTGATTTTAAAGGAAAAAAAAATAACTATTTTGTAACCATTGAAAAATTTATATTTCCATGTAAATGTATGTAAATAATTTGTGAATGTCTTCTGTACTAGGTTTTCTATGTGTATATGAGTATGGTTATTTTGTGTATGTAGTAATAAGGAATTTCCTAAGAAGAAGCAACTTAAGTTGAAAGAGGTATACTAAAGTAATCCATCGCTTGTTTGTTCTTTTAGAAATTTAATTTTGTTCAAAAATAGATTTTCACGAAAATTAAAAAGGGGGTGATGAAGCAAAGCAAGCGCTGTATCATGTATAAGATACAGAGGCGAGCGAGTGCACGGGACTTACCCTAGTTCACTGCTAGTAGCGTCACGTCATCGTAACGCGCCTGCATATAGTATTGCACCACATTTAACATAAAAGTAAAAATTAAGATTTGTGTGTAAAACTTTGTTAAAGTATAGTTCTATGTAATAATGTTTCAGGTAACAAATCTTAATGTTATAAAATTAGTAGTTTACGTAAAATTCACGTTTTGAAAGAAAAATAGGAGGCGCTAAATAATGACGCTAGGAAGCCAAAATTTGGTGAGAAGGTGCAGTAAGAAGTCATTAATGAGTGGTGCTGGTTTCCAAAACCATAAAACTAAAATTGACTCCAGAATCCGCGTTTTTCGGAAAAATCAGAGGCGCGAAATAATAGAGCTACAATATTGAAAATTGGTAGGATGCTTCAGTTCACCCTAATAATAGTAATGGAAATACCACAATCAGTTACCTCTTCTAGTTTTTTAGTAATTTAGTAAAAACTACTTTTGTGAGTAAAATGTACATAAGCATTATAGATTAAGTACTTTAAATTTTAATGATAAAACAAATTCTTTAAGACCAATGATCAGATAGGACAATTAACAAAGCTACACCAAGTTTTAGTCTTGTAGCATAATTAACAGCTGATACAAGTCTTGATAAAGCTATGGTTCAGAGGTAACAATCTACCGTTAGTTCCATTGTAAAAATTCTAGAGAGTAAAGTTTTAATTTTAGCGGGCTGAGATTTTCTACGTGCTTCTGTACTGCTCAGATGTATGTATACAAAAATTGAGAAGTTTGTAAAGCTATTATTAAATGTGATATTTAAGATTATGTGCCTGAGATAGCGATCATTTGGAGGCTGCAGGCATCTGCATACAACGGAAAGAACAGATGCTCTCTTGGCGGTACGCGCCGGAGCTATATAAAAAGAGCGGCAGAGGCAGTAGTAAGCTCACTCCGCATTAGACCAACGCCTAGTCCACGCGAGCTTAACGTCCGATCGCGCCTCGCCTCGGGTGACGTCATAGCGGGCTGTGACATGCGCGTACTTAGCAATGTAAACGGACATTGAAAATCGCGAGGACTGTACACCGTCCTGGATCGTTTAGACTTCGGTAACAAACTGTTATTGTGCCGTCCGTGTGAAGTATAATTCCGCGTGGCAAGTGGTGACTAACTCCACTTTTAAGGCGAGCATTAATCTTTTTTTTTAACATTATTGCGAACTATTAATAGAGCACCGTTAGTTAGAGTAATGAACTATTCGGGAGGAACTTGCTGTAGAAGTCGCCTCTGAACTATTAAACGATTGGCTGAATTAACAATATTTAATGTCTTTAGCATTTTCAGAAGTTTCGAGTAATTTGTGTGAGCCTTTAAGATAATAAAATCTTGTTTGGAACTTTAAATTTTATTGAAGCAGCTCTAATCCCGTGAAGAACTATGGATATTTTTCGTTTAGCTGGGCTGTACAGGAATGTGGCCGTGCAGACTGGGAACTAAGGTCAGTAAGTTTCCCTTCGCTTTCTGACTGGCCACCAAATTAGTTGCCAGGCTCGCGTGATTTAAGGTGGCAATGTTCAACTTTCATTCAACATTAAACAACGACTTCTTCGCCGTCCCACATATGTTGCATCGGCAATAGTCTGTTACGTGAAATGAACATTCAAACAACTCATTCGACGACTTCTTCGCCGCCCCACAAGTATGCAACAGTTTATAGAAACAGTCACCAACATACATGAAACTAATAGCAATACTACACAGGGAAGAGCATGAAATGATTCAGATTTAAATCAGGGTGTCTGTTAATGATCATATTCTGTAACATCATGGTTTAGTAGAGGATCTCTAAGCCTGTGCAGAACTAACTTGCAATAGAATAGCCAACACAAATATTTCTTTTTTAAGCCCAGTTTTAAGTAAGTAAACAGAATGCAAAACTAACTATACTGACTCTGTAGGAGCCTTTGCTTTGCTTCAATGATTAACAAGCCTAGCACATGAGGGCCCTTCAACTTTCATGGTTTGAAACAAAACGACACAAGTGTGTACGAAAAATTGTTAATATTGTCATCAATAATTGTTAATTAAGTAAAGCACAACAAACTATAACTGTTTAAATAATAAATGTGCTTCGATAAGCAGTCTTCTACCTATCCAAATATACACTACTGGCCATTAAAATTGCTAAACTACGAAGACGACGTGCTACAGACGCGAAATTTAACCGACAGGAAGAAGATGGTGTGATATGCAAATGACTAGCTTTACAGAGCATTCACATAAGGCTGGCGCCCGTGGCGACACTTACAACGTGCTGACATGAGGAAAATTTCCAAACGATTTCTCAGACACAAACAGCAGTTCACCGGCGTTGCCTGGTGAAACGTTGTTGTGAGCCTCGTGTAATGAGGAGAAATGCGTACCATCACGTTTCCGACTTTGATAAAGGTCGGATTGTAGCCTATCGAGATTGCGGGTTATCGTATCGTGACATTGCTGCTCGCGTTGGTCGAGATCCAATCACTGTTAGCAGAATATGGAATCGGTGGGTTCAGAAGGGTAATACGGAACGCTGTGCTGGATCCCAACGGCCTCGTATCACTTGGCTGTAACGGGTCGTGGAGCCACGTTTAGATCCCTGAGTTAACAGATGGTGACGTTTGCAAGACAACAACCATCTGCACCAACAGTTCGACGACGTTGGCAGCAGCATGAACTATCAGCTCGGAGACCATGGCTGCGGTTACCCTTGACGCTGCATCACAGACAGGAGCGCCTACGATGATGTACTCAACAACGAACCTGGGTGCACGAATGGCAAAACTTCATTTTTTCGGATGAATCCAGGTTCTGTTTACAGCATCATGATGGTCGCATCCGTGTTTGCCGATACCGCGGTGAACGCATATTGGAAGCGTTTATTCGTCATCGCCATACTGGCGTATCACCCGGCGTTATGGTATGGGGTTCCATTGGTTAGACGTCTCGGTCCCTCTTGTTCGCACTGACGGCACTTTGAACAGTGGACTTTACACTTCAGATGCGTTACGACCCGTGGCTCTACCCTTCATTCCATCCCTGCGAAACCCTACATATCAGCAGGATAATGCACGACTGCATGTTGCAGGTCCTGTACGGGCCTTTCTGGATACAAAACAAATATTCAACTGCTGCCCTGGCCAGCACATTCTGCAGATCTCTCACCAATTGACCGTCAATGGTGGCCGAGCAACTGGCTCGTCGCAATACGCCAATCACAACTCTTAATGAACTGCGTTATCGTGTTGAAGCTGCATGGGCAGCTGTACCTGTAAACGCCATCCAAGCTGTGTTTGATTGAATGCCCAGGCGTATCAAGGCCGTTATTACGGCCAGAATTGGTTGTTCTGGGTACTGATTTCTCAGGATCTATGCATCCAAATTGCGTGAGACTGTAATCACATTTCAGTTCTAGTATAATATATTTGTCCAATGAATACCCGTTTATCATCTGCATTTCTTCTTGGTGTAGCAATTTTAGTAGCCAGTAGTGTATAATGCTAACGCATGTCTATGGAAGTTACTATATCTTTCGCGCATCAACATTTTCGATATTTACAACGTGGAACTAAGCCCATATTGCTGTCCCACTTCCTGTCACATTTATAATTCCAAATATTTGTGTGACATGACTGACGCTAGATGTGGTTTATTAACCCTATAGTCAAATTCTACACGGTTATACGTTTCGTGGCGTGCACAATTTTGAATGTGTTGACATTAAGAGATAGTTCCGATACTCTGTGCTAATAATGCTGTCTTTTGTGTATTTCTAACATCGGGCCAGAATGGCTAAGTTGTGAAGCGCCAGCGGAGGTGGATGTGTGTGTCACTGTGGCTGCTTACTCAACTCAGTGTGCTGTGCGGTGTGGCCTGACTCGCAGGGGCAGCCTGTGCTCGTTAACAAAACGCTCCGCCGCTGGTAGGAGGCGTTCTGAAAAGAGGATACAGCACTGGACGTATTGTTCCCGTACAGTTTAAAGAAATCACGTCTCCTTTGTTTATAGTTACCAACAGAAATGCCATCGTTCCAAAGTACAGCGAAAGGATTAAGACAAACGTGAATAAATCCTTACTGAGGTTATGAATCCCATGTAGAGTTCCAATTACTTCATTTAGTGCAAGGAATACTTTCTACCTAAAAGAGGGGCTACCGCGGAATATTATATCATAAAGCAACACACAGCGAAACTATGTAAAATATGTCCCTAAAATCTGAAATTGTTATGGAGAAAGTAGCTGAACATAAGTGTTTTAGGACGTCTGCTACATGGTTTTACTATTTTACGTTTTCCTCAATACCCACATCCTAGAACTTATAAATTACTATCCTATTAATTATTTTTATTAGTGTACTACGTTAATAGGTGACGCGGCAGTTGTGTTCAGAAGTTTAGAACTACCTTCCAGAAAAACATCGTTTACTACTTTCTCTTGTCAATGATTCTTTGCACTTCTTAACAACTATGCTTGCATCATCTTCAAAAATGACTTATTCCACTTCCGAATTCAAACAGAATGGCAGATTATTATCACTGCGCAAGAACGGTAAATGGTCAATAACTGAGCGCTGGAATGCCCATTGTAATTTATCTGTATGCAGATGATGATGCACCCCTATCTGTAGTACTGGAACAGCCTAGTACAAGATTCTGCACGCTTTTTCTTAAATAGATTTAATCAGGCAAGTGCTCAACCATGTTGTTGTTGTTGTTGTGGCCTTCAGTCCTGAGACTGGTTTGATGCAGCTCTCCATGCTACTCTGTCCTGTACCTACTACAACCTACATCCTTCTGAATCTGCTTAGTGTATTAATCTCCTGGTTTCCCTCTACGATTTTTATCCTCCACTCTGCCCTCCAAAACTAAATTTGTGATCCCTTGATGCCTAGGAACATGTCCTACCAACCGATCCCTTCATCTAGTCAAGTTGTGCCACAAACTTCTCTTCTCCCCAATCCTATTCAATACCTCCTCATTCGTTATGTGATCTACCCACATAATCTTCAACATTCTTCTGTGGCACCACATTTCGAAACCTTCTATTCTCTTCTCTTCCAAACTACTTATCGTCTCTATACTCGATGTTAATAAATTTCTCTTATTCAGAAACGCTTTCCTTTCCATTGCCAGTCTACATTTTATATCCTCTCTACTTCACCATCATCAGTTATTTTGCTCCCCAACAGTAAAACTCCTTTACTACTTTAAGTGTCTCATTTCTTAATCTAATTTCCTCAGCTTCACCCGACTTAATTCGACTACATTCCATTATCCGTCTTTTGCTTTTGTTGTCTTATACCCTCCTTTCAAGACACTGTCCATTCCGTTCAACTGCTCTTCCAAGTCCTTTGCTGTTTCTGACAGAATTACAATGTCATCGGCGAACCTCAAAGTTTTTATTTCTTCTTCATAGACTTTAATACCTACTCCGAATTTTTCTTTTGTTTCCTTTACTACTTGTTCAATATGGAGATTGAATAACATCGGGGAGAGGCTACAACCCTGTCTCACTCCTTTCCCAACCACTGCTTCCCTTTCATGCCCCTCGACTCTTATAACTGCCATCTGGTTTCTGTACAAATTGTAAATAGCCTTTCGCTCCCTGTATTTCACCCCTGCCACCTTCAGCATTTGAAAGAGAGTATTCCAGTCAACACTGTCAAAAGCTTTCTCTAAGTCTACAAATGCTAGAAACGTAGGTTTGCCCTTCCTTAATCTTTCTTCTAAGATAAGTCGTAAGGTCAGTATTGCCTCACGTGTTCCAACATTTCTACGGAATCCAAACTGATTTTCCCCAAGGTCAGCTTCTACCAGTTTTTCCATTCGTCTGTAAAGAATTCGCGTTAGCATATTGCAGCTATGACTTATTAAACTGATAGTTCGGTAATTTTCACATCTGTCAACACCTGCTTTCTTTGGGATTGGAATTATTATATTCTTCTAGAAGTCTGAGTGTATTTCGCCTATCTCATACATCTTGCTCACCATATGGTAGAGTTTTGTCAGGACTGGCTCTCCCAAGGCCGTCAGTAGTTCTAATGGAATGTTGTCTACTCCCGGGGCCTTGTTTCGACTCAGGTCTTTCAGTGCTCTGTCAAACTCTACACACAGTATCGTATCTCACATTTCATCGTCATCTACATCCCCTTCCATTTCGATAATATTGTCCACAAGTACATTGCCCTTGTATAGGCCCTCTATATACTCCTTCCACCTTTCTGCTTTCCCTTCTTTGCTTAGAACTGGGTTTCCATCTGAGCTCTTGATATTCATACAAGTGGTTGTCTTTTCTCCAAAGGTCTTATTAATTTTCCTGTAAGCAGTATCTATCTTACCCCTAGTGAGATAAGCCTCTACATCCTTACATTTGTCCTCTAGCCATGCCTGCATAGCCATTTTGCACTTCCTGACGATCTCATTTTTGAGAGGTTTGTATTCCTTTTTGCCTGTTTCATTTACTGCATTTTTATATTTTCTCCTTTCGTCTAATAAATTCAATCTTTCTTCTGTCACCCAAAGATTTCTACTAGCCCTCGTCTTTTTACCTACTTGATCCTCTGCTGCCTTCACTACTTCATCCCTCAGAGCTACCCATTCTTCTACTGTATATCTTATATCTTTTCCCTATTCCTGTCAATTGTTCCCTTATGCTCTCCCTGAAAATCTGTACAACCTCTGGTTCAGTCATCTCCTTAAATTCCCACCTTTTTGCAATTTCTTCAGTTTTAATCTACAGTTCATAACCAATAGATTGCGGTCAGAGTTCACATCTGTCCCTGGAAATGTCTTACAATTTAAAACCTGGTTCCTAAATCTCTGTCTTACCATTATGTAATCTATCTGATACCTTCTAGTATCTCCAGGATTCTTCCATGTATACAACCTTCTTTTATGATTCTTGAACCAAGTGTTAGCTATGATTAATTTATGCTCTGTGCAAAATTCTACCAGACGGCTTCCTCTTTCATTTCTTACCCCCTATCCATATTCACCTACTATGTTTCCTTCTCTCCCTTTTCCAACTCTCGAATTCCAGTCACCCATGACTATTAAATTTTCGCCTCCCTTCACTACCTGAATAATTTCTTTTATCTCATCATTCTTTTCATCAATTTCTTCTTCATCTGCAGAGCTAGTTGGCATATAAACTTGTACTACTGTAGTAGGTATTGGCTTCGTGTCTATGTTAGCCACAATAATATGTTCACTCTGCTGTTTGCAGTAGCTTACCCGCACTCCTATGTTTAATTCATTATTAAACCTACTCCTGCATTACTCCTGTTTGATTTTGTATTTATAACCCTGTATTCACCTGACCAGAAATCTTGTTCCTCCTGCCACCGAACTTCGCTTATTCCCACTATATCTAACTTTAACCTATCCATTTCCCTTTTTAAATTTTCTAACCTACCTGCCCGATTAAGGGATCTGACATTCCACGCTCCGATCCGTAGAACGCCAGTTTTCTTTCTCCTGATAACGATGTCCTCTTGAGTAGTCCCTCCCGGAGATCCAAATGCGGGACTATTTTACTTCTGGAATGTTTTAGCCAAGCGGACGCCGTCATCATTTAACCATACAGTAAAGCTGCATGCCCTTGGGAAAAATTACGGCTGTAGTTTCCTCTTTCTTTCAGAGGTTCGCAGTACCAGCACAGCAAGGCCGTTTTGGTTATTGTTACAAGGCCATATCAGTCAATCATCCAGACTGTTGCCCCTGCAACTACTGAAAAGGCTGCTGCCCCTCTTCAGGAACCACACGTTTGTCTCGCCTCTCAACAGACACCCCTCCGTTGTGGTTGCACCTACAGTACGGCTATCTGTATCGTTGAGGCACGCAAGCCTCCCCACAAACGGCAAGGTCCATGGTTCATGGTTGGGGGGGATGTCCAAGGTTCATGGGGGGCCATGTATTCCATAAAAAATTAACTATTCTTGTAGAATATTAGAGATTACACAATGACTGGCTCCTTCTTAGCCACATCATTTACTACGAGTTTGTTTGCATGTCCATTTTATTGCAGCAACAATCGTATACTACTCTTATAAATTGAAACTTTTCTTTCTTACGGTAAATTACATTTACTTACTGTCCAGGCCCGTATCGCCTTTTACTTTACGGCAGGTACAGAGGATTTAACCCGGAATAATACAATTTTTTTAATATGCGAATTTTGTAGACTGGAAATCAGTTTTCATCATTATTTTGTACGTTAATAAATTATTACTCATATTTTATTCCTTTTTCGGCCAAAATCTGAGTATCCTCTCATCTAGTCATAGGGTAGATTGACAAAGTGACCTCTCGCCTATGACCAGATGAGAGGAAAAGGAATACCTGTAAGTAATAATTTATTAAAGTAAAAATTATGAAGTGGACAGATACATATAAATTAGAAATCTGTTCACTTTATATCGTTTATAAAAGCAAAATTGTATTATTCCAGATTACATCTGCTGAAGGTACCTTAATGCAAAAGACGAAACGCGTCTGGATCGTAAACAAATATAGATTGCAGCAAGGAGTTTCAATACATAAAACAAATATTTAATGCGAGTGTCTCGTTTCCCTTAATGCCGCAATGCCTTTAATTCTGCAGTTACCCATGTCAGGTTGGCAATTGTTGAATAATGATAGCATTTCCCATACATTGCACATAATGGTGTGATTACTTCTTCCGTCCACAAATGGTTCTGGAGAGTAAGCTCTGGTATAGAATGGAATGATATGATGATCAACTCTTCCACTTGTTAGGATGCTTTAGCTTACTAAAGGCGCCTTAGGAGGCTGCCAGCATGGCAATTATGACAGTGTTGTCAGGTGGAAGCATAAATCTTTCTTTTTCGCAACAGGATCGGTGTAAGCACCTGCTTAGTAAAGCACTGGTCTATAGTATGAATGGACGTGAAGCTTCTTCGTTAGAAGAAATAATCCTCTAGACTACTGAGAGTGTCGCTGGGGTGTGTATTACACGTTTCCATTCGCGGTTTTTCAGTGTATTGCAGCCTACGTCTGTTAATCAACACTTTAGTTCCCTCCGACAGACGTACCAACCACTGCTCGCTACGCAGGGCAACTCGGAAAGCTTTTGTAAGTGTATTGTCATATCACTGGCTTGGTTGCGGAGTATCTTTGCGGGCAGCGCGTTTGCAGAGTCGAGCACGGGACACGGGGCTGTTGTGTTGTGGGTAGCTCTGCATGTAAGAAGCATTGTTAGTATGGAAGTTGAAGTTTTGCTACAAGTGCTATTACAGTAAAGTGATAAAATATGCAAGTGATCAGAGAAAAGTGCGTCAAGAAGTAATTAAAAATGAGCAATGCCGCCGATAACGTATTTGTGTATCCTCTCGTTGCGTACCGTACCGTACAGTATCAATCATCCGCGGCCTGTTCGGTCTCCCAGAATGAACTGATGTGAATCATCAAAAATTAGTTACCATAAAAGAGTGCAGACAAGTACCAGTGTCTTGTAGGGAGCGTGAGAACGTGCGTTCGGTCATCGCGTTTCAGCATCATCAACAATCAGCGGTTACGCGCGCACTCGTACAATTGAGAACTGTGAACTGTAAAGTTTAACTATTACTAGTGTCAAGGAGGACTGGTACCAAAAGAAATCTGTGTATGCGTGGCGAGCAGTGGTTAGACACTGGACTCGAATTCGGGAGGACGGCGGTTCAATCCTGCGTCCGGCCATCCTGATTTAAGTTTTCCGTGATTTCCCTAAATCGCTCCAGGCAAATACGGGGATGGTTCCTCTGAAAGGGCACGGCCGACTTCCTTCCCCATCCTTCCCTAATCCCGTGAGACCGATGACCTCGCTGTCTGGTCTCCTTTCCCAAAAAACCCAACCCTATGCGTAGCGAGCGTAAGAACTCTCGTACGATTATTCGGCTTTCGAATCGACAACAATAATCCGCGCCGTGTTCGGTTACGCCTACGCCCGTCTGAGTGATATTGTGGACTGGTAATCATCCATTAACTGGGACAAACACTTATGAATTAGAATGTAAACAGTGCAACCTGCTATTATCTTTTGTCGTCTGGGAACATAGTTGTTCATACCAGACGTAGAACAGAGTTGTGTTTTAACGTTGAGTGGCACCCCTAAACCCACTTGCATATTTGGATAGATAATTTCAGGCAAACCAGCAGCAGTGTGGAGCAGAAGAATACGACCGCCGCGGGAGTATCAGGTACGTGGTATGGACAGGGCGCACGGTCCGAAACGAGAAACCAGTTTAAGGGTCCCGCACACCTATTTGTACCCCCGGGCGTGTTGATTCAAAAGATGAAGAAAAACAACATTTAATACTGAGAAATCTTTTCATTGTCAGCAACTCTGGATAGAAGGAAGAATCATTGATTTAAAGAACATACGCCATATTCTGAAAACGCTGGCATCACAAATAAAGCAAGGACTCCCACGCCCTAGTATGTCTTCATCTGCCATCTCCGTCTGCCACGCGAAAATTTACGCAGACGTCAGATATGTTTTATTTTTATTTTTTAACAACGTTGCACATTTGAAACGTTGAAAGGGGTGGAGTGCGACGCTGTCGAGGCGCTGAAGTCATTACTGTTCTTCTTTTTCCTTAGCATTTCCCACTCTCGCTCCCCACTGTGTGGATTCGCTTTCTCCATTTTGTCAGATCGTGGGTTATGTCTGGTTGAAGTTTTTCAGCATTTAGGTCGTTGTGCAGAGTGTCGACCCATCGCTGCCTAGGTCGTTCCTTGGGGTCTCTTTCCCACGACTTCCACAGTGTATGCTGCCTTTGCAGTGGTATCGTTCTGTGCGTGCAGCACATGTCCATACCATCGCAGACGCACTTTCGCATTTTCTTCTGGATCGGTGCCACCCCGAAACGCTTCCGAATAGTGGCGTTCGAAACGTGATCCAGTAGAGTGATGCCACTTGTCTATCTTATCTCCATCGCCTCCAGTAGTCGTTCTGCCTCTTTTGTAGCTGGCTTTCACTCGATGCCGTAGAGAGTAACTGGACGGATGACAGTCCGGTAGAACTTCGACTTCAGAAGATCCTTAATCCGACGATAGCAGCTGACGCCTGTTGTCGTCCGCCATTTCATCCAGGCTGCCTGCGTCCTTGCTTTGATCTCGTCTGTAAGTTGGTCACAACTAAGATTGTAGGTCGTAGAACTGAGATACTAAAGGAGAGTCGCTGGGAGAGAGGCGCCGAAGCCATTTAGTTACTCTAAAATTACTCACATCTTTCGAAAACTATTTTTTTTACTTGGATCTCCTTCTAGTGCCGTTCAGAGAACAGTGTAAAGCAGCGACTGCTTAAATTTTGAATAAAAATCATCCGTAATAGCGCCTGAAGTCTTCTACAATAACGTCTCCCTCGCTCTGTCGATGATCTTGTCAAAGAGGGCGCAGGAACGGACAGAGTATAGGTTAATCCCTTACACTACAGGTAGGAAACTGCTCCTAAAAGGCGGAAGAATCAGCAGTGATCAATGGGCTGAGTGTCCACCCTCGGTAGCTGAATGGTCAGCGTGACGGATTGTCAATCCTATGGGCCCGCGTTCGATTCCCGGGTGGGTAGGGGAATTTTCTCCGGCCATGGACTGCTTGTTGTGCTGTCCTCATCATCATCCTATCATCCTCATTGACTGCAGGTCGCCGAAGTGGCGTCAAATTGAAAGACCGCAACATGGCGAACGGTCTGCCCGACAGGGGGTGGGGGGGGGGGGGGGGGTGGGGGGGTGGGAGGCGGGCTAGCCATACGATTAAATACATAAAATAAAGTGGGTTGAGTATACTGAAAGAAATGGAGACCATTGCATTAAAGACACATAAAGTGCGTCCGCGGGACACGTGTCGTCTGTAATTGAAAAGGAGTCATGATCATCTGTCCACTTCCAAAAGATTCCAGATTAGTCACAGATTCGGTACTCCAGGAGGGGACTGCAAAGGGAGAGCTAACCATTAGAAAAATACTGAGTAATCAAAGAAATGTGAACATTCGACAAGACAAGTCGTGTCATGGAATGTCAGAAGTTTGAACGTGCTGAGAGAAGCTTCAAACTCTGGAAAGGGAAATGCGAAGACTCGGTCTAGATATAGTGAGGGTCAGTGAAGTGAAATGGTAACAAGATAAGGACGTTTGGTCAGACGAATGTAGGGTAATACCAGTAGCATTAAAAAATGTTATTACTGGAGTAGGATTAGTTACGAACAAGAACGTATGACAGAAAGTGACACTCTGGTCAGATCAGTGATAGGGGTTTACGCATCAGAATCGACAGCAAACCATTATGATCGGACAGAAATTTCGGTATCAGATATTAGATTGTAAGAAGTACCCAGGACCAAATACGGACTCGGATCACACTTTAGCAGTGATGAAGAGTAGACAGAAGTTTAAGAGAAGCGTCCGGGGGAATCAATGCGAAAATACTGAGGAATGAAGAGATGAAATGAAGTTCTCTGGTGCAACACATACTGCCACAGTATGCAATGCGGTTGGTGAGCAGTAGAGCTCTCTAAAACGACCAATCACAGGCGATGAACAGATAAATGTATGTACGAGGAAGATAACTGCGAAGAAATCTTGGGTAACAGAGGAGATACTTCGAGTGATCGACTAAAGGGAGAAGTACAGAAATGTTCATAGAAATATAGAAATATAGTAATATTTCACTTACGAATGAAATAAATAGGAAGTGCAGGGAGAAGAAGACGAAGCGGCTGTGGGAAACCTGTAAAGAAATCGATTCACCGTACTGAAAAGTCAAAATAACCTTCAGTGAAAGTAAGAGTAAGAGCGTGAATATTAAGAGTGCAACGGGAAATAAGCTAAGTAGAGAGTGGATGGGTAGAGAGGGTACAGTGAATGTCCTGTGTTATTGTGTAACTAGGCTATTTAGGTTTTGATGTTGGTAACGCTATGTAGCGCTCTATATGAAAATCACTGACTCTGCTGTGTGAAGGCTGTGGTTGGTTTGCATTGTTGGAATTTGCTATTGTAGTGTTGAGCAGTTGGCTATTAACAGCGCGTAGCCGCCAGCAGTGGTGGACGTGGGGAGAGAGATGGCGGAGTTTTGAAATTTGTAAGAATTGGTGTCATGAACTGCTATATATATATTATGACTAGTGAGGTAAATACATTGTTTGTTCTCTATCAAAATCTTTCATTTGCTAACTATGCCTATCAGTAGTTAGTGCCTCCAGCAGTTTGAATCTTTTATGTAGCTGGCAGTATTGGCGCTCGCTGTATTGCAGTAGTTCGAGTAACGAAGATTTTTGTGAGGTAAGTGATTTGTGAAAGGTATAGTTTATTGTTAGTTAGGGCCATTCTTTTGTAGGGATTACTGAAAGTCAGATTGCGTTGCCCTAAAAATATTGTGTGTCCGTTTAGTGATTATCAGAATAAGTAAAGAGAGAAGTGTCTTAGTACGTTCAGTTTTGCTCAGCTGTTTGAAAATCAAATAACGTAAGTGTTTTACTAGCACAGTAGTTCATTAATTTGTCCAAGGGGACATTTCAATTGTTAGAGTTTGACAAAGCCTTGGAACACTTACCATCAAATAAGGTCCAAGGGACAGCAAATACTCTTACGGAATTTCTGAAATCAGTGGAGGAAGTGGCAACCAAACGAAGTTTGAAGTTGGCCTGTAGAATCTATGGCACTAGAGATATACTACACAATCCTGAAGAAAGCAAGAGCAGGTAAGTGCGAGAGCTATTGAACAGCCATATTAACAGGTCATGCATACAAGTTGCTGACAAGAATGATATACAGGAGAATGGAAAAGAAAATTAAGGATCTGTCAGATGACGTTCAGTTTGACTTCCGGAAAGGAAAAGGCACCAGAGAGGTAGTTCTGTCGTTGCGACTTGCTAATGGAAGCTAGAAGTAAGAAAAATCACAAAACGTTCACACGACTTCTCGACCTTTAAAAAGTGTTTGACAGTCTAAAATGGTGAAAGATGTTCGACATGTAGTCTTTCGCCTCTCCTCTTCAATCTACACATTGATGAAGCAGTGACGGAAATAAAAGAAAGGTTCAAGAATGGGATTAAAATTGAGGGTGAAAGGATATAAATGATACGTTCGCTAGGACTTTGCTGTCCGCAGCGAGAGAGAAGAAGAATTACGAGACTTTTTCGAAGCAATGAATAGTTTAACGATCACACACTATGTATTGATAGTAAAACGAATAAAGACGACAGAGATGACGAGTAGTAGACATAAGATAAGCGATAGACTTAAAATCAAAACTGGTGACCACTAAGTAGACGAAGTTAAGGAATCCTTCTACTTTGGAAGCAAAATATCACATGACGAACCAAGTAAGGAGGGACAGACAAAGAGGGCATGGCTAACTAAAAGGAACCTACTAGTGTGAAACATTGGCCTTAATTTGAGGATGAAATTTCTGCAAATGTATTTTTGGAGAACAACATTGTAGGTAGGGAGTCGCAGGTTGTGAGTAAACCGGAAAAGAAGAGAAACGAAGCATTTGAAATGTGATTTTATAGAATGATTTTGAAAAATAGGTAGGCATGCACACACAGGGTAGGGTGCTTTCACTAGCCAGCAAAGCGGGTAAACTTACTCTTGCTTCCATACTTTACCGAATACGGTAGTGCCTATGCCTGACTTTGCAATTTTCTTTAAGCCCATACAAAATATTTTAAGGTTTTTATGCAAAAGTTTCTATGTCAAATTTGTGAAATGTCAGTAGTAATAAATAAAAAGTTGATGTACTGAACGTTTAAGTAATTAAAAAATATGATAAAAACGAAAACTTTATCATTACCATATGAGTGTTACTGTTAGGTTCATTCGAACTCAGTTGCGACAGACTGAGATTATCTTTCTCTTGGTTACACCGCAACGTTTGCCGACTAAGATTACTTTTTCTTCCTCTGATTGCATTACACATTTGCAATGGTGCGTATATGTCGAAACCGTCCAAAGCCACAACGTCGTCTTAATCGAAGGGGAAATACTTTGTATAGTTCATACGTCTGCGAAATATCTACTCTCCGATGTGTAAGCGTCCTTGTCTTATCTCCTTCTATTAGGTTGGTGCATAAGTTTGTAGCGTCGTTATTTTGCGTGTTGGTATTCCGATTACTATTGCGTATATCTATCGATTGTCATTTATTTGTAATTCACTTTTACTATTTGAGTTTACATATTGCCATTTTTTTATTTGGAGATACTGAGCGGAGCTGTGGACGCTAGAAAATGGAGAGCCAAGTGGAGAAATCTGAAGGTTTCCATCATATTCCTATGTCTGAGTTCAGCAGAGGCGTGACAGCGACAGGGGAAGCCAGAAACATTTGTACTGTGTATGGGGATAATGCCACTGGAGAGAGTACGGCAAGGAAATGGTGTTCTCGTTTCGAGAAGGATCATTTTGACAGTAGTGACTCTTCACGTTCAAGAAGACATTCCAGGTTTGATGAAGATCGTTTGAACGCATTAATCCGGAATGAACCACGTCGCTGTACTCGAGAACAGCAAATGTGGTGAAGTGTGATCTTTTCACCATCGTACGACATTTGCAAGCAGTGGGGGAGATTCGAAATCGGGTGTATGGTTGCCTCATGCTCTAAGCCAAAGCCACAAAATTCTGCAGGTGGCCGTATGTGCAGCTCTGCTTGCTTGTCATCAGATGGCTCGTGAACAACACCGACCATTCATATCCTGCATCGTTGCTGCTGACGAGAAATGATGTCTTTATGCTAAAATAGGAAAATGAAAGGAATGGTTGAGCCCGAACAAAGCATCAACGCCCTATACAAATACCTGCGAGCATCCACAAAACAAGATGATATGCATCTGGTGGAACAGCGACGGTGTGGTACACTACGAACTGCTTCCCCGAAGTGTAACCATCAGAACTAACATTTACTGCCAAGAAATGAGACTTCTTGCAACCGTAATCCAAGAGCAAGGATCAGGAAGACTTGTGCAGTGATGATACTCCAAGATAACGAATGCCCGCATTCGTCTAGACCAATGGTTCGCAACCTTTCTTAGACCATCGCCCCTCTCCCCCACATTATCACCAACTTTAACACGTAATTAAACTATAGAATGAAAGACGTTTCTTGGAACACTTTTGTTTTTTAAAATGATGAAAGATAACGATATTTTAGTGTGTGTGTGTGTGTGTGTGTGTGTGTGTGTGTGTGTGTGTGTGTGTGTGTGTGTGTGTGTGTGTGTGTTTTAGAATGAATGATGAAGTAATTCGTGGTGCATCAAAAGTGCTATCCACAAATCCTTCTCAGAAAAGAAAGCTAACTATCCACAATGGGGTACACACTTATTACAAAACATGCTTCCCCTGCATTACTCCTCTCCATTGCAGCACTAGCTTGAATTGCATACTACAGGCCCTTTTAAAATCAAACAATTTCAGATGTGTACACTACACCTACTGTTCATAGATCACTTCTCTGCTGCGCTCCTTACTTCTTAATTGGCAGAAACTGGACGACCTCAGGGTGTTATATGTTTTGTGTCCAACCACTCTAACAACAACAACAACAACAATAATAATAAAAAACTATGTATAGCACTATAATAACCATTATGTACTTACTGGTGTGTTGTGCTGTCAATTAATTCATTTAACTGTTTCGGCATGATTAATAAAGCAATTTCTGGACTACAGGAAGTACTACCTACAACATTTTTGTGAAATATTTAGCATTTGTTAAATATATGTCTCACTTTTACCATCGGAAATGTACGGAACAAGGCACAATATACGCGTGTAGAAGGTGGGTTATGTCAGGAGGCTGTAACCTCCACCGCATCTTCGCTACTAATTGAGAAAAAGTAATTATTGGTAACTTATATAATCAGTCTAAGAGTCTTACAAAATTGTGATAATATTAATGATATTTCGAAAATTATTTAGTTTCGTGACTGAAATAGAATCGAATCATTTAGTTTTCACCCCTAAAAATGTCATTTTACTCCTCATGGGATAATTACCCACAGGTTGGGAACCGCTGTGCTAGACTGACAAAAAGCACTACACAGAAGCTGGATTCTGAAGTCATTCCGCATCCACGTTATTCACCTGATCTTGCGCCGTCAGATTTTTACATTTCCCGCTCTGTATCGGACAACCTTCAAGGAACTTCGTTTCCTGACGAAAATGCGCTCCGAACATGACTCGACGAATTCTTCGCCACAAAACCACGTGATTTATAGATTCACGGAACCGAGTAGTTACCGAAGAATTGGCAGCTAGTTGTAACTAGAGCAGGAGAATATATTATTAATGATAAAGTCTCTGTAATGTGTATCTGTTGCGTTTGTTAAACTTTTGGGAAAACTCAACGAATTTATGCATCAACCCAATATTATCATTATTATCATATTCTGAGCTCCCGCCTTACATTTTGACAGCTGTGGGAAACCGTGTAAAAACAACATCCAACCCGGTGGGTGTTCTGGACCAAAGGTCGCTCATTAAGGCTCAAAGGCCTATTCTTACAGATTGCGTCAAAGATATGTAAAGCACAGATAACACAGCAGTAGTTTAAAGAACTAAAGGTATGTCTTAAGAGCGAGAAAAACAGTAACTGTGTTGATATCTGCGCCTCTAGTTTTAGTTCTTAAAATAATATAAATTTTGAGACACTGCTGGGCCATGCGAACTCGGAAACGTTGGTCCGCGTTTTTAGTAACCTTTCTACCCTGACGATTACAGTTAGAATCATTGTATTCAGGAGAATCTAAAGCTCATGGTATACGTTGAAAGACGTCAGAAAGCATAGTAAGTCTTAGTTCCATACCTTGTCAATAAAACCAGACTGCTTCTCCATAAGCTATTTCTGCGTATTTTTTGTTGTTTGATGAGGTGTGTTGGTTTCGAAATACTGGTTTCACTTGAAACTTTCGATAATAGAAACAGACAATAACATCTTTACATTAGATTTCATATAGTGTGTCCACCACGGTCAACAGGCTAATCTCTTTCCAAAATGAACCGGCTCCATTTGAATCACCAGGCCTTGTTTGGGTAAAAACATTATACATTTAACCTTACGGTTTCCTAATAATAACATAGAAATTATTCAAGTTGTACAATATCCTATGTTAATACTTATTGGCTACAAGTACCATCCACTAAATTAAAGCAGAATTTATTCATACGTTGTGACAAGTACGAGGGTTAGAACTTTTATTGTGGCAACTATTTATTTACAGCTCATACAAAATAGATACGTGTTTCGAAGTTTTACTGACCCTCAAAGTAGTCACCAGCTTTGTGTATAGCCCGTTGCGATGTGGAAGTCGTAGGATACTCTTAGCAGTGCCAGCTGTGTTGACAGTTCGAGCGGAGCGGGCTATTGCCCGACGAATTTGTAGCAGTTCTGAAGCGAATGCTGTGAAGTGTTTCCTTCAGTTTAGAAATCGAGTTGAACTTTCGAGGGCTTAAGTCAGGGGAGTGCAGTAGGTGGTATAGCACTTAGCACCCCCATCAGTCAAACAAATCAGTAACAGCTTGCACTGTACGTGCTTGAGGATTGTCCTGCAAAATGATGGTCATCACTTATGTCTGTATGCTGTTCAGTTTTGGAACACAGCCTACGACCAGCTTAGAGTCAGAAGTGATGACACTTTCTGCAGGACCTGACCATCATTTTGCAGGACAATGCTCAAGCGCGTACAGCGCAAGCTGTTACTGATTTGATTGACTGATGGGGGTGCTAATGCTATACCACCTATTGCACTCCCCTGACTTAAGCCCTCGAAAGTTCAACTCGATTTCTAAACTGAAGGAAACACTTCACAGCATTCGCTTCAGAACTGCTACAAATTCGTCGGGCAATAGCCCGCTCCGCTCGAACTGTCAACACAGCTGGCACTGCTAGGAGTATCCTACGACTTCCACATCGCTGGCAACGGGCTATACACAAATCTGGTGACTACTTTGAGGGTCAGTAAAACTTCGAAACACGTATCTATTTTGTATGAGCTGTAAATAAATAGTTGCCCGCTGTTTGAGAGTGGAACGGTAGAGAGACAGCTTGAAGGTGGTTCATTGAACCTTCTGCCAGGAATTTTGCCGTGCATACCAGAGTAATTACGTAAATGTAGATGTAGATTAAAGTTACAACCCTCGTATTAATATTTATGTCTTTTTCTAAATTATTAACGTTTATTTTGCCTTCTAACTTGCACAGTATTTTTTATGAAATCGCTACTTTCGATCAAAGTTGTTTTCAAATCTATAGAATTGTATAAGCAATCTGTCGTGTCCGTATGGAACTACTCATCAGAATACTTAATTATTGCTTAGAGGTCATTAGAGACGGAGAACAAGGCCACATTGTGGGAGTACGGGGAAGGGAATCGACCCTGTGATTTCAAAGGAACCACTCCTGATTTAACTTAAATCAATTTAGAAAGACCACAGAAAACCTGAAAAGACGACAGATGGGAGTTGAACGTCGTTCCTCGCCAATATGGCTTTAATGGCTTAATCATTGCATCAACTCGTTCGGTGATTTTCTTATGATCACGATGCAGTTCGTCTTCCTTTGCGAGTAGGAATATTCCAAAAGACTCTCTTACTTTTACCGACTGAGCCAACATTCGCGGTTTCATTACTGCCAGTACTTCTCTCCTTCTTCCTAAACTTAAAAGAAGACCTCAGGTATCTGTGAGGTACTTCGAAAAGAATTATATCCTCCATACCAACCAAATTCGCGCTTTTCTCACATGACATTCTAAAAGCCATGTGTGAGGGCAATCAGGTAGATGCTGTATTTCTAGACTTCCGAAAAGGATTTTACTCAGTACCACACAAAAGTTTATTAACGAAAGTACAATCACATAGGGTATCAAAAGAAATTTGTGACTGAACTGAGGATTTTTTGGTTGGGAGGACGCAGAAAATTACCTTGGATGAAGAGTCATGAACAGAGCATCTAGCTTCGTGTTGTATGACCTGGCAAACAATTACGAAAAACCCTCAGACTTCTTGTGGATACTGCAGTACTTTCCGAAAAAAACTAAGCAAATTATCAATGAGATCTTGATTAAGATTCCAGTGTGGTGTAAAGATTGGCAACTTGCTTTGTGCCCAAAAGTATAAGTTCGTGCGCTTCACAAAATGAAAAATGTAGTGTCATAAATAGATAGATCACGCAGGCTCAGTCGTAGGTAAAACAGATGACAACTTCGATTCCTTTAGGAAAATGTAGTCTGTTATAAAGTAGGTTACTTACAAAACGCTAGTGCGACCTGTCGTAAAACATTCCTCAGTTGTGTGCAACCGTTATGAAATAGAAAACATGTGTGCAATCTCCTTTTGTTTCTTGGGCAAACTCATAACAAGTGCAAATATCGCTGTATTGAGGTGCAATCTGTCAGCGCTGAATAGTGCATTCCGTGTTCTTTTCTAACGCGCTCCTGGACAGTTGACTATGAAAGGTGTAACCGCAAGCGCCTGGGACGGCATTCTTACGCTCGGTGCAATACTGTCGCTGAGTGCTTCATTGTTCTTAATTTTTATCTAACTGCTAAATGTAATAAGACTTAGAAGGAGCAACTCTGACTTTCGTGCTACATGAAGGCGAACGAGTTCTACACTGGAGTATGTCTTGTTAATTGTCGTGTGCCATCTTAGGCACGTAAAAAGAAATGGAAATGAAATTATAATGTCAAATGTATGAAAAGTGCTGTACAAAGATTATTCAGTACATGTGTGGAATTAAGGTGCGTCTTCGAAGATAACTTTTGAATTACCAAGAACCGTTATCATTGAGTGACTGCCATCCTATGGACTGAATTAGCATATAATTCGGTTGCATGGCAGAACTTGCAATTTCCACATGGTCGTAATATTTCTATTCTCATCATAGGACAATTTAATTTGCAAATCGCGCTCATTCCACTCCACGATCTCCGAATGTACATGTGACAGTTCAACATTGCACACAGGTGGGTCCGTGATCTGCCTGCAAGGTGCAGAAGCTATTTATGTGTTTGTCGTGCTGAAGAATTTCAGGAGTGGTAGCAGCTTTCTGAGATCAACGTAAAAGGTGACTGAACTTCATCAAGTAAGTGAAAACAGTGTGTGCGTGTGTGTGTGTGTGTGTGTGTGTGTGTGTGTGTGTGTGTGTGTGTGTGGGTGTGGTGTGAACTATCAAGAGTTAAAGCTACACTCATGTTCATAAATTAAGGATAATTGCAGAATGTGGTCCCGCACAATGTGGCACTACATAACATAGGCACATAGGGAACACACACGACACAGATCTGGAAGCCTAGGGTATTGGTGATAAGTTGAGAAAACCGTCTCAAAACACATGTGCTACAAAACGCCACTGTTTCCTGCGCATGTACCCCGACATCAATATGGGATATGATCATAATGCACACGTACACAGGCCACACAACGGGTTGGCACACTCTGGATCAGGTGGTCGAGCAGCTGCTGGGGTATAGCCTCCCATTCTTGCACCAGTGCCTGTCGGAGCTCCTGAAGTCTCGTAGGGGTTTGAAGACGTGCAGCGATACGTCGACCGAAAGAATCCCAGACGTGCTCGATGGGGTTTAGGCCTGGAGAACAAGCAGGGCACTCCATTCGCCTGATATCTTCTGTTTCTAAGTACTCCTCCACGATGGAAGCTCGGTGGGGCCGTACGTTATCATCCATCAGGAGGAAGGTGGGACCCACTGCACCCCTGAAAAGGCGGACATGCTGGTGCAAAATGACGTCCCGGTACACCTGACCTGCTAGAGTTCCTCTGTCAAAGACATGCAGGGATGTACGTGCACCAAGCGTAATCCCACCCCACACCATCAAACCACGACCTCCATACAGGTCCATTTCAAGGACATTAAGGGATTGGTATCTGGTTCCTGGTTCACGCCAGATGAAAACCCGGCGAGAATCACTGTTCAGACTATACCTGGACTCGTCCGTGAACATAACCTGGTACCACTGTTCCAGTGACCATGTACTGTGTTCTGGACTCCAGGCTTTGCGGGCTCTCCTGTGACCAGGGGTCAGTGGAACGCACCTAGCAGGTCTCCGGGCGAATAAACCACGTCTGTTCAGTCGTCTGTAGACTGTGTGTCTGGAGGCAACTGTTTCAGTGGCTGCGGTAAGGTCCCGAGCAAGGCTACCTGCAGTACTCCGTGGCCGTCTGCGGGCACTGATGCTGAGATATCGGTCTTCTTGTGGTGCTGTACACTGTGGACGGCCCGTACTGTAGCGCCTGGACACGTTTCCTGTCTGCAGGAATCGTTGCCATATCGTGAGCACACTTTGTGGCACACGGAGGGCCCGTGCTACTACCTGCTGTGTTTGACCAGCCTGCAGTCGCCCTAGTATTTTACCCCTCATAAAGTAATCAATATGTGTTCTTTGAGCCATTTTCAACACACCGTCACCATGGCACATCTGAAAACGTCTGCATACTTACTCGCTGCACCGTACTCTGACATGCACCAACACACCTCTGCGTATGTGGACTGCTGCCAGCGCCACCGCATGGTCATACCCTGAGGTGGTTTTAAACCCGCAAACCACACACCAAAGCGTTGTTTCACCATGTATCAGCATTATCCTTAATTTATGAGCATGTGTATATATCGAAGGATCATGCAGTGAATAGTTATTTCGGTCAGAATTAAGGATCGGTAATTACGTCAGATCAGAATTTTATATTTGAACATTTAGTGTAATTATTGGTGATTCATGGCAATAATTGCTGTCACTTAAAAGGTAAGTTCTTAGTCAAAAGCTAGTTTAAAGGTCAAATCTGTTAACGGTGATCTATTCATTCAAGAGTTGAAATATACAGCTACTTCGAGCTTCATAATATTCTCAGCAATAAATGATGTGATCTGTGTGAGTGTTTGCTGTGTAGTCCGAACTGATTAGATTACGCCACTTGCTATTTACACCACTTGACCTTACACATCACATGTGCTTTGTTATAGATACATACAGTCCGGTTCCCAAATAACAAGATAAAAAATAAACAGATACCTACATCCACCCGTATATCGTCAAAGAGAGAGATAACGTTCTTGGTACAGTGAACATATGCAATAAATGACGTAACGAATGGACACAGATGTGGTTCAGGCAGAGGAGAGTGTCACAGTAGTGCCGAAAAACCAGAACTAACAGACAATTGGAGACACACGGCAACCTTTCCCCGAAGATCTACTTATAAAGTGTAAAGACACAGTTTTAAGGGGAGGTTTACTATCTTTTGGTTCAAAAAATCTTTTTTTTTTCAATTGTATTTTTGTATACATAAAAGTGTTTAGAATCCACCCCTGAAACGGTTTTTCCGAATACGGAAATATTAGCGGTCAAACAAAAAAATGCACCTGCCTTTTTCACGCACCAGCTTTTTTCTTTGGGAGGACGAGTTATTGTGCCAGTGCTTGGGAGGAAACACGCAAAATTCAAATGAAAGTTTGAACGCGTGTGTTTGGAAGTTACTCCGCAAGCATTTCCATTCTGGTGCGAAGACTGTGGAGATTGCGACTTTCCTGGCAGTGAGCAGCTTCAGCGAAGGGTATTCAGCTATTCTCAAGACGATGGACGTCACCCTGGGACTCTATTCGACGCAGTTCGCCAAGCTTTCGGGCGACCACCGGATTCAAGCGGCCGAAAACCGCTTGTCACCGGCCGTACGAGCGGCTCTGGAGCAGCGCAGGATGGCCAAGATCGAGCAGATCGCCCTCTATGACGAAGAGGAAGGACTAGTTTATGGACCCAGAATAACAGATTGAACGTACGTTGTATAATATTGCATTTACATGTAGTCGAAACTTCAAACGCGCTTTTATCGAAATGACTTATGACTTTTTTTTTCGTGCGGCATGGTAACTTCAAATCCACTGAACCGATTGCCATGATTCTTTGTTTCCGACGAAGCTAACTAAATTGTCTAGGAGATGCACCACTTTTATTCCGATCCATCAATTACAAATATTTTTACATGGTCGACGAAGTCGAAAAATGGATGAAAAAACCCTATTTTTTTCAAATGCCCCCCATTTTGTTTCCTATGGTCCAAATAACTAAAGCGAGGTACAACTCCTAAAGAATCTTATATACTTCGCTAAGGTCAACTCAATTTTGATTTCAGACTAGCCCGCTGACCTATGACACACCGCGCTTGGAGGTCTACATGGAAATTTTGTTTCGTTCTGACGGAACTTCCGCATTTGTTCTTCGACATTTCCGGTCGAAAAAATTCCAGTTTGTAGAGGAAATTTCAATAAACATTTTGGCCAAATTTGTCGTTGATATCTATAACACTTCCTGAGAAAAAAATTCTCAAAGAACATGTTTGTTTCGGGCCAAAGATAGTAAACCTCCCCTTATGTGAGCTATCTAGGAATATACTATAGTGCCCTCTGTGTCTGCCGCTTCCACAGGGGGCGCGAAGACAAGGTTGGACTACTCACAGCATGCACAGAGACGTGAAGTGGTCTTTATTCCTGCGCCCCTGATATGAATGAACTGTTTCCAGAATGAATCTTTCATTCACAAGCGTAGTATGGATTATTTTGAAACTGTATGTCGGACCGGGGTTCGAACTTGAAAACCTGCCTTTCAAAGGCAATGCCCTTTTTCACTACGCTCTCAAGAACAGCGCATAATTCACTTCAAAGTGAATGATTCTCTCTTAGTTATTTGATGTCTGTCACGTACAACTCGAAAAGAATGCAGTTAACAAATCCAGTGCCGAGAGCGGGTCTTCCGTAACATGTTTAGTCTGTACCGAAATAGTATTCTCGCCGTCATTGTAGAGAAGAAAAGAAGTGAGGATGCAGCCGGCTGCCGATGTGACATTCCGCCGGAACTCGCAAGTCGCCCACGGGGTACTGTTGACTCAGCGGGAAGTTCGCTCAGGGCAGCCGTTGGCGTGGTTCCTACGGCGGAATGCGGCAGTGGATGCCTCATCGGTGACGTCACTAGACGACCAGCCAGTCACTGTGCCAGCCGGATGAGCAAGACGCCGGCATAGAAAGTTCGTTCCGTCACAGAAAGCTCAAGTTACAAGCGGGTGGAGTCGAGAAGTCAGTCTGGCCGCTAGCAGGGATGGGAAAATGGACCGGTTACAACCGATACCGGTATTTCAGTTCTGAATAACAGATATTTTTGGTATATGTTTGGTCTCATTTATAACCGGTATTTTTCTTATTTTTTACTAACAATCGAATAAAAAACCGAAATATCAATTAGCCACAGCAGCAGTGCTAAAATTTGTCGTTTTTAAATAAGACTTTTTAAGTAAATGGGTAATTTATATTCGTAAAATCTGCATTGGTTTGAAATATTGCGTTATTATAAAAATGGGAAAAGTGATCAGTGTTACTTTAATAAAAATGCCGACAGAAACGAGCAACAAGCAAATGAAATCAGATTTGAACAGTTCTCGGGTATCCGACCGGGTAGCGTCGTAATTTCTCCAAAATATTTCGACAGACGTACACGCTGGTGGTTCCTGACGAATGCTGTGGTTCAAATGACTCTGAGCACTATGCGACTTAACTTCTGAGGTCATCAGTCGCCTAGAACTTAGAACTAATTAAACGTAACTAACCTAAGGACATCACACACATCCATGCCCGAGGCAGGAATCGAACCTGCGAGCGTAGCGGTCGCTCGGCTCCGGACTGTAGCGCCTAGAACCGCACGGCCACTCCGGCCGGCACGAATGCTGTGCTGCTGCTCACATCTATTACTTTCCCCTCTTTGGGGAAGTGTGCGGGGGAGATCGTAGCGGCTTTTACTCCCCTGTTTACCTTTGTGAGTGATTATGTCTGTACTTATTGGTGTCTGTGAAATGTGATGATTGTTCTGTGTGTGTCTGGTACTTGCCTGAGGTTTGGCGAGATAATTGTGGTTATTTGGGTAGGAGCAGGACTTGGGAAAGGATATTGGGATTTACTCTTCGACTTAGTCGTCGATGATCGTCATGGGGCGATTATGCTTATCGCGGGACATGTCATACCGATCTAGGGAGTGGATGAGGGCGTTTCCCGACCTGGAAGAACCTTCATAGAAGGCCCTTGGCAGGTCTTGAAAACGCTCTTTCGGGAGTGGGATTTCAGCAGCGGCATGCAAATCGTCAATGGGGAATCCGAGAGGTAGACGCAGTGCCCTCCTGAGGGCGCGGTTCTGCAGCCTCTGTAGTTTGTCCAGGTGCTGCTTCGCCGCGTATGCCCAGACAGGACACGCGTATTCCATTACTGGCCGGATCAGGACCTGGTATACGTTCACTCCTACTGAGTAGGGAAGGGAGCTGGATGAGTTGAGGATTGGGCACAGGATGGACATTCTGGCGCAGACCTTCCTGTGGACCTCGTCTATGTGGGGTTTCCACGTAAGGCGAGAGTCCAAGGTAACGCCAAGATACTTGGCGGTTCTACGCCAGGGGAGTTGGGATCCATTTAGGTGAAGATGGAGGGGGGGGGGGGGGGGAGGGCGTTGAGGAGGTTCGCGCCTTCCGAGCCTACGGGTAATCAGCATAGCCTGCGTCTTTTCGGAGTTGATGGTGATTCGCCAGCGACGGGCTCAAGTTTCTGTGTCATCTAAAACCCTTTGTAGCCTACGGATGACCAGGTCCTTGTTCGCATTCCTTGTGTAGAAGGCTGTATCGTCAGTGTACTGTGCGGTGTGCACCAGGGGGCCCGTTGGTGTGTCCGCAGTGTACAGACTGTACAAAACGGGCCCCAAAACCGATCCCTGCGGCACCCCAGCACGAATAGTTTCTATTTTGACAGAGAAAGTTCTGTTGGAGAGATAGCTTTTGATCTGCTTAACTATGCTCCCGTGTAGAACTTGTATAGTAGCCCTCTATGCCATACTGAGTCAAAGGCTTTGGCTACATCTGGTAGCACTACCCCGCAGTAGCCTCTGTGGTTGAAGCCCTCTGTAGCTGCTTCAACCACTCTCATGATCTGTTGTGGGGCAGAGTGGTTCTGCCAGAACCGAAATTGGAAATCTGGCAGGAGTTGCTCTCTGGTAACACGTTCCTGTATGGGTCTTAACAGGAGGCGCTCATAGATCTTGCTGAGAGTTGGCAAGAGGCTAATCGGCCTGTAGTGCTGCGGGAATAGAGGGTCTTTCCCTGGTTTGTGAATCGCGACCACTTCCGCGTGTTTCCAGCGAGCTGGGAACTCGCGGGTACGAGTAATCTCGTTGAAGACGTTCGCGAGGTGTTCGATCGCCGTGGGTGGGAGGTTTTTGACCAACTGGTTGGTGACACTGTCATGTCCTGGCGCCTATTTGAAGGGGAGAGACCTAATTACTTTTGTCACGTCTTCATGGGCAAAAACTGTAGCCTCATCTTCTAGGCCCTCCTCAGCATTGAGGAAGACAGCCAGTTGACGACGGACCACTCTTTCATGCTCGTCATCCTGGGGTTCTGCCGCTTGGAACTGCTTCTCGAAAGTGTCAGCGAGGGCGTTGGCTTTTTCAGCATGGCTGTAGGCCAGACCCCGCTCGCCGTGCAGTGGCGGCATCTTAGCGCGTCTTTTTGTGAATTATTTGGTTGCTTGCCAAAGTGTGTGATCGTCTACTTTGAGGGTTGAGAGGCGGTTTTGCCATTGCTGGTTTCTGTGCTCATTGAGCGCTACCTTCAACTCTCTCTGTAGGCGATTGAGCAGCCTCCTTGTGGCATGGTTTCTGGTTATCTTCCACTCTTTTGCCATTCTGTCCTTATGTCGAGTTTGAGCTATCAAGTGTTCCAGGAGCTGTATTTGCGGCGGCGGGCCATCCCTTTGTGGAGGGGTGGCCTCTTCTGTTGCCTGGAGGATGGTACCTGTTAGGTCTTGTAGCGCTTGTTCTACTGTTTCGGCAGTAGGTGGCGGAGCGCGAGCGACATCAGAGGCGACAGTTTCTCGGTATCGCTCCCAATCTGTACGTTTGTAAGACGTCTGGTACCGTAGGAGTGCTACCCATTCTCCCACATCGACTTCCAGGATCACTGGGTTGTGGTCGGAGGACATTCTGTTGATTGTCCTCGCGGCAACAGACCCGGCAATCCTCCTGGTGAGTGCTATGTCTAACACGTCTGGCCTGCCTCCATTTTTCGGAAAATGTGTGGGCTCGACTGGACCCCATGTTTCGAAGTGGTGGTTGGGCGCTGGTTGTCGCAGTCTGGTGTCTGCTCTGGAGGTTACTCTAGAATTCCAATCAGGATGTTTGGCACTGAAGTCTCCCCCTATTACGAGTTTGCCTTCGATTTTCCCTGGAGTAGCTATGTCTCCCTCATCTATGTGGTCTTGTGGGGGTCGGTAAACTGCAACGATTGCTAGGGGTCCAGTGACAGTGGCTACTTCCACCGCCGCTGCTTCGATTTTATTGGTAGCTGGTAAGAATACCTGATGGGGGGGGGGGGATCCCTCTTTTTATGAATATGGCCACTCCTCCGCCTTGCGTCGGCCTGTCTTTGCGGCAGCTAACGTAGTTGGGAACTGTAGCTTTGATTCCCGGTTTTAGGTGGGTTTCCCCCATCATGCATATGTCGATGGAGAACTCCTTCATGAGTTCCCTGAACTCGACCTCTTGGTTAACAATGCCGTCTGCGTTAAAGACGCACATTGTCAGGCCTTGGATGTTTGGTCGTCTATCCATGATGGGGTTTCGAAACTACTGAGGTAGTCGCAGAGGGGAGCGACTGCTGGACAGCTGCCTGAAGGGCAACGAGGATCTGTGTGTTCTGCTTCTGGGCTTCCCTGAAGTTCCTCATCATTTCCGTGGGGGGGGGGGGGGGGAGGAGGACTGTGTGTGGGGTTCCCTAGAGCGTCCTCTGTCTTGGTGGACCTGATCGTTGTTGTTGTGTGTATCCCGGTGTTGTTCTTGTGCCTGTGATTTGTGTTGTGGTGACAGGGACGCGCTTTCACGGTTTCTCGGGGGAGAAACCACTTCTGCGTATGTTGCCCTGGGTGTGTCTGGTCTTGGTTTTTCCCAGGCCTTGTCTGTGTGTGTTGTTGTATTTTGTTTTCTTGTGTGACTGGTTGGCAATGTCGTGTTTTGTTTATGTGTGTGGGGGGCGGCCTTTGCGCCCTTTGCCTGCTGTGAGTGTCTTCTGTGGACCTCACAATCTTGGTAACCTGCTGTGTGGTTTTTGCCACACAACGCACACCTTATTTGTGGGTCCATGTGTTTAAGTGTGCATGTCCTAGTTTCGTGGGCATCGGCGCACTTCCTGCATCTCACTGGCATTGTGCAGCGTGCAGCGATGTGGTTCGGGCCCTGACACCTGAAGCACTGCACCGTCTTGTTTTTGCGGCGCAGCGGCTCCGTGGTGACAGGCACGGCCAGGACCATCTTAATCTCCCTCTTGTTCTGCGGTATGTCAGGGAGTGTGACCTGGTACAGCGACCACTTGCTGTCGATGCTGCCCATCTGCTGGACCACCTTGACGACGTACCACTGGGCAGTAAAGTCTGTTTTGATTGCCTGGGGGGCGGTCGTCTTGGGAGGTCTCTAATAACTATGTTTCTGTTTCGTGTTTTTGTTGTGGGGAATGTGTAGTGAGGTATGTTTTTTTGTGTTGAATAGCGTTTTGACTATGTTGTTGTATTCGAGTGTGTGTACTGTGACTTTTATTTTGTCTCCACCTGCGCGTTTTGCCTGGAAACTGCCTCCCCCGATTTCTGTCTTGAGCAACTCGAAGAGCTCCTCGTAGTTTTGAGCAAACTCTGCGACAATCGGGGGGAGGTGGTGGGTGGCTTGTTTTTGTGTGTCTGTTGTGTCACGCGTTGTCTCCGGTTCATCAGCCACCGCCTGGAATCTGTTCGGGGTGGGTTCCACTCCCCAGGCCGCCGGTAGCCTCTGCCCGGTTATGCGGTTCCTTTCCAGGTCAGTTGATTCATGGTCCCCTCCCAGAGCGACTACAGGTGCTGTCGGGGGTGCAGATTCCAGGGTGAGGAAGTGGTTGGAGCAGGGGTGGTGGAGTGCTTCTTGCTTTTTATGTGCCTCTCCTTGCGGTCCTTCTTTGCACGTCGCTGCTTGGATGAGGTGGACTTGTGTGGGGGGGGGATTTTAGGTATTTTAGATATTTGGATCGGGTGGAGGACTGGGTTGAGGTGGTGGGTTTGGGGAGGATTGCGATCGGCTGACGGGTCGTCTGCTTGCCTTTGTTCAGGGGAGCAATGGCGTTAGCAAGCAGGAACGGACTTAGGAGAGGGGAGGGAGGGGTGGGATTACAAGTACTGACGATGTATGAGGTTGTTGGTGTTCTGTGTAAAATTGCGTTATTTGCTGTGTTATTTGCCATGTCCGGAACGGGGAAGGGGGGCGCCAGTTACAGCCTTCGTTGGCACCGTTAGGTTTCCCGGCTGCATTGCTGGCCCTACTGTATTCGTGGATGCGGACGTCTGGACGGCGGCGGCGGAAACCTTTTCTGTGGTTCCGGGGCCGGCTTCCAGGTCCTGGCCCACAATTTCCCTACTCTTGGGGGGAGCAGAGCCTGGCTCTGCGCAGCTGGGGTGCCCGAGACGGCCGACGACGCGGCCCGCGGCAACAACAAGACGCGCTTTTTGTAGACAGCGGTCGACCGCTTCGACCCCAAAGCGATACTGGAGCTCGACATCCCGCAAAACGAAAAGAAACACGACAATTCTGCTGTCGGGCGTCGCAAAGTTATGAATCCTGCCCGCCATTGCTTGCTGTACACCTGAACGCGAGTTACCGCCAATGCTTTAATAAAAGCAGAGCCGAATAAACTCCTGTTTTGTCACCCGTGCAAGCGGGGGCCTATGGCTGACGGTAAGCGAGTGAGAGGAGCGATGCTCAACCCTCGACTGCACATGCTGTGCTGAGAGAGAGAGCTGGTCTGATGGGTATTCAACCCCTGTGCTCGAAGGACCGGATCTGTCTTGATCCCTGCCTTCTGTCTGATTATGTTGCGTAACAAAATGATGGGATGATAGGGTCTTGAGAGTGTGGAGATGTTTGTTGTTTAAGTGAGTGTTATGGTGTTTTTATTTTATTTTATTTTTTGTTTTGTATACTGTTTATCATGGTATGTTGTAGTTTCTGGTGTTTGTCGTGATGGGAAATCTCGTTCTTGGGTCGGGTGGATTTTGTCCCAGATTTCTGATGAGTGGGTGGTTCGAATCCGTGGTTTGGTGGAAAAACTTTATGGATTTTCTTTGGATGATTTCCGGGATTTTGAGTATGTTATGATTTGTGTATATGTCTCGGTTTGTCTGGTACCGGCTAGCATCAGCAGCAATTCTGAAGTATTTGTTCTGCACCCTTTGTACTTTCGTTATGTTGGTGTCTGCGGCCATTGACCAGATTTCAGAGCCGTAAGTGATGGCTGGTTCTATGATGGTTTTGAAGATTTTCTTTTTGGCGCTCATATTTATTCTGTTTCCTTTGATGATTGGGTACAGTCTGAATATTGCTCCTGCAGCCTTGTTACAAATGTGTGTAACATGGTCTCTAAATGTCAACCTCTTGTCTAGCTTGATGCCTAGATACTTTATTGTGTCTGACCATGGAAGATTGTTATTTCTGAAGCGTATGTGTAGGTTAGGAGGTATTCTTTTGAATGTGAATAGTATTGCTTGGGTTTTCTCCGCGTTTATTGTTATTTTCCATTGGTTAGCCCATTTCTGGATGGATTGTAGGTGTTGCTCTATTTTTGTGACTATATATTGCAGGTTTGAACTGCTGCGGTAGACTGCAGTGTCGTCTGCAAATAGTGACAAGTGTCCTCCCAGCTGTTTGGGGATATCATTTGTGTATATTGAGTAGAGAATGGGCCCCAGCACTGAGCCTTGCGGGACTCCAGCCTCTATGGATCTAGTGTTACTCGCCGCTCCTGGTACATGGACATAGAATGCTCTGTTGCGGAGAAAAGAAGCAATAATGTGGATGTTCCTCTCGGCGCCCTATATATACTAGCCGTTACCCCCTCCACCGTTCCTCTCCTGGTGTTTTTGGTGCGGCCGACGCGGCGGCTACAAGAACACAAGTCGTTGGCTTGCATTCCGTTTGTCGGAAACACCTAAAGAAAAATCGGCAGAATCCTGGGGAAACACAATGTGAAATGTGTATCCCGACCCCCTGCGAAAACCTTGACTCTACTGGGTTCAGTGAAAGATGACCTAGGCCTTCGAAAACCAGGCGTTTATCAAATTCCCCGTCAGTGCGGAAAATCATACCTTGGGGAGTCAGTCCGCACTGTAGAAGAGAGGCGCCGCCAACACAAGCGCCATACTGAATTACGCCAGGCCATTAAATCAGCCGTGGCTGACCATTGTATAAGGACTGGCCATACTATGGACTATAAAAACAAAAATACTCTGTCAATCCTTCTACTTCTGGGACTGCGTTACTAAACAAGCCATCGAAATCCGACTACAGGACGATCTAATCAATAAAGACAGCGGCCTTCAACTTATTCAGGCTTGGAACCCTCCACTCAGCCTGGAGAGAAAGATGCGATCCCAGAGGTTGAGGACTGCCCCCGACGGCGGCAGCAGGGACTCTGCAGACCCCAGTTCAGACCCAGGCGCCGCTTCCCCCACCACCTCCAAAGCCGCCGCGCCGGCCGCACCGCACCGCAGACACCAGCAGAGGAACGGTGGAGGGGGTAACGGCTAGTATATATAGGGCGCACAGCATTCGTCAGGAACCACCTGAAGATGGCAGCGTGTACGTCTGCCGAAATATTGTGGAGAAATTACGACGCTACCCGGTCGGATACCCGAGAACTGTTCAAATTGGAAATAGGCGGGGAAAACTTCAGATCGCAAATGAAATCAGAATTGACAGAACATTGGTGAGAGAGTAATGTGTCTGTTGACATGTGTCATGGCTTAAGGTACCCACGTACATGCAGCGTGTGAGACCATAATATTTGTATGTAATTTATATGAAATAATAAAAAAAGGAAGGAAAATACGGTAGCAGTAATAAATTAAAAACTCAGCAATAGTTCATATAGCATACGATAAAAATAGAAAGCAGCAGATCTGCTGCCTGTGTCTACATGATATGCCTTTAACTGCTTGTACCCCTGAAAGACGAAAAATTAACCCGAAAAATAAAGTTATTCCATCTCAGTTTTCACCCTTAAGCACTGACTATTCGTAATATCCCAATTGTTATATGATCCCACATTAAGACATGATTTTTGAAGAGTATAAAAAACTAGATTCATTAGGGAGATGCTGGTGATCACTTTTCGAGAAAGGCCGAGAACAGTGGATGGACTAAGTTTTCTTTCATTTGCCTGTTTAATTTAATATTTTGATTCTATTGATTTTGGAACGGAGTGAGTCAAAATTTTTAATCTTTCATAGAATGAAGACTTTCACGGCAGGTGTTGTCATCACTTAACACTTCCGGACCGAGATGCCGTGGTCCATACATAAGACTCTCCCCTGACGTTTCGCTTTCGACTGCGGAAGGCATCCTCCGATGACAACCGCCGATTGTCCTCGGAGGATGCCTTTCGCAGTCGAAGGCGAAACGTCAGGGGAGAGTCTTATGTGTGGACCACGGCATCTCAGTCCGGAAGTGTTAAATGACGGTTTTCAATCTTTGTTCGGTTTCTGCGTTTATTACAGGAAATAGTAGAAATAAAAAAACCGTAAATCGTTTCTTTCAGAAACCGTTTATTTTCAGTGGTATTAACAATCAAGTTTAACAATCAGGTAAACTGGCGTGAAAAAATATGGTTCACCGAAAACCCTTTGTTTCAGCAATAACCATCATCCCCAGATGCTAGGGTCAGGTAAACTTCAGCCATACTGCCGGCGGTAATCGTAAAAGCTCTTTTCTATATCTGATGTCGCTGTGTTCATAACATGGGATTTTGTAACGCCTGCTGAGTCACTAATGAAAACAGATTTATGTAAATCAATCGAAACTACATCCGTTTTTGAACTTAATTGTTAGAATGAAAATTTAATATTTGCAGAAAAATATATAAATAAAATATTGCTTTTGTGCTGGCGTGTTTTTTCTTTGCTAGGTAATCATCCTCGTGCGCTTTTAAGGGAACTATTCGGTTTATTCACGCAATTAAAAGAATTTGCAGTAAAAAACGTAGTTGCTGTTGTAATAGAGTTTAACAAATCGTTGGGAATTTAACTTTAAAATTTAATTCAAATATGCCAACTTCAGTATAGTCATTAGTAGTTTTTTCAACGTATTTTATCATTTTACGATTAACTAATCATGTTTGAGAACTAATGGAACAATTCTTAGAGAAATTCTGGGAGGTTATGTTACTGCAAGTATACAGTAAAAAAGAAGAAACTTTTTAAAAATATATGTATGGATGGCCGAGCGGTTCTAGGCGCTACAGTCTGGAACCGCGAGACCGCTACGGTCGCAGGTTCGAATTCTGCCTCGGGCATGGATGTTTGTGATGTCCTTAGGTTAGTTAGGTTTAAGTAGTTCTAAGTTCTAGGGGACTGATGACCTCAGAAGTTAAGTCCCATTGTGCTCAGAGCCATTTGAACCATTTTATTATATGTATGGAAAGAAACAGAAAAGAATACACATCCGAGACTAAAAAAAGAAAACGCACAACTGTTCTGTTTCTCACATCCAGTACGGTCGGCACGTGCCGATCGGCATTCTGAATTGGCAGATCCTGTTCGCGGACGTGGCGCTAGAGAACCCAATGGAAGGAATCTCGGATTGCCCAACTGTAGTTCAAGCAGTCTGAACGAGGCTGATTTTTCCGTAACAGCAACACCGGATACACAGAGACTCTCGGAAATAATAGAAACTTTTCTTTTAATGATAAATTTATTATTATTATTAGGTCTGCGTTCCGCCGTGACGGATCATTCACTAACGACCGACCGCTGTGTCATCTTTTGCCAATGGCGTCATTCGGATGCGTTATGAAGTGGCATGGAGTCAACGTTGTTAGCTCGCACAACTTGGAGCCATTATGTCTCACTCAGCTAGCTCCATCGTTTTCTAGACCTACAACAAAGGAAAAATCCCTAGCACTAACGAGAATGGGACCTGGGTCGCACTGACCGCTCACTTAAGGAGGCGACATATATTTAGTACTGTATCTGTATGATCTCATGACACAGAAAAGAGAACTGTAATAAAATTTTTCATCAATCATCTCTAAGCGCACAGACCAATCGATAGGTTCCTAAATTCACAGACTGGCGTAAGACAACTTAGTCACATTGGTCATCAGGGAAAGGAGAGAGGCAAGTTTTCATCCACCGCAGTACACATAACTCTTCCATGTTTCTCAACTTTCTGTAGCATCCGTCTTTAACTCGAAAATCCGATGAAATGGGCAGAGAACTGCTTTAGCTTATGAACTGTTAGTTCGTCCAGGTATGTTCCGAAGGTCTCAAGGGATGGGAAAGACCCACGGTGGTTCAATAGTCGAATTAGAAAACTGCTTCTAAGATGGAAGAGAATTCAAAACCAACCTGACGAACAAAAGTTGAAAAAAGTGAAAATGAGCGCAAGGAGAGCAATGAGAGAAGTAAAATTTTGACGGCCGATGTGACTAAAAACCCTAAGAGGTTTCGGCCGTACGCTAAACAAGTAAGCGGTATATGCGGTTCTAAATCACTTACTCAAAGACCATACAGGCACCGGAACGGAAGATAACAGAGTGGAGTCCGAAATAATGAATTCGGTCTCCAGAAATTCTATCACCGTGGAAGACCGTAACACTCTCCCTCCTTTCAATTATATAGATACTGAGATAATAGATCGCGGAACAGAAAAGCAGCTACAACTGCTTAGTTGTGGAAAGGCATCAGGACCAGGCGAGATACCTGTAAGATTCTACAAAGATTCTGCGAAAGAAGTTGCTTTCCACCTAGCAGCAGTTTATCGTAGATTACTGGAGCAACGAAGGGTATCTAGCGACTGTAAAAGTGCAGACCATTCCCATTTTCAAGAAAGGCCGTCTAATGAATGCACGTAACTGCAGATCTGTATCGTTTAAATTAGAATTATATATTAATACCTTTAGCTGTTGACGGACATTGGTATATATCAACGAGGTGAAAACGTATGCCGCGACCGGAACTCGAAGCCGGGATCTCCTGCTTACATGGCAGACACTCTATCCACCTGAGCCACCGAGGGCACAGAGGATAGCTCGACTGCAGGGACTACCTCGCGAGACGCACATTCTCACCTTCTATGTCCACACAGTACGTTCGTAGTGTACCTGCTCAAAACACTCATTACTCGTGGAAGACATTCTTACCAAGTGCTGTAAGAGCTCGGGGAATATGTGCGCATCCGCAAAGAAGAGGAAGGTCATGGCCGGTATTGTCAGAACTATATACTTATATGGATAGGGTATCTGTTCTTTCGGGCATGTCCGAAAGAACAGACGCCATATCCATATAACTATATCGTTGACGTCAACCTGCTGTAGGATTACGAAATATGTTTTATGCATAAGGATTATGAGGATTTTTGAGAACGAAAATCTGCTGTCTAAAATGAATATGGATTCCGCAAACAGAGATCTTGCAAAACTCAGCTCGCTCTGTTTCTCCGTGAGATCCAGAGCGCTATGGACAACGCGCTCAGGTTGATGCCATGTTCCTCGACTCCAGGAAGGCATTTGGCACCGCCCTGGACCGCTGTTTAAAGAAAGGAAAATACGAGCTTATCGAGTATCGGACCACTTTTGCGACTGAATTCGAGATATCCTTGCAGACTGAGAAGGTAATTTGCGGAGAACCGCAAGGAAGTTTGTTAGGACCGGTATTGTTAACAATGTATACATAAATGATCTAGCAGAAGACGTCGGATGGCCTTTAAGACTGTTCGCCGATGATGTAGTTGTCTATAAGAAAGTAGCAACGCAAGAAGACAGTATCGATTTGCAGAATGCCCTGCGGAGGACTGATGAATGATGCAGGCTCTGGCAGTTGATCCTGATTGTAAATAAGTGTAACATATTGCGCATGCATAACAAAATAAAGTCATTACTGTACAACAGCACTGTTGATGAGAAACTGTTGAAAACAGTATCTACCGTAAAGGAACTATCGATAGCGACCTTGAGTGCGATGACCAAGGGAAAGGAAACAGTAGAGAAAGCAGGTGCGAGACAGATTCATAGGAAGAATCTTAAGGAAATATAACTCAGCTTATTAGCCCCCCCCATCTTTGGACCGTTTCTTGAGTATTGTTCACCAATATGGGATCATTACCAGGTAGGGCTGACAGAAGAGAGGGAGAAGATCCAACGAAAACCGCCACGATTCGTTACGGGATCGTTTGTTTGGACCGAGAGCGTTATCGATATCCTCAACAAACTCCAATGGCAGACGTTACAAGGAAAGCGTTGTGCATCACGGAGATGTTTACTATTGAAATTTCGAGAGAGTACTTTCCGGAAAGAGCTGGACAACATATACAACTCGCTTGAAGACCATGACAAGAAAATTCGAGAAATTAGATCCAACACAAAGGCTTACCGACAGTCATTTTTTCCCACGCGTCATTCGCGACTGGAACAGGGTGGGGGAGATCACTTAGTGGTATCAGAAATACCTTCTGCCAACAACATCATTGACTTGTGGAGTATGATGTAGATCTGACAAGTTCAATTCATACCCTTTCTATTGCAAATTTGCTCTGGCGAGCAAATAGAGTGACCACTTGTTTTTCAGTTTGATGGTCGACCTGTACAGCGGAATACAGCAGGGATTCCGTGCGGCATGATTTCGATAAGACCTTGATAGCTTCCCAGAGGAGTGTAAAGGCGGTGGCTCGTTTTATTTTACAGTTTACTATCCCTTGCTGTAGGGGTTGTAATTTTTGATATTATTTTTAAGCCAGCAAGGTAAAACAGAGGACACTACTTCCACCATATCAAGTGGATTTAGTGATCACGTACTCACACTTTGTCGTGAACACTTCCCAGTCTATCAGTGGGGGATAACTGAAAATTATTATTACTGTTATCGGTGCCATGCGTGCAATGGTCGTGCCAGGCGCGCGATGTTGAATCTTTATCCTATCATTAATGGCGCGAGACCTGCACGACCTTGTAGCAACCGTTATAGTTTTTCATTATTCTACTGTGACACTAAGGATGGTTTGACGTAATGAAAGGGAGAATGTACAGATTAAAGGACTCATTTATTTAACAGATGAATACTGAACAATTATACAATCAAATGGGGGTGGGGGAAGAAAGAATTTAGTTCAGCAGCTTGCCCCAACGCTCGTTCATAATAAGCCACGGTAGCAGGAGAAAAGGATTTTAGGAACGATCGCCGTATTATCAAATGGTGTACAATTTACTAAAGGAAGGGGTTGCAGGCATGCAACGACCACCACCATGAATCAGCCAAAGACTAAGAAACATGCTACTGTAGGTGAATCGCTAGGTAGCCTCCTGTACTAAAGGAATGAAACCAGCAAGATGCGAAACTATTCATACTGGCGATACTAGATATCTTTGGCTCGCGGTCCGACTACGTGAAGGGGCGCCAAACACTCACCACGTGACGTAGGACAAAGGGCACACGTTTTCAAGCAAGGAAGACCTAAATTCTGAGTCGAATTTTCCACAGGAGAACTGAAAGAGCTACTGCCAGACGAAGTGGAAGCACTTAAGTGCCGTACTGCAAGCTACTGTGCCTAACCAACGCATCTCATACATTACGCCCAACTGTACAAGGAAAACCTACAGTCTTATAACACGGAAAAATTGCGTAAATGGTGATTCAAGGAACGCACACCAGTACAATGACCTATAAGGTTCTCTCTGGGCCGCAGGGTTCGAATCTACAGTCCACGCCGGCGCTCATGCTTACCGAGCTTCATCTCCTGGAAGCGGTACCTCTGGTCTCCGGCTCGGTCACACTAGAACTGCCCTTACTTCCCTTTTGTCCACTATCCACTCGCGGAGGGCGGTTGGCGCCTACCAGCGAAAAACGGGGGCGCACCTGAACTGGCCAATCAGAGGGCCGAAGTCTCACAGGGAGGCGACCTCGCGACGTTAAAATCGAGCAGAAATAGCAGTTACGAGGTTGGTAAGTCAGAACAGGAGAAACTTTGGACACTACTGAACTTTCATACGACACCAAGTGCTACCCTGGCGATCGGAAAAAGGATGGGAAATGGGAAGCCATCATGGCTGGTAGGTAGACTGCAGCCCTCGTCCATAAATAAAGAAAATTCCTGGCGCCAAGCTCCTCTCACAGATCAGTGTGTAAACATCTTCAAATAAATTAGGCAACCCATAGAAATTATTAACAGGTCCTGAATTATTATATTACCGAATAGCAGAATGCTGGGGTTAGGAAAATGAAATACGAGCACTGAATGGTTGAATGAAGTGCACTCCTCTCAAGTGTGTCACTGGTTGTCCACGTACAGGTCATGCAGTTCCCATAAATTACGTACCAATGGTTTGTGGACGCAGAATTGGCATCAGATTTTGAGTTCCATAGGTATCAGATCAGGCGAATGTAGCAGCCAAAATGTCAGTATGAGTTCATTATGATGTTCTTCGAACCGCTGTCGCAAGATTCTGGCCTAGTAACATGAACAGATATCCTGTTGGAAGATGTCTTCGGTGTCTGGTCAGTAGCCACAATAACGTTCACATAGTCGACAGCTGTCAGGTTGCCTGGGATTATAACCACGAGCCCTACGGGAGATCGGGTGAGTCCAGTAGCGTAATAACGATCACACCTTGCTGCGTCGGTGGCGGTTTCCATATTTCAAGCAGCCGCTCGCTTGGTTGGGGGCGTAACAGGACACGACCATCATTTTGGCGTTACAGTTAACGTGGTTCATGGGACCAGGTGACGCGTTTCCATCGATCCACGATCTAATATCAATGTATCCGCGCCCAATGCAATCGTAATTCACGATGTCGTTGGAGCAACATGGGAGCATGTAGGGGTTGTCTGCTCCATAGCCCCATGCGCTGAGCGGCGTGCTCCGAATCGCTTGTGCTTGCACCAGTATTGTATCGTGGCGTCATGTCTGACACAGATCGCCGCCTATCCTACTTTAAAGACTAGGCTAAGTTCAGACTCTCACGTTGTGAGAAAGTGTGCGGTCGTAAAACAACTTTTCCCCTATTCGTGGTTCCACTAGTCTTCAAACTACTTTGCATAGACGCTCACAACAGTAGCACGCGTAAAGCCGGGCAGCTTCGCCGTCCCAGGCGCCGGACCGTAGCAATCTCCCCTTTGTCAAAGCCGCTTACGTCGGTGGATAGGTAGAAGATGCGGCCCCTCCACGCCCGCACCAACGTGGTGACCAAACCAAAAGTTCTACTGTCATGTCACCTCCTTCAACATGTTAGTTATCTAATAGGTGGATCACAGGGTGCTGGGCTGTGATGTTATCTGTGCGTCTGGGTAAGACTACTCATTAACACGGTCCATAAGGTGATAGATGGTGGACGCAACGCGACTGAGGGTAGCAATTTGAAGAGCAGACCGTAGAAAGTGGCAAGGCTCTTGCCGTGGGAAAAAAACCTCTGCGACAGTGGGATGGGTAGTGAGAGCAGTAGTAGCTTACTAACTGCGATAGTTCATGCAAGGTTGGGTTTGTTAGTGTGGGTATATGCATCATTACCGTGGTAAGCGATGGCAATGTATCCCAGTTTGCTGCAGCCGCTGCATTCCTGGAACAATCAGGATCGTTATATACTAGTGGGAGATCGGCCATAGATGATCTCACTGTGTGGGGTGTGTGTAGCTTGTATGCATGTAGTGTACGGTACGGCCTTCCTGCGTGGTGCCAGTTATTCGGCAAGTTTGTACTAACTCGTGGATTTCACCACCCGCAGCCCGTATCATCGCTAGAATGATTTGCAATTCACCTCCGCTGCGCTTATATAATTTCCTTGTTCATCACGTGCCCATAACGTCACCAGTGGGCATTCAGGATCGCAGTGTGCAGTGGTCATACTCTTTTGGACAACGAACGTATCTTCATATAGCTTCTGATGACACTTTTTTCCATCGTCTGTTGGTCAACGCTAAACCTTTTGCTCGATTTCAAGATTTAAGGTCAATGTCAAACTTTCATTCTTCTTCTGATTTCTTCCTTTCATTGGTGAAAATATCCTATAGATGAAATAAACTAAATATCGTCTCCAGAATACTGAATGCGGTTCGTAAATGATTTTGTAATGCGTATACTATCATATCGACTGACTGATTTGAAACCCCTTCCCTAGATAGAACATATTGTCCACAAGTAACGGGATCTTCAAAAATCGAAGAGAATGTTTTCACATTTCCTGATGCTAGGACAGTGCTGATGTCAGTAGAGAGTGTTGCAAGTTACTTACACTCTTGCAAAAAGTTCCTTACTGGTCGCCAAATCGCTCACATGAAAAGAATATTGAGTTTATATAAACTTGTGAAGTAGAGTCACTCGAACAAGTTTTGAAGTCTCTGATGCTTATTTTGCAGAGGTGACAGGTAAGTTTCCGTGATGGAAGCGCATCGATATCACTGACGTTAGGTATTGTAAGCAGGCTGTTTAGGTTTTCTTATTGGTAACGCCGCCCCACGTAGCGCTCTGTATGAAAATCACTGGCTGTGCTATGTGCAGTCTGTGGCTAGGTTGCATTGTTGTCTGCCATTGTAGTGTTCGGAAGCTGGATGTGAACAGCGCATAGCGTTGCGCAGTTGGAGGTGAGCCGCCAGCAGTGGTGGATGTGGGGAAAGAGATGGCAGAATTTTGAGAGCGGACGATCTGGTCGTGTGTCCATCAGAAAGGGTAAATTTGTATTACTGGATGTCATGAACTGCTATATATATTATGACCTTTGAACACTATTAAGGTGAATACATTGTTTGTTCTCTATCAAAATCTTTCATTTCAAAAAATGGTTCAAATAGCTCTGAGCACTATGGGACTCGACTGCTGTGGTCATTAGTCCCCTAGAACTTAGAACAACTTAAACCTAACTAACCTAAGGACATCACACACATCCATGCCCGAGGCAGGATTCGAACCTGCGACCGTAGCAGTCGCACGGTTCCGGACTGCGCGCCTAGAACCGCGAGACCACCGAGGCCGGCAATCTATCATTTGCTAACTATGCCTATTAGTAGTTAGTGCCTTCAGTAGTTTGAATCTTTTATTTGGCTGGCAGTAGTGGCGCTCTCTGTATTGCAGTAGTTCGAGTAACGAAGATTTTTGTGAGGTAAGTGATTTGTGAAAGGTATAGGTTAATGTTAGTCAGGGCCATTCTCTTGTAGGGATTATTGAAAGTCAGATAGCGTTGCGCTAAAAAATATTGTGTGTCAGTTTAGTGTTGATCAGAATAGGTAAAGAGCGAAATGCGAAATGTCTGAGTACGTTCAGTTCTGCTCAGCTGTTTGAAAATCAAATAATGTAAGAGATTTATCAGCACAGTAAGTCATTAATTTTTCTAAGGGGATGTTTAAGTATCTTTTTCCACATGTTCAATTCGTAAACCATGTGGTGTAGCAGCTGTCTGACACGTGCTACAGTGATACGGCTCCAAACTAGTCTATAAAAACCTGTCATTGATCGTAGGTGGTACCTATCTTCTATGGTAGTCCTACGCCATTTGTGATGGTAGCTTCCAAACGGAGGGAGAAAAATACTGAGTGATTTCTCTGCCAGAACACCACCTGGAAAGGGCGATGGCGCCCAGGTCTCGAAACAGTGCCATCTTTTTTTTTTTTTTAACCGTTGAACATCATGGAAAGAAACTACTGCTTGGGCTGCAAAAGATCGATTTCGCGTGGGGCAGATTTTGAACACAATATACTTACAGCTAGGTCAGTAATGCTCTGAAAAGCTTGTGAGAATATTGTAGGATAAGTTGTGGTGAGGAATAACTGTTAACAAAAAATTCGATACAATTGTGGTTCATGGTGTGGGTTCCTGCAGTCATGTCGTAGTTCATGAACCACGGGCAACGTATGAGTGGCCAAGAAAGTGGTCCCGACAGTCGGGATACCAGTTACTTTGGAATAAGGCTGGGCATCTCGGGCATATTCTGAGTCGTGGTCACATTTGTGCTCATTAGGCAAAGACTACCAGATCCACCGGTTAGTCCCTCAACCGTTAGGGGTAAAACGCAATGGTACTCGGGCCAAGTAAGGCTAGCAACCTGCTTCCCTGATACTTTAAATATGATGCTGGCAACAATAAGAGCAAAATGCCTCGGACCTTTGGAGGTGACGGAGTCCCACCTCTAACTGACAAACCAGGGACTCCTAAGATACGACTTGGCAAACAAATGGTAATGAGATGGGGAGCTATCAATATCAGTGGGGGCTACTCTGGGAAGAAGGTAGAGCTGGCAGAGGCTGCAAGTAAGATGGGGCTGGACGTTTTAGCTGTTAGCGACATTCGGGTAAGGGGTAAGAAAGAAGAGGAAGTGGGAGAATACAAGGTCCACCTGTCAGGAGTGAAAGCAGGAATAGCACAATGGGGTGTAGGGTTTTACATCAGGAAAGAAATGGAACTCAGCGTAGTTGCAATAAGGTATGTAAACGAACGACAGATGTGGATAGATTTGACAGTGTCTAGCAAGACAATTAGGACTGTGTCAGTATATTCGCATTGTGAAGGGACAGATCAAGATGGATAGTTTTTATGAGGCACTCAGTAATGTAGTTGTTAGAGTAAAGGACAAGGACAGTGTTCTGCTCATGGGTGATTTTAATGCCAGGATAGGAAATCGAACAGAAGGGTATGAAAAGGTTATGGGTAAATTTGGAGAGGATATGGAGGCCAACAGGAACGGGAGACAACTCTTGGATTTCTGTGCCAGTATGGGCTTAGTAATCACAAACTCTTTTTTTAAACATAAGAACATTCACCGGTATACTTGGGAAGGCAGGGGAACCAGATCTGTCATTGACTATATAATAACAGATGAGGAATTCAGGAAGGCTGTGAGGGACACACGTGTATTCAGGGGATTCTTTGATGACACTGATCATTATTTAATCTGCAGTGAAATTGGTATTGTGAGGCCGAAAGTGCAGGTGGTCAGGTCCATATGTAGGAGGATAAGAGTGGAGAAACTTCAGGATAAGGAAATCAGGCACAAGTACATAACAGTGATCTCAGAAAGGTACCAGTTAGTTGAATGTAGTCAAAAGGAATGGACAAGGTACAGGGACACAGTACTAGAAGTCGCTAAAGAATGTCTTGGAACAGTAGTGTGTAAGAGTAGGATGAAGCAAACAGCTTGGTGTAATGACACAGTCAAGGCAGCCTGTAAACGGAAAAAGAAGTCGTATCAAAAATGGCTACATACTAGAACTCAGGTAGACAGAGAAAGTTATGTTGAAGAAAGAAACAAAGCCAAACAGATAATTGCAGCATCCAAGAAGAAATCTTGGGAAGACTTCGGAAACAGGTTGGAGAGTACGGGTCAAGCTGCTGGAAAACCATTCTGAAGTGTAATAAGAAGTCTTTGGAAGGGAGGTAAGAAGGAAATGACAAGTATTTTGGACAGGTCAGGAAAACTGCTGGTGAATTCTGTGGATGCCTTGGGCAGATGGAGGGAATATTTTGAAGAGTTTCTCAATGTAGGTGAAAATAAGATCAGTAATGTTTCAGTTTTCGAGGTAGAATGGGATAGGAATGATGATGGAAATAGGATCACATTTGAGGAAGTGGAGAAAATGGTCAATAGATTGCAGTGCAATAAAGCAGCTGGGGTGGATGAAATTAAGTCGGAACTCATCAAATACAGTGGAATGTCAGGTCTTAAATGGCTACACAGGATAATTGAAATGGCCTGGGAGTCGGGACAGGTTCCATCAGACTGGACAAAAGCAGTAATCACACCAATCTTTAAACATGGAAACAGAAAATATTGTAACAACTATAGAGGTATCTCTTTAATCAGCGTTGTGGGTAAAATCTTCTCAGGTATTGTTGAAAGGAAAGTGCGAGTATTAGTTGAGGACCAATTGGATGAAAATCAGTGTGGGTTTAGGCCTCTTAGAGGTTGTCAGGACCAGATCTTTAGCTTACGGCAAATAATGGAGAAGTGTTAGGAGTGGAACAGGGAATTGTATCTATGCTTTATGGATCTAGAAAAGGCATATGACCGGGTTCCTAGTAGGAAGTTATTGTCTGTTCTACGAGATTATGGAATAGGAGGCAAACTTTTGCAAGCAATTAAAGGTCTTTACATGGATAGAGTAGTTTAGGGGGTAAGACAAGGCTGCAACCTCTCTCCATTGTTGTTCATATTATTTATGGATCATATGTTGAAAATCATATGTTGAAAACAATAGACTTCCTGGGTGAGATTACGATATGTGAACACAAAATAAGCAGTCTTGCATATGCGGATGACTTAGTTGTAATGGCAGATTCGATTGAAAGTTTGCAAAGTAATATTTCAGAGCTAGATCAGAAATGTAAGGACTATGATATGAAGATTAGCATCTCCAAAACGAAAGTAATGTCAGTGGGAAAGAAATATAAACGGATTGAGTGCCAAATAGGAGGAACAAAGTTAGAACAGTGGACGGTTTCAAGTACTTAGGGTGCATATTCTCACAGGATGGCAACATAGTGAAAGAACTGGACGCGAGGTGTAGCAAAGCTCATGTAGTGAGCGCTCAGCTAGGATCTACTCTCTTCTGCAAGAAGGAAGTCAGTACCAAGACTAAGTTATCTGTGCACCGTTCAATCTTTGTTGTATGGGAGCGAAAGCTGGGTGGATTCAGGCTACCTTATCAACAAGGTTGAGGTCACGGATATGAAAGTAGCTAGGATGATTGCAGGTACTAGTAGATGGGAACAATGGCAGGAGGGTGTCCACAATGAGGAAATCAAAGAAAAACTGGGAATAAACTCTATAGATGTAGCAGTGGTGGGTGGTGGGGTCATGTTACACGCATGGGAGAAGCAAGGTTATCCAAGAGACTCATGAGTTCAGCAGTAGAGGGTAGGAGGAGTCGGGGCAGACCAAGGAGAAGGTGCCTGGATTCGGTTAAGAATGATTTTGAAGTAATAGGTTTAACATCAGAAGAGGCACCATTGTTAGCACTGAATAGAGGACCATGGAGGAATTTTATAAGGGGGCTATGCTCCAGACTGAACGCTGAAACGCATAATCAGTCTTAAATGATGATGATGATGATGATTGCGCCCTTTCCGAGGTAACTAGCATTCAAGTTACCCAATCACGCCTTTGCGGTCGCAAATTCAAGCGGACCGCCAGAGGCTGTGTCGCCAAACATGTTTTTCGTTTCTTTCCCTGAACCCGAACAAGAAAGCGATAAAAAATTAGACATGAGATGGCAGTAAGGCCTGAACCCAAGCCAAAGGCTGAGCAATCTCGTGCGCTATCATTTACGCTATGAGAACAACTGACATCAATCGTATCTGGCGGGCCACCTAGATTTCCGCACAGAACTGCTTGATTGGCTAACTTCGATGCTAATTAACTCGGGAACGGCGCAAGGTATCGAATTGATTTGGTACCAAACTAATGAGGTAACGCTCTGACGAGAGTAAAGAAGTCCTCTCTTTTTCAACCATGGAAGTCAGAGTTTTTTATACCGGTACTTGAGAGCCCTCGGCTGACAATAAATCAACATCTTTATCTCTGCAAACCACTGGAAAATGCATTGTACATGCAAGTTAACATGACGCCACATGTTATTGTCTCTTACTGTTCCATTCACGCATAGAGGGTGGTACGAATGATCGCTTAAATGCCGCTGTGGGTGCTGTAATTACTCTAATTTTGTGCTCACAGAGCGTACGGGAGCGGTTATATAGGAACATGAAGAATGTATCTAGATTTTACATTTAATACTGGTTCCCGAAATTTTGCAAGTTTACTTTTGTGGCATTATTTCTTAGTTTATCCTTAATGGCCAGCTGATTCAAGTTTCTCGACATTTCCGTGAAGTTCTCGCACGAGACATATAAACCAATGACAACTCTTGCCACCTTTCTTTGTATACTTTCAATATCGCTTGTTATTACTATTTGGTATGGGGCCCACACCCATGAGCAACATTCTATGATAGGACGCACAAGTGATTGAAAAGCAGTCTCCCTTGTAGAGCGACTGCATTTTACCAGTATCCTACCGAAGTCTGCCACCTGCCTTGACTAAAACTGACTAAATGTGATAATTCCATTCCACTTACAGATGCATTTGTATGAGTTGACTGATTGTAACCATGAATCACTAATATTTATCGTTTTGTGAAGTAAAAAAAAAATACATGACTCTACACATAAAGTACTGTGGCAATCTTCTCACCGCTTTCAAACCTTATCAAGATATATTTATATATTTGTACAGCTATTTTTCTGGCATTACTTCATTATTCATAATTACATCAAATGGTTCTGAGAACTATGAGACTTAACTTCTGAGGTCATTAGTCCCATGGAACTTAGAACTACTTAAACCTAACTAACCTAATGACATCACACACGTCCATGCCCGAGGCAGGATTCGAACCTGCGACCGTAGCGGTCTCGCGGTTGCAGACTGTAGCGCCTAGCACCGCTCGGCTACCCCGGCCGGAATAATTACATCATCTGTAAAAAGTCTGAATTTGCTACTAATGTAGTCTGCAGGGTCAATAATATACTACAGGGACATTTCCCTGTGGCGTGCCTGAAGTTACTTCTTTTTCTGGCGATGACCCACCATCCCAGATAACATGCTGCGCCCTACCTACCTCGAAATCCGCAGTTTAGTCACAAATTTTGTTTGGTGCCTCACATAATCGTATTTCAGTTAGTAACCGTTGGCATGGTATCGAGTCAAATGATTTCTGGGTTAAAGAATTATTACACCTACCAGATGTACTTGATCAGTGTATCAGTAAATCTGCAAATTAGGTTTCAAGAGATCGACGTTTTCGGAATCCTTGCGTGCAGGCATGGAGGAGGTCATTCTGTTCGAGCACAGTCAGCCGGCCGTAGTGGCCGAGCGGTTCTAGGCGCGACAGTCTGGAACCGTGCGACCGCTGCGGTCGCAGGTTCGAATCCTGCCTCGGGCATGGATGTGTGTAATGTCATTAGGTTAGTTAGGTTTAAGTAGTTCTAAGTTATAGGGGACTGATGACCTCAGAAGTTAAGTCCAAATAGTGCTCAGAGCCATTTGAACCATTTTTGGTTTGAGCTCTGAACATGTTATTGGATTCTTCAACTGATGTACGAATACGAGATTGGTAGTTTACTCCCATTGTAGACCGGCATGACGGCTGCTTCTGGATTCCGACTTTGGTTCAAGCGTCCATGTGTCTTAGAACTGTAACCATTGCCAATTCAGCAGTAACTTGTGTACATAACGTGAAAGATTCCATCAGGCCATGTATCCTTGCCTAATTTTAGCGGTTTCAGCTATTTCTGAACGTCAATGACATTAATATTATTTTATACAAGGGGTGGTCAGAAAGTTTCTGTTCTGTAGAGGACAAGGGGTTATTGTTAGGAAATATGGTGCGAAATTGTGATTTAGTGTGTTTCAGTGTGCGATGCCCCAGCCTCACGGCAGACGGCGAAAGGAAGGCTGGCCGGCGCGTTATGCAGGTGACACAGTTTTGCAACAAGCGTATGTGCGTACGTGGGCGGCAGCAAACAACAGCCAGAATGCAGCATTAGCAGAATTACGCAGGCGCGGGCCGCGTGTGGCGCGGTTGCCTTAGCCAACTCCTCGAGAACGTTCTAATAAACACAGCGGTGCGTAACCGGCGGATTCAGCAGCGGTCTGCACTATTTAAGGGCATCAGAGATGGGCGTCGGCATTCGGTTCGACCGATTGGGCGTTCGGTCGCTGTTGCGTCGTCGTCATCAGTGCCGCTGTCCCCGAGGATCGGCCGGTGGTGGGCGTTGCCCGCTGCTGCACCGGCGACCCCCGGCGTCGTCACGAATGCCGCGTCTGCGAGCTGGGCCAGGCCTCGTGCTGCTAACCTCCTACCGCCTGCACAGCCGAGGACCGAGAGCGGCGTCGCTTTCCCCGGGCTGTGTGCATCAGCACAGCTCCGCCATGACATGGGCGGTGAGGGCGAGCTACCGGAAGAACCAACAATGAAGAGGAAGATTGCTGAAAACAGCCACTTTCTTCTATCCAGCCACGCTCTACAACTCTGACCACTTCACCAGCTTCGGTCATCCTACTACAGTTCGATGGCCGTACAGTCCAGAATCTGTACGTCGAAACAGTAAAATCACTGTGAGAATAGAGGCAATCATCCACCTAAGCACCAGGTTGAAGTTAGTCCTTTGGGTGAAGAAGTTTTGCGGTAGCGTTCTCGCTTCCCACGCCCGGGTTCCTGGGATCGATTCCCCGTGGGGTCAGGGATTTTCTCTGGCTCATGATGGCTGGGTGTTGTGTGATATCCCTAGGTTAGTTAGGTTTAAGTAGTTCTAAGTTCTAGGGTACTGATGACCATATATGTTAAGTCCCACAGTGCTCAGAACCACTTGAACCATTTCAAGAAGTTTGTAACCGCCTGGTGCACGTCCTTGTCTGACAAGAATCGCCATCGCTTCATGACCGTTTTGAAGGTACCGAAGGTATGATAATCACACGAGGAGAGATCGTGGCTATAGGGTGGATGCTTGAATGTCTCCCACTTGTGCCCCCACCCCCGCCACATCGCCCGGGGTCTTCTGACGATTCTCGACAACAGCACTGTCACTTATCGGCCTCATGCTATCAGAAAATGAACGAACAACGTAGTACCTCCAATTGCGTTTAGCCATATAGTGTATTTCTTACCACTGGTAGCAGCTGTAAACTCGTAAGCCTGTATTTGGATGTTTTACTTGCTCTTCTGTAATATGCTCATCGCAAGTTCAGCTCTACGTATGTACTACTTTTTTGTTATACTACTGCGATTAATATAATGAGGAACGCTGCATAAAGTCTTCGGTGTCGTTGCTTATCATCATACTATATTTTTCACTCGCGCTATCCTCGATTCAAATCGCTCTGTTCAAATAGTTCAAATGGCTCTGAGCACTATGGAACTTAGCATCTGAGGTCATCAGTCCCCTAGAACTTAGAACTACTTAAACCTAACTAACCTAAGGACGTCACACGCATTCATGCCCGAGGAAGGATTCGAACCTGAGACAGTAGCGATCGCGCGGTTTCAGACAGAAGCGCCTAGAACCGCTCGGCTACACGGCCCCAACAAATCTCTATGTCCCTCTAGCCATGCACACGTGGTCTTATATGTGAAAATGTGTCAATTTGCTTCGTGTCTTTCAGTGAACTACAGACACTGAAAACTACTAAAAAGTGACGGTAAACAGGTTGTGCTTAAGGCTTAAGAGAAATTTTCAGAAAAAGAACTCTATGATAACCGATATGACATATTGCAGAAATAATTTGGATTCGACGGAGTTTTTGTGTCAGGTGTATTAGGTGCGTGGAGAGGAAAATCAGAACATCGGTAAACTGTCTACTACTGGCAAGACGAAAAGACGACAGTCATGCGTGTCGGGAAAAAAGTGACAATTCTCTGAGAAGCACCGTGAAACTGAAGCTTCCTGCGTGGCGCTTGCATGGCTTTATGGATGCTTTTGTTGAGAGGCCCCTCATTACTGTAGCAGACAACAACTCCAGCATTCGAAGCTAAAAGGGGCGTTCAGTAAGTAATGCAACACATCTTTTGCTCGGCCAGTTTCGAGTGAAAAAAATGTGGAACTTTTTGTTGGACATTTTGGAATATTCCCACTCCAACTGTTATAGTGTCAGGAAGTTCCTATAAGTGGCTGCACTAGATGTAGCCTCCAAAGTGGAGGTGCGTTCCGAGCAGAGAGCTGTCATTGAGTTTCCCTGGCGGCAATCCAGAGCATGACAGATACTCATAGACGCTTTCAGAATATCTGCAGATAACTGGCAGTGAACAAAAGTACGGTGAGTCTTTGGACGAGCCGTCTGTCATCATCGTAAAAAGGTCACACAAACCTGACCGTTCTCCCATGCGCCAGTTGGCCGCACACAGCCGTGACTCCTGCAATGCCCGAAGTAAGGGACACTGTCATTCGAGGTGACCGGTGGACCACAATCAAACAGTTCGCTGCATAACTGAACGTCTCTACATCTACATAGATACTCTGTAAATCACATTTAATTGCCTGGTAGAGGGTTCATCGAACCACCTTCACAATTACCTGCTATTCCAACATCGTATAGCACGAGGAAAGAATGAACACCTCTATCTTTCCGAACGAGCTCTGATTTCCCTTATTTTATGGTGGTGGTCGTTTCTCCCTATGTAGGTCGGCGTCAACAAAATACCGGATGATCAAAAAGTCGGTATAAATTGGAAAACTGAATAAATCACGAAATAATGTAGATAGAGAGATGCAGTTTGACACACATGCTTGGAATGACATGGGTTTTATTAGAACCAAAAAAAAATACAAAAGTTCAAAAAATATCCGACAGATGGCGCTTCATCTGATCAGAATAGCAATAATTAGCATAACAACGTAAGACAAAGCAAAGATTATGTTCTTTACAGGAAATCCTCAATATGTATACCAGCATTCCTCAACAGTAGCTGTAGTCGAGTAATAATGTTGTGAACAGCACTGTAAAGCATGTCCGGAGTTCTGGTGAGGCATTGGCGTCGGATGTCGTCTTTCAGCATCCCTAGAGATGTCGGTCGATCACGATACATTTGCGACTTCAGGTAACCTCAAAGCCAATAATCGCACCGACTGAGGTCTGGGGACCTGGGAGGCCAAGCATGACGGAAGTGGCGGCTGAACACACAATCACCACCAAACGACGCGCCATCTGTCGGACATTTTGTGACCTTTTTTTGTTCTAATAAAACCCCATGTCATTCCAAGCAAGTGTGTCAATTTTTACCTCTCTATCTGCATTATTCAGTGGTTTATTAAGTTTTCAACTTTATACTGACTTTTTGATCACCCGGTATTTTCTCATTCGGAGGAGACAGTTGGTAATTGGAATTTCGTGAGAAGATTCCGTCGCAACGAAAAACGCGTTTCTTTTAATGATGTCCAGCCCAAATCATGCATCATTTCTGTGACACTCTCTCCCATATTTCGCGATAATACAAAACGTGCTGCCTTTCTTTGAACTTTTTCGATGTACTCCGTCAGCCACAACAACGGAGAATAATATGGTGCACTAGAGCCCTGAATAAACAAACTTGCTTTAAGAAAAAGTTTTTTTGCATCGCTTATTGAACGCCCCTCGTATGTTCCTCTGCTGACTGTAAGTGTTGTCATAAGTGAATTTAGTATTTAGTTGTAAACACTCTTACGTTACACGATCTTCATTCAGATAATAATCCTATGTCTGCGATAATCTTCCTAGCAACTAAAGCATTTCACCTGATCGCTTATGAAGCGCATTACCAGTGTTTTGACGCATATAAAATAAATGTTTTTACAAACTGCACTCTTATAGGCCCTCTCTCGTTCTTAATCTATATAAACAACGTAGGAAATAATATGAGCTTAGAATGTTTACAGCTTATGATGTCGTTCAGCATTAAATTATGGGGTGCTTCACATGACTAAAAAAATTCTTCATAGTTTCGGTTATAGAATAAATCACATAAACGATTCATCTAAATACCTAGGGGTTACAATTACGAACTAGTTGAAATGGAAACATCACATAGAAAATGTGGTAAACGTGAACCACAAGCCGCTTTTTATTGGCAGACTACTTAGAAGATACGGCAAATCTTCTTTAAAGGCTGTCTTCACTAAGTGTGTCAGTCCTGTTCTGAAGAATTTAGGTATTCATTTTTCCAACTAGTTTTCGAGAGTGGAACGACCGAGCAATAATCTGAAAGATAGTGATTAAAATTCTTCTGGGTAATACGCCGCGTCATTACTAAAAAAAAAACTAACAACAATAATAAATTAAAACCGACGTTTCGGCCGAATTGCAACGGCCTTCCTCAGGGCACGACTGGTTTTGCATGGGGTAGGTGCTACTATTTATTACAGACTATCGATGTCTGACGTCACAGTTGTAGAAAAACTCTTCCCACTTCATATAACTGATTAGTGAACAGCGAATAAAGCCATCAGACATTATGGTCAGTTTTGACGTCAAGTCTCTCTTCACTAACGTCCCTATTGAGGAGACTATGCGCATTCTACAGGATCGGATCCCACCAGATATCTGCGATCTCGTGCGCTTATGCCTGTCATCAACATACTTCACCTGGCAGGGAAAATATTACGAACTGTTAGATGGTGTGGCAATGGGTTCGCCGCTCTCCCCTGTAGCTGCGGACGTCTTCATGGAAGCTTTTGAGCAAACGGCCCTAGCTTCTGCTCCGTTACGTCCCAGTTGTTGGCTACGATATGTGGACGACACATTCGTTATCTGGCCTCACGGTGAAGCGGAATTGGGAAACTTCCTCCAGCACTTAAATAGCCAGCACAAAAATATAAAGTTCACACATGAGACTGAAAACAATGGTACCTTGCCATTTCTGGATGTGGAAGTATATAGAGCTGCGGAAGGTAAACTGGGACACAAAGTGTACCGGAAACCAACTCACACTAATCGGTACCTGCACGCTGAGAGCCACCACCACCCAGCTCAAAAGTATTCTGTTCTGCATACGTTAACTGCCCGAGCCTACCGGATAAGCGATGAAAATAATATCAAAGAAGAATTAAAGGAGCTACAAAACACGTATCGTGCCAACGGCTATGATGACAACATCATAAGAAAGGTAGCTAAAACTAAAGGGAGCAGAACACGAGAAGAAGGCAAAGAAGAGAAGCTTCCACTGGTACACTTACCATATGTAAAAGGCGTCAGTGAACGGCTAGGCAACATCTTCCGCCGACGAGGTTTCAGACCGATTTTTCGAAGCAGTCACAGGATCCACGAAATGATAGGTTCCACCAAGGATGCAGTCAACCATCTTAACACTGCAGGTGTTTACGAACTACGGTGTAAATGCGGAGCTGCCTACATAGGAGAAACAGGAAGACCTATCAACTTACGAGTAGCAGAACACGAACGCTACGTACGACTACAACAACACAATAAATCGGCGATAGCGGAACACCACCGTGACTGTGGACAACCTATCAGGTTCCAGGAAGCACGAGTACTGGCGAAAGAATCGTGGATGCGAGAACGCAAAATTCGGGAGGCGATCGAAATTATTAAGCAGCCTGACAACATCAACAGAGAAGATGGCTACAAACTCCCAGCGTCCTGGCTGCCGGCCATCCCAGTCCAACGGGCCGCGAGCGGCCGCGGGGCAGAAGCTACACGGGACACGGACGTATCTACACAAACAGCTGTAGAGCAACTGTCAGTCCACTTCCGCGCACAACAGGAGGAAAACTTGCCGACCAGAAGCGGAACGCTGATTGGCAGTCAGCTACCAATCGTTGACGACATGGATATCCACGAATAGCCTCTTTCCTTCCATCTTCCCTTACGTCATGACTAGCCAATCATTTTAGAGGGCCAATTAATATTCTACAACTGTGACGTCAGATATCGATAGTCTGTAATAAATAGTAGCACCTACCCCATGCAAAACCAGTTGTGCCCTGAGGAAGGCCGTTGCAATTCGGCCGAAACGTCGGTTTTAATTTATTATTGTTGTTAGTTTTTTTTAGAAATGACGTGGCATGTTACCCAGAAGAATTTTAATCACTATGACACCGGCCGCGGAAGCCTACGTTCTTAAATCTGAAAGATGTTCTGCGAATCGTCTGCCAAAAACACTTAAGTGTGAATTCGCGAATAGTTACGTAGATGTAGATGTAGAAATGGGATTTAAAGTTTTATTGTTTGCCCATTGTTGATCGTCTTTATGGATCACATGCACATGGCATTTCACGTTTTATTTTTCTGCCCTTAGACATGTTCATGCTGCAGTGTATCATAGTCCTCACCTGACTCGAATCGAAACGACGTGTCAGAAGGGTACCGCTGCTGCAGATGCCACGTGTGTGCTGCAAGGCGAAAGCTAAGTGTACACGTGAGAGTTTTTCACCCTCAGACAACTTTTGCGAGTAATAAGTGCCGTGTAAACTTGTCCGGGAGCCAGATCTTCGGCAGCTCCGTGAGTGGGGCAAGATGTCGGATAATCGCTCTCTGCGAGTTTAAACCTGTAGTATAGGCGGCAACCTCCTTCTGTCGAGACCTGCTTGCCGTAGATCTCAGACAAGAAAAAATGTATCAGCACTGTGGAGCCGAGAGGTGAGAGTATTCGAGGATAGGTGAACGGCCATATTGCGTCCCAGATTTCTGTCGTATTTCAGTTTGTTTACTATCACAACTTGGTAACATAGTTTGCCGTACTCATGCACACATTAAAAAATGGTTCAAATGGCCCTGAGCACTATGGGACTTAACATCTGAGGTCATCAGTCCCCTAGAACTTAGAACTACTTAAACCTAACTAACCTAAGGACATCACACACATCCATGCCCGAAGCAAGATTCGAACCTGCGACCGTAGCGGTCACGCGGTTCCAGACTGAAGCGCCTAGAACCGCTTGGCCACCCCGGCCGGCCACACATTAAATAAAACTACCCAACTAACTGCGTGTCTTGAGACATAATATTTGGCCGTGGCACGTTTCTCAGCGAAGAAATCTCTCGTTTTACTTCCTAAAAGAACAGCAGGAGCCATTAGCCTATTTCGAAAATTCTAGATCTAAACAATACGCAGCAAATAGCACATGACAATATCATACAGATATTATACAGAATGAACAAACGAAAATAAAAAGAACTGTCACCGAAGAGACTCGATCCCACGTCAATACGGAAACAAGTATTAAAAAAAAAGAAAAAAAAAACAGTACTCTACCCGTTGCGCCAGGACAACACCACAACACGCCACTGCCTAAGCGTTTCCCACATTGATGGGACAGTTGAGACCCCTATTGCGATGGATACACGCTGTGAATGAATGTCAGCGATGTATCGGCAAAAAAGTGTTGAAGAAAGCTGACAGGAAGTGGACTCAGGACGAAGCTGTGCATTTAATTAGTTTGTACAGGGAAAGGCTAGAGTCACGAGATGTACAGTTACTCGACCAGAGCAACTGAGATAAGAAGCAAAATTTGTTGGCTGGAATGGCTACACTTTTTAAAACCTCTACAGAAGAAATTTACCAGAATAACCACGGCTCAGCCGCGCGGGGTAGCCGTGCGGTCGTGGGCGTCTTGCCACGGTTAGCGCGGTTATCGCCGTCAGAGGTTCGAGTCCTCTCTTGGACGTGTGTGTGTGTGTGTGTGTGTGTGTGTGTGTGTGTGTGTGTGTGTGTGTGTGTGTGTGTGTGTGTGTTGTCCTTGGTGTAAGTTAGTTTACGTAGTGTGTAAGCCTAGGGACCGACAACCTCAGCAATTTCGTCCCACAGAACTTACCACAATTTTCCAATTTAACCACGATTCAAAGAATGAAGAAAAGTGGATGTATAACATAGATTAATTAACACAGAGAAACAAATGAAACTATTTTTTAAATTAATAGGTTTTAACTTGAAATAATGCAGCGATGTCTATAATTTTATGTGCTGCGGTATTTATTGATTGACTGTGTGTTGAAAAGCAGAAATTCATAAACTTACACGTGCTTCCAAAAGTCAATACACGTTCAAATAAATGTCCGGAAATGCTTCATTTGTCAAATGTCCGCCGTATTTGGCATTCGAGCGTCTATGGCTAGCAAGGTGAAATTGGTGTAATGTTATTTCATCGTAATATTGCGATTCATTAAATATTACAAATAATGAATGTATCTTATGCTAGAAATATTAGTTTCACAACCAGTCTGTTCAAATGGTTCAAATGGCTCTGAGCACTGTGGAAATTAACATCTGAGGTCATCAGTACCCTAGAACTTAGAACTACTCAAACCTAACTAACCTAAGGACATCACACACATCCATGCCCGAGATAGGATTCGAACCTGCGACCGGAGCGGTCGCGATGTTCCAGACTGAAGAGCCTAGAACCGCTTGGCAACCAGTCTGTCTTTAACACTAATGGATTTACGCATAACAGTACACAGATTGACAATTTTGAGTCCAGTTATAGCGATGATTTCTTCCATCTCCATCGCTGCCCTTCACGTAGAATTCAGATATTGATGTGGATTTTCTATCACAAGCTCTACAATAAGATTGTTGGACGCTCCAAAGCCGTCCCGCCGCCTAATCTGCTCTCTCATCCAAGGCGAACACGTTCGTTTACTTTAGTTCTTAGCCATCAGAAGTATCGAAACTGCAGCTGCAGCCCGACGCTCTTCCATCACAACCTCTCCCTTCACGCACAGAACTACGACAGAAAAATCTCACGGAGAGTGATTTGTCTGCACTCGCAGACACTCTTCACCCGTGTGTAAAAACTTTCGACATATGCTCTCGGACACTTACAGAAAGTAAAGGAACTGTCAGGCAGTAACTTTTACTTTTACTTTACTTGACATGTCTTATCGACCACACGCCTGCTCTGTGAGCCTCTTTCACTTCTGCCTGTCCAATGCGCTGTTTGTCCAGTTGCTGTTGCTGTCATTCCTAGCTGTGTCCTCCTGAACGTTATCCCGCCATCTGATTCTGGGTCTCCCTCTTCCTCTCGTTCCATGTATTGTTCTGCTGAATGCCAATCTAGGTAATCTATTCTCTGTCATTCTTGCTACATGGCTGCCCAATTCAATGTTCTCCTCTTGAGCACTTCGACGATGTTACGGTGTTTGTACAGCCCTCTTAATTCTTCATTTCTTCTTATTCTCCATTCTATGTTATGTTCGTCTTATACAGGTCCGAAAATAGTCCTTAGTACTTTTCTTTCGAATATTAACCGTTTTTCTTCATCTTTCTTTCTAAATATTAATGTTTCACATCCATATAACATCACAAGTACAATGGTCGATTGATATAAGCGGATTTTGAAGTTACTGCTAAGTGATCTTTTTCTTAGAATTTTGATGAAACTAAAAAGTGTCTTGTTTGCCGTTGATAAACTGGCATCTATTTCTATATCAGTTCTGTTGTTATTACTAAAAATATTCCTATGTACGTGAAGTGGTCAACAGTCTTGAAATTGAATCCATCTACAGTCAGCGGTGCATCTTTTATGGTTTTCTTACTTATGGGCAGGTATTCTGTATTTTCTTCATTAACATGTAATACTGTTTTCTCAGCAATTTTGTAGTAATTTTGCATCATTCAGGCAGTAAGTATTAGAGAAAATTCGCCTCTAGTGTTAATAATTTTGCCAGTACTGGCTGAGAGTAGCCCAGTGTCTGCCAGCAAAAAGCTCTGATGGATATCCCAGATACTAGGCTGCAGGAAGAAACGCACGGCCGTACGTGCTCAGCGTGACAGGGCGCGGTTTACTTCCCGGGGGTATGATAACTTAATGACGTAGCAACTGCAAAGCAATGCATGGTGCGGTATTGACCTTCACTTACGATGAAGGAAGTACAGCCATTAAAGTAACCTCTGGCGTGCCACAGGGGAGTGTTATGGGACCATTGCTTTTCACAATATATATAAATGGCCTAGTAGATAGTGTTAGAAGTTTCATGCGGCTTTTCGCGGATGATGCTGTAGTATACAGAGAAGTTGCAACAATAGAAAATTGTAGCGAAATGCAGGAAGATCTGCAGCGGGTAGGCACTTGGTGCAGGGAGTGGTAACTGACCCTTAACATAGACAAATGTAATGTATTGCGAATACATAGAAAGAAGGCTCCTTTATTGTATGATTATATGATAGCGGAACAAACACTGTTAGCAGTTACTTCTGTAAAATATCTGGGAGTATGCGTACGGAACGATTAGAAATGGAATGATCATATAAAATTAATTGTTGATTAGGCGAGTGCCAGGTTGAGATTCATTGGGAGAGTCCTTAGAAAATGTAGTCCATCAACGAAGGAGGTGGCGTATGGCTTACTAAACACTCGTTGGACCTATACTTGAGTATTGCTCATCAGTGTGGGATCCATACCAGGTCGGGTTGACGGAGGAGATTGAGAAGACCCAAAGAAGAGCGGCGCGCTTCGTCACAGGGTTATTTGGTAACCGTGATAGCGTTAAGGAGATGTTTAGCAAACTCAAGTGGCAGACTCTGCAAGAGAGGCGCTCTGCATCGCAGTGTAGCTTGCTGTTCAGGTTTGGAGAGGGCGTTTCTGTATGGGGTATCGAATATATTGCTTCCTCCTACTTATACCTTCCGAGGAGATCACGAATGTAAAATTAGAGAGATTCGAGGGGGCACGGAGGCTTTCCGGCAGTCGTTCTTCCCGCGAACCATACGCGACTGGAACAGGAAAGGGAGGTAATGACAGTGGCACGTAAAGTGCCCTCCGCCACCGACCGTTGGGTGGCTTGCGGAGTATAAATGTAGATGTAGATCTACTGGCAGCACCTGAAATCTAGGGAGGTGTACAGACGAGGCGGGATTTTGCCTCTGAGGAGGGAGCGACTCCTCCCGGAGAGGAACTGGGCTGCGGCGACGGCTGTGCAGCTGCAGCCGCGACAGAAATAGCTCCCTCCTCTCGTCTCGTCTCGTCTCCTCTCCTCTCCCCTCACAGCAGCGCTGAGCGGGCAGGAGAGTCTGGGGGAGGGGCCAGTCTCCTCGCGTACCGCGAAGACGATGCGCGCGCTGCCCGCTACACAGCAGGTAACAACCAGCTCTCCAGCAGGGTCCAGCGTGCTGCCTCTGCGATCGCACCCACCCACCACAGGCTCCGTACACACAACCAAATTACTGTGGCAGCACCATCTAGACGGCCGCAATGTTGGGGTAGAATGGTTACTGATACACTCGTGTGAATCTGGCGGTTGAGGGATACGTTGTAGCAATCATACTCGAGTTGGAAATGTTTGGTCACTTGCGACGCTGGGACATCTCTGCGAGACGCGAACGAAGAACTAAATTAAAGTGGCGTACAGCTAGGAAGTCACTCAGGTCGTGTTCGAAGTTCCGCCGACAATGGACCTTAATGTCGCCGGCTGAACTTCCGCTGGCTGACTGAAACAGATAGCCGCCGATCTCTTCGTACCTGGAAGATATCATGTGCGAGGTCTGATTAGAAGTGCAACCCACCTTATCGGCCGACACTTCCGAAATAGGACCGGGTTTGGTGGAATTCAAATCTTTGTTTTGTTCGACAGATTCGAGCAACATTCGCTTCTGGCATCAGAATGATTGCGAAAAAAGTGGTGTTGTCAAACAATATTTGGCAAATAAAGAGTAGGCTAAATGGATTTCTGGAGTCTTGCTTAATAATTGATTTAGTTTTCATGCAAAAAAAAGAAAAATTCTAATGTTCTTTTACTTGGTGCGTCGTGAAAAAAGGTATTCACCTAGAAACATGATTATTTTACACATTGTAGAGAAATACCTTGCTTTCGTAACGTACTATTTTGTCATTGTCAATATGAAAGTTCACAATGCGTCAAGCAAGCAAATTCGATTCACTAACGTTGTATTGAAAAATATAAAAATATCGTCGATTTCTTATTTATATTGATTAAATTTTAGAATATATATATGTCATTTCGAACGAAAGTTAGCTGTTTATGCGTAATAGTTCCAGAATTTGAAATGGCAGTTATAGTTGTCCGTGCTTATTGCTTATAGGAGGTGATGTAAAAGCGTTAACACTGTGAACAATACACCGTTCCTTTCTTCAGCATCTTGTGTTCAAAGAATTAATCCGGTTATACCAATAAGTTCGAAAGCAGCACATGTTTCGCCGGAAACCATAATTCCACTTATTTGAACCCGTCGTCTGTGTGATAAAAGGAACTGCAGTATAGTACTTGTTTCTAACTACAGAAATTCCTCAAACAACTAGCATTACAGTCCGACGAAATGTGACCAAGTTACTGGGTGATTTTATCGGTGATTGGTGATCGCAGCCCTACAGCAAACATACGCTGAATTACTTGTTTGTGTCTCTCGCGCCATTAGCACACCTACGCGTCATATGAGATGTACGCGAGGGGAGCTGAAGAAGTCATTTAGTGGTTCAGCAGCCTGAACTAGAGGAGTTAATTTTGTTCGTAAATGAAAGTGTGAGTGTTGTTGCTTCATTGTAACTGCTTGGTGTGTACGTCTATAGTGTGGTGTTTCTGTTGGTGATAGAGAGAGAGAGAGAGAGAGAGAGAGAGAGAGCGAGGAGAGAGAGAGAGAAAGAAAGAAAGAAAGAAAGAGACCGTGAGAGAGAGAGGGAGGGTAGGATATAAAAAGGATAAAACTCGGTTCTGGCACGTAAACCTCTGCTCTCTAATAGCACCAAGAGAGTTGCAGAGATAAACATCGCTGCCCAATAGACGGAGCACGATTAACAGGAGGCCATACCCTCACTCTACGGGAAGCTGCCATTACGTTTACTCGCAGCGCGTGGCCGACATTCCTTCGAACCAATGTTAGCGATTTTCTGTCCTGTTCCTTTTGCCTATTCAGCAAGGGAAAAGCAATTGTCTACACGTTTTGCTACGTATCCTAATCTCTCTTTCCTTACTTTTATGAGCTTTGGGTGAAATATCTGATGGTATCGGTAGGTTTGTTGCACTTTCGATGTACATGAAAGAAAAAGAGTAAATAAAGAGAAGCGATTATAGCGTCCTAATTTTTCCACTGCTAGCGTGGAAACCACGGAATACACATCGAACGTCGATCTTTCCAATAGCAGACTACTCCACCCACTCATTAGTTTTCGACTTTCGTTTTTGCCAGTATAGAATCTAGTCCATTTATTCTAGGCTCGAGTCTCTGAGTAGTTTCTATAACAAATTACTATCTTCATCTACTACAAATAGGTTTCCTACAATAAAACAATTTTCTTTTGTTAAAGGAGTAAATTAACCTTACTCTAACAACAAATCCAAGTATATTTCATACTGTGTGAATGGTGAAATAGTGGGTCTTCCAGTACAATGTTTATGTTTTTACTGTGCGTAGGTTTTGATGATAGAAGGAAGAAAGTGGCTCGTGGTCAGCATTTCCACTCATAAACGTGAGTGTCGCCATTAAGTCAAAAATACGGTAATAACCCGTCCTCGGTTTTTTACCCTGACAATGACAGTTTGAACAAGTAACCTATTTGGTATTAAATGGCAGAAATTTCAAAATAAGCCACCCCTCCCTCTCATCCCACAGCTCTTTTAGGAAATAAAGTGGCGGTGAACTTTTTCATCTCCTCATTAAGGAAATTTAGGGGCCTGAGGGTGCAATGAAATAGAAGTTCCTTTTTTAAATTAATTCTGTTTTATTTCAGAAATAGATCAGCCACTTCAGTGTATCCAGGTGTGTTGCATCATCTCACTGGTTGTGCCAAGAGAATAGGTTGGAAGGTCTCCGTTCTTCCCGTCCTCCGCCCCCCTCCCCCCCACCCCCCAAACCATCCAACCATCACACTTGTTAAAAAAGCTGATATATTTTGAAATTTCCGTAATTTAATAAGAAATTACCGTTGTCGCAGCCAGAACCCGGGGAGGAGCTTAACATTCGGGTCGACCGATGAATTTCCGTTTATCACTTTTTGGAACAATTACATAATTAGCGAAAAGTACGAGCTTGAGATTTATAACGACAATTAAGGTCACTGGGGCAAATGTGAACCTGAGTCGGTTACCCCATGTAGCGTCATCATAACATATTGCACCATCGCAACATGAATACCTCTACATTATCAGGCGTTATGGTGGCGCATGAAGATTTAGACAAAACAAGGCAGAAATCAAATCAGGATGGGTGAAGAACAACGATGGGTTACAAATTTTAAAAAGTTGAATGTTATGGCTAATAGAAAATGATTTTTTATGGGTTTTGAATCACAGAACGGTAAAACAAAACTTAATTTAACACCTGTCTCTCTTTTTGGGATATGGAAATTTTTTTAAGTATCTTCGAAGGAAATATGAAAAAATATTAAATACCTCAAGAGCTTCTCCTTTCCGCTTATCCCTGGTCCCGTGATGCAGGAGAGTCCTTTTAAATAGTTCGACTATAATACTTGATATGGCAGTACTCCCTTTTATTTTATAGTGAAATACGCTAACATTATTAGAATTTGGTGAGAAGTTTGTGGGGCGGCGGGTGGAATAATAGAATAAATGTTTTGTATTTATGCTGTTTTCTGTTCTCAACACTGGCTCTCTAACTAAAATATTGGCAACCAGAAAGTGATTAGCAAAACGTGAAGCCTGTAATTAGAAATCCTAGTGTCCACTTCATCTGAGAAATACTTTTATAGCTACAGCTTATAGCTCTGAGGAATTAGGAGATTGTCTGGGATTCATAATCAAAAACCATTCTCTCTAAAATGTTCACTATATTCTGAAAGTCACAGACCAAAAAGAATCCACACAATCCAACTACCAGAGCAGTTCAGAGTCTAATGCGCTGATGCAACTATAACTGTTCAAATTAAATGTTTTAAATGAATGCTCGCCATAATTTGATGATAATGTTCATCAAACGCCACGCTACTAATGGTAGAATGTCTGTCCTGCGACGGCACGTGAAAATACGACATACGCAAACTAAAGATAGATCATTAACGTCATCCCAAATTAACAATTCCCTCGAAAACGACTTATGGTTACGCGTATCCCGAGTAACTTATTACTGCATCCGAGGCTGTTCATATCAACGATACCGACGCGACGTGACTCCCGGCACAGGTGGTGCGCTGATCAGCGTCTGGAGAGAACTGGGGCCTTCCTTCTCTCGCGACGCGACTCTTAACCTAAGGGACATCCTAAGTGCCCTGTGGTTTCACAGGCTAAACCCAATTGTTATTCCTGTTTATCCTAATTGTATTTGTGTCTCTGATGGCCTAACGTGTTGTGTGTGTCCTATGTGTCACATGAGTGTTGTGTGCGTGTGTAGTGTGTCTGATTTTGCTCCAACAGTGGTCGTGAGTGTTTCCACTGGCGATTACTGCCGAAGCATGTCGGGCCATCGTGTGGTCCCCCTCCTGTGCTCCTGGGTACCCAGGTTTGCTATTAACCTGTTGTCTGACTGGGACGACAGTTCATAGAACTGCCGCGCCAGCAGTTTGAAGCGATCCCTAATCATGGGGATCCCTGTGACGTCATGCAGGTCCCTGGTGGGGAAGTCCCGCGGGAGGTGCATGGCAAGGCGCAGGACCTTACCTTGTAGGCCTTGTAACCGCTTGATATGGCAGTCGGCGGCATTTCCCCACACTACGGCCGCGTATTCCAGCACTGGCCTGATCAGTGCTAGATATAGCGTAATGCCGCAGTGTGTGGGAAGCGTGGACTGTGGATTTAGTACAGGGTAGAGTTCGCGTAAGCGTCCTAAGACTCTGCCCCTAACCTCTGTGACATGTGGTCCCCATGTGAGGTGCCGGTCTAAAGTCACGCCCAGATACTTAACAGTGCGAGACCATGGGATGGGGCATCCCATGATCTGCACTGGTTGAAGATCCCTTGGTATCCGGCGACGTGTAATAATAATTGCCTGGCTTTTTGTGGCGTTAAATTTCAGGCGCCATTTTGTTGCCCAAGCTCCCAATACGTCGCACGCCTCTTGTAGGCGACGACGAAGGATATTAACCTTGAGGCATCGTGCGTAGAGGGCGGTGTCGTCCGCATATAGTGTTCTCTCGCGCAGCGTTCTTATATATAAAGCCGCGGTGCGGACGGCTAAGGGAACGCCAGATCAAATCTGCTCTCCCGACTAGCCGCTGGGCTAGTAATGCACCGCTTTAAATTATCGAATAAATCATTGCTTCCTTTGCTGATGGCCGATGAAGCTTTCAATTTAATTGTGCAATCAGCACACAAGTAAGTAATCATAATGAAAGTCTGACGTGGCTAAGTCAAATATTTTGGGCGAGAGAATTAATTTAATTACACTACACGCAGTAGACGAGCTCTGAACTTGCCCTTTGGAGATTCGCTATAGCTATAGTTTTATAGTTATTCTGTTGAAACTTCTCACATTTTTATGACTATAGCGGATCTTTCTTCTACTTAATCTTAAACATCCTAGCTTTATTTATTCGCCTACTTAATCTATCTTGCTTCCTTAATTTCTAAGACAAAAACCAGAAAATCATGAGTTTCAGCTAAAATTTTAATTTGTGAGATCCAGAATACTGTTTCTACTAAATTATTATGCAAAAGGAATCTAAATATAAAATTTTAAGTTTCTAGCTCTTTTCTGTTACGCCAATGATTTTTACAGAAAAAACATCCAAATTTTGAAAATGGTTAAAGTTATTGAACTGATATCCAACACATATTGATTTTGTATTACTCCTGACATGCTAGAAACGTGTCTGGTTATTTACTTCATTTTAAAGTATTGCGCAATATTTATGACGTCAGAGCTTGTTACAGCGGACTAGGCTGGCACACAATGGAAAGACTGATGTGAATTTTATAAGGCGTGAGTAGGCTGCTTCCCGACAAGTTGTCTATAAGAGGCAGTCAAATGAAAACAAGAAAGATTGAAAAAAAGTAGACTGTTTATTACTTCAGAAACAGTCGCCATAACTGTTAATAAAACATTTATCCTACAGTGAGACAAAACGGTCAATTGCTTCATGGAAAAATGCTTTCGGTTGCGTACAGACTGAGGCGTGCGCCTCTTCGTCCGAACCAAATCGACTGCCGCGAATGCCTTTCTTCTTGACTCCAAAAATACGGATATCGGATGGGTAGATATCGGAAGTGCGTGGAGAATGTGTAAGAGCGTCCAACCGAAACTTCTGCAGCATAATCGAATCAATTTTGCCAAAATGCGGGCCCGCCCTTAAGTTGCCAAGGTTGCTTCGATTACGCTGCGGAAGCTTCGCTTGGAACCCTTACTCATCCTCCAAGCACTTGCGATATCTCCCCATGCGATATCCGTATTCATGGAGTCTGGAAGAAAGGCGTTCGTGGCAGTCAATTTGGTTCGGACGACGATGAGCACGCCTGGGTACAATCCTAGTTCTGTAGGGAACGGCAAACATTTCTCCACTGCTCGTTGCACGATAAATGTATTACCAGCTATGCCGATTACTTTGTAAATAAAGAACAGTTTACTTACTTTTGTTCTACCTGTCTCGTTTTCATTTGACTGCGCCTCAAAGGTGTAATTTCAAGAAGGGTGGTTTCAGTTGTATGTGACAAGGTAACAGCTTATCCAAGTTCGTCACATTATTCATAGATTATTTAAATATTTTTCTTTGTCCTTCACCGTTAACTCGAACTGACTTTAACATTTTGTCTTATCTGTGGACCAATAAAAACCCTGATCCCACTTTTTAGAAACTGAGAATAGGAAAATAAATCTTCACCTCTCAAACTGGATGGTTTCTATCTCAAGACTTCATTGTTCGCCGAAATCTTCTCTGGAGTTTCAGGATTAAGAAGTTCTTTTTCAGAGCGTGCAAAGTGTCTATTATTATACACAACTCCGAGTTTTTCTTTGTGCAGTCTCTTTTTGTTTGTAGGAGAATCTATATGAAACACGTCATTAGTTCGATTGGAGGACTGCATCTAAATCACCAACAGCCCAAACGGCATACAACGTCCTATTCGATCTATCCACTCCTTGAGATTGGACGAACATGTAGTAAAGCAGTACAGCATACGTGTGGAGCCTAGATTCCTGTCTTGTTCCTCCCTCTCACAGAATGCGAGAAACAGACCTTTTTTTTGCAGAAGGCGTAAATTAAATCGTTTTCCGGAAATGTAAGGGAATTACCTGCATTATTTTAACATTAACTAGATAGTGTTTTACATGAGTGTTAATAGCAGGTTGCTAGCTGGACGTTCATTAGAACACAATACTCTCACGAAAGCACTTCGAGAAGCGACAAAACACAGTAACACTTCACAGCAGTTCTTATAAGAACGGCAGACAGTTGTATGGCCACAACGCTAATGATCAGTGATGAACATGTGCACCCCATGTACCCTACGACATGATGGAGAGAAGGTGCGAGAATTACGACAAAGTCATAAAATGGCGCCAACTGCGTATATTCGAACCTGACACTTAGCGAAAAAGTATAATAGTAAATAACGGCTACGGTTTGAAGTTTAACGTCACTTTTGTATTCAGTGTCACCAAATTAACTTTCAAGACCTTTTTTTTGAGTAACGTAAATTAAGCTATCGAATCCTTGTTGGGAAATGTTACAGGGAAACACACCAGTAGTAAAGAAAATGAATTATCTCGTAGTTCCGCGAAAACGAGCGTGACGCATACAGATACGGGCCTCGCCGTGGCGACACACTGGCAGTGCCAAATGTTTTCACGTCCATTGTTCTCCCGCCACCACGACTACTTCTGCAGAAGTAACTCCCGAAGCCATCCAGCTGGCGGCAGGTGAAGGCTACAGCGCCTCTAGTCTAGACCAACAGCACAGCATAAGAAGGCGCCAAAGGAGGAAGCATCATATACACTATGTGATCAAGAGTATCCGGACACCTGGCTGAAAATGAGTTACAAGTTCGTGCCGCCCTCCATCGATATTGCTCGAATTCAGTATGGTGTTGTCCCGCCCTTATCCTTGATGACAGCTTCCACTCTCGCAGGCATACGATGAATCTGGTGCTGGAAGGCGGATGGCGGCCCATTCTTCATGCTGCACTGATGAGAAGTATCGATGTCGGCCGGTGAGGCCTGGCACGAAGTCAGTGTTCCAAAACATCCCAAACGTGTTCTATAAGATTCACGTCAGGACTCTGTACAGGCCGGTCCATCACAGGCATGTTACTGTCGTGTAAACACTCCGCCACAGGCCGTGCATTATGAACAGGTGCTCGATCGTATTGAAAGATGCAATCGCCATCCCTGAATTGCTCTTCAACAGTGGGAAGCAACAAGGTGCTTAAAACATCAATGTAGGCCTGTGCTGTGATAGTGCCACGCAAAACAACAAGGGGTGCAAGCCCCTTCCATGAAAAACACGACCACACCCTAAAACCACCGCCTCCGAATTTTACTGTTAGCGCTACACACGCTGGTAGATGACGTTCACCGGGCATTTGCCATACCCACACCCTGCCATCCGATCGCCACATTGTGTACCGTGATTCGTTACTCAACGTTTTTCCACTGTTCAGTCGTCCAATGTTTTCGCTCCTTACACCAAGTGAGGCGTCGTTTGACATTTACCAGCGTGATGTGTGGCTTATGAACAGCCTCTCGACTATGAAATTCAAGTTTTCTCACCTCCCGCCAAACTGTCATAGTACTTGCAGCGGATCCTGATGCAGTTTGGAATTCATGGGAATTCATGTGGATTAATTTTTGCCTATTACACACAGTCTCTGTCAATCAACAGTCGATGTCGGCCTGTACGCTTTTGTGCTGTATGTGTCCCTTTACGTTTCCACTTCACTATCACATCGGAAACAGTGAACCTAGGGATATTTAGAAGTGTGGATATCTCGTGTACAGACGTATGACACAAGTGACACCCAGTCACCTGACCACGTTTGAAGTCCGTAAGTTACGCGGAGCCCCCCCATTCTGCTCTCTCACAATGTCTAATATCTAATGTCTAATGAGGTCGCTAATATGGAGTACTTGGCATTAGGTGGCAGTACAATGGATCTAATATGAAAAACGATGGCGTAGGTGGTCCTCAACAAACGTCAACAGCAGTTTGTTATAACAGGCTCTTTTGTCTCTTATCTGTTAGTCTTGGTGTGATTACAAAGTAATAGCCGACTTCATGTACATTTACACCTATATTCTGCAAGCCATGTTATGGTGTGTGACAGAGGGTACATTGTACACCACTGTAACTCCTCTCCTCTCTCCCCTCTTCCCCTCTTTCCTGTGTCAGTCGCTAATGGTGCGCAGGAGGAACGATAGTTGGTAAGCTTTTGCCCTCTCTGTGTAATTTTGCCTTCATGGTGTTTGCTCGAGATATACGTAGAAAGAAGTAAATAACTGGCTGACTCTTTTAGGAACATAGGCTCTCGGAATTTTAACAGTGAAGACTTTGAGATGCACAATGCCTCTCTAATAGCGTCTGGAGATGGACGAGCATCTCAGTGACGCTTTTGTCCATACTAAACGAATCTGTGACGAAACTCAATGCTCCTCTTTGGAACTTGTCTATTTACTTTACTAATCCTATCTGATAAGGGTTCCAGACTGACGAACAATACTCGAGTATCGATGGAACAAGAGTTTCGTAATCTACCTCTGTCGTGAGTGAACTACTCTTTCTGACACTTTTCCAAATGAATTTCAGTCTGGCATCCACCTTTTCTACGATTACTTTTAAGTGTTCGTTCAAATATAAAACTGCACACATATTCGCAGATAATTCTTGAGAACATTTCTCGTGAAGAACTTCGGTTTTTCTTAGTACTTTAAAATGAACATAATTAATCTAGACCGCAAGGAAACCTCATACCACGTTGGTAGGATTGTTTTTCTTGATCTATATCAATCTTTCTGATTGGAAGTCAAATGTCCTATTTATAATAGAAAAACATTTTATCTACCTCATCAATAAATTGAGATATGTAGGGATAAGCGTAGGTGGAGGTGGCGAACGGAGCAGGCGTTACGAAAATCCACGAACGTCAACTGTTTCGTATGAGATCTGAAGATGATCAGTAACTGACCGAAACCGGTAACCACACAAATAAAGGTTTCTTGCGGTCGAGACTGTTTACATCATATTAAAATTTCCGCCGATATTTAACGGATGTAACTACTTCCAGTGAGGGCTTGGCAATAGGGTAAATATACAGTATCAGGTCCTGTCATTTTCTTACGCTGAGAGCCAAATGAAAATCTCTGCAGCAAGTGTACATGCCTCCATTTTTCTAGCATTGCGACTTCTCTACACACAAGACCTACTTCCGCGAAGTGCCTCATTGAATTTCTGACGTTATCCACTGGATCGTATATATATATATATATATACAATGATGCTCCTTTAACACTTCTTTGGGGTTCGCCCGGAGTTACTTTTGCGTTTGAAGATTTCTCTCCGTTGAGAATGGCATACTATGTTCCACTTCCAAGGAACTCTTCCGTGCAGTCACAAATCTCGTCTGGTATTCCACACGCCCGTATTTTGTTGATGAGGCAATAGTGCTGAACTGTATCGAATTTCCGGAAGTCAAGGAAGACGGCATCAACCTGGGGGCCCATATCTGCTGGTTGCACAATCTCGTGGACGAACAGAGCGAGCTGGGTTTCACACGAACTTTGTTTGTAGAACCCATGTTGATTCCTACACAGGACGTCGTCATAACACACAAACATAACACGCGTTTCAAAATTCTACAACAGATTACCGTCAGCGTTATAGAAACATAGTTGGGTGTCGTGGTTTGATGACCCTCCTTTAAAATAGGCACAATGCTCGCAGTTTTCCAGTCACTTGAAACGCTTCACTCCTTGTGTGAGCTGCACTGGACGGTTGTTATAAGCACTTTCGCAATCCTTATCCCTTCAACATTATGAGTCTGAAGTTCTTCCTCCATTCTCACAAACGTTCGATACGTGCACTGCCTCCATTGCAGCACATACGCTAAGCATTCCCGATACCAGCCTACCTTTCCAAGTAGATTATATACGGTAGGTTCAGTCAGTTCGAGACTGAACTATCGTACGAAAAGACAAGTGGTTCAAATGGTTCAAATGGCTCTGAGCACTCTGGGACTTAACATCTCAAGTCATCACTCCCCTAAAACTTAGAACTACTTAAACCTAACTAATATAAGGACATCACACACATCCATGCCCGAGGCAGGTTTCGAACCTGCGACCGTAGCGGTCGCGCGGTTCCAGACTGTAGCGCCTAGAACCGCTCGGCCGGTGAAAAGACAAGTAACTCAGTTAGTCGAATACACTACTGGCCATTAAAATTGCTGCACCACGAAGATGACGTGCTAAAGACGCGAAATTTAACCGACATGAAGAAGATGCTGTGATACGCAAATGATTACCTTTTCAGACCATTCACAAGGGTTAGCGCAGGTGGTGACACCTACAACGTGCTGACACGAGGAAAGTTTCTAACCGATTTCTCATACACAAACAGCAGTTGACCGGCGTTGCCTGGTGAAACGTTGTTGTGAAGCCTCGTTTAAGGAAAAGAAATGCATACCATCGCGTATCCGACTTTGATAAAGGTCGGATTGTAGCTTATCGCGATTGCGGTTTATCGTATCGCGACATTGCTGCTCGCGTTGGTCGAGATCCAATGACTGTTAGCAGAATATGGAATCGGTGACTTCAGGAGGGTAATACGGAACGCCGTGCTGGATCCCAACGGCCTCGTATCACTAGCAGTCGAGATGACAGACAACTTATCTGCATGGCTGCAACGGATCGTGCAGCAACGTCTCGATCCCTGAGTCAACAGACGGGGACGTTTGCAAGACAACAACCATCTGCACGAACAGTTCGACGACGTTTGCAGCAGCATGGACTATCAGCTCGGAGACCGTGGCTGCGGTTACCCTTGACACTGCATCACAACAGGAGCGCCTGCGATGTACTCAACGACGAACCTGGGTGCACGAATGGCAAAACGTAATTTTTTTCGGATGAATGCAGGTTCGGTGTACAGCATCATGATGTCGCATCCGTGTTAGGCTACATCGCAGAGAACGCACATTGGAAGCGTGTATTCGTCATCGCCATACTGGCGTATCACCCGGCGGGATGGTATGGGGTGCCATTGCTTACCCGTCTCGGTCACCTCTTCTTCGCATTGACGGCACTTTGAACAGTGGACGTTACATTTCAGATGCGTTACGACCCGTGGCTCTACCATTTATTCGATCCCTGCGAAACCTAACATTTCAGCAGGATAATTGACGACCGCATGTTGCAAGTCTTGTATGGTGACGGAGCAACTGGCTCGTCACAAACGCCAGTCACTACTCTTGATGAATTGTGGTATCGTGTTAAAGTTGCATGGTGATATATACACGCCATCCAAGCTCTGTTCGACTCAATGCCCAGGCGTATCAAGGCCGTTAATACCGCCAGAGGTGGTTGTTCTGGGTACTGATTTCTCAGGATCTGTGCATCCAAATTGATTGAAAATGTAATCACATGTCAGTTCTAGTATAATATATTTGTCCAATGAATATCCGTTTATCATGTGCATTTCTTCTTGGTGTAGCAATTTTAATGGCCAGTAGTGTAAATATGGAACTATATATACTGATATTTTCTTTGCTAACTACCTTTTATAGCAGTTGACGACTATCTGTTTCTAGACCATAGGATATGCGATAGTGCGGGTTTCTTCCTTGTCGTTGGTTTTTGTCCGAGGATACCCTTCTTGCACTTTAGTTGTGACCGAAAGAGGTGTTAGGATACTCGAATATACCTCTCCACATTCACAATATTCGCCTTATTTGAGCCCAACAGACATCATACTCTTCTCTAAACTCAAATCCGTCACAAAGAGGGAAAGATTTCGAAGATTTTGTATCGATTCAACGGAATGTGACTGAGATTCTGGGCGACACTGGAGTTTAAGCCTTCGTGCAGCTGTTCCAGAGCATTTACGATCAGCACTGCGACTGTATGGCAAGAAAGAAGCCGTGTATTCAAAATTTAATACAATACTAAATTTTTTAACAGTGTCTGCTATTTTGTGTCCCGATATCTCTGGAAATTATTGAACCATTTACGTATATTTTATGTATTTATTTGTTGATTTATTCATTCTAGTCCACTTTCTAGATCCACTAATGCACCGTTATATGTCAAATTACATTTCAGGGAATTATTACGAAAAACGTTTTTTGTATTTTTTTCTGTTGTGAATGTTGAACTAACTTTGTAGTATTTAGCATAGTATTTTACTTTATCTCTGTTTTTCTTAGCTACTAACATTTGATGGCTCCCGATGTATTACTCTACGTGTGGTTAATGTGTATCATCTTTTTCCATTCTCATTCGAATTTTCCTTTACCGTGGGAGAAAAAGACTCAAGTTTTCGTTATTTCAATGTTTTTAGATACTTTTAGAGTTATTTTTATACATACTTGTTGCTATTAATGCCATTACAACTGGATATATTACTGCTATAAAAATAACAAAACTATTACAGATCTAACAAAGTACTTTAATTAGAATCACTATCTTTATTTGTCTACAGCAACTACTAGTACCAACATTTATGTTGCTAATACTAATACGTATACTATGATGACTGATGATAATGTTAATCACTGCCCCGCAAAGCACAGTTGGGCAGAACATTGTCTCGTGTTCCTTCATTTAATTTCTCTTTGCTGTTGTCTACGACTGACAGAAAGAAACAATAGCATATCTATGGGGACTCTCGCTCACTTTGTTTACATTTCTGACATCAGAAGCCACGCCTCCTTATCTTGATGTCATTATGGTAACGTCACATGCCACGTCATGTAGGCTGAAATATAAAAAACTGCAAGATGGCGCTGATGGGAAGAATTTTTAATTTTTTCAACTACTAATAGTGCTTAAAAGTACAAGATGGCACACAGGAGACATTTTCGTTAAAATGAAAGAGCCAGTGACAGCACAATACATTTTGCCAAAGACCGCCATGTTAAAAACAATCCAACTATACTACAGTATTTCCACAAGCTTCTTAACCTGAATTGTTCAATTATTTATCGAAATTTTCTCAAACACACACATGCACAAGCGTGAGGACACACACACACACGCACACACACACACAGACAGACACACACACACACACACACACACACACACACACACAAATATTTGTGTAATTACTGTAGCCTCATTGCTTTTATGCTGTACGCGTTTTACTTAATGTACAGTCTTTCCAGTACATTTAATCTTCCGCATGCCCCAGCAGTAAATTTCATCTCCTAGTGTTTATTTGAAATGCTGCACTGAACCGGCGGGAGTGGCCGAGCGGTTCTAGCGCTACAGTCTTACCTCGCGACCTCTACGGTCGCAGGTTCGAATCCTGCCTCGGGCATGGATGTGTGTGACGTCGTTAGGTTAGTTAGGTTTACGTAGTTCTAAGTTCTAGGGGACTGATAACCTCAGATGTTAAGTCCCATAGTGCTCAGAGCTATTTGAACCAGTTTTGCTATACTGACTCATCAGTAAAGTTCATCTCTCTCTCTCTGTGTCTCGGTTTGTATCGTATTACAGAGGGAACGGGGTATAAAAAACTAAAAAAATACTCTACATATAAAACTTACCATAAAAAAGGATTACAGCCAAAGAAAGTTATGAAGCGTCGCCTTAGAAAAATTAATGTATTTCTGTGCTGATAAACCTCTACGTTATTTAATTTTCAAACAGTTTAGCAAAACTGAACGTACTCAGATATTTCTCTCTTTACTTATTCTGATCATCACTAAGCTGACACACAGTATTTTTAGCGCAACGCAATCTGACTTTCAATAATACCTACAAAAGAATGGCTCTGACTAACAATAACCTATACCTTTCATGAATCACTTACCTCACAAAAATCTTCGTTACTCGAACTACTGCAATACAGCGAGCGCCAATACTGCCAGCTAAATAAAAGTTTCTAACTACTGATAGACATACTTTTAAATGAAAGATTTTGGTAGAGAAAAAACAATGTATTTACCTCAATAGTGTTCAAAAGTCATAGTATATATATATCTCAGTTCATGACATCCAGTCTTACAAATTTACTCTTTCGAATGGACACACGTTCAGATCATCCGCTCTCAACACTCCGCCATCTCTCTCCCCACATCCACCACAGCTGGCGGCTCACTTCCAACTGCGCAAGGCTACGCGCTGTTCACATCCAACTGCCCAACACTACAATAGCAAATATTTCAGCAATGCCAACCATACCACAGACTGCACACAACACAGTCAGTGATTTTCATACAGAGCGCTACGTGGCGTTAGCAACATAAAAACCTAAACAGCCTACTTACAGTTAGATTCTCACTTGTTTAACTGCACTACTCCAACTGTGATAAGGGGTACATAGAATTTATATTGTATAGTGGTTTTAACTTTAATACTTTTACATTTCTCATGTGGGTACGAAATGAGGGTTGCGATACTTTCAGCTATCTAGCTTCAGCTACTTTTGAATGTCATTCCACACCCACTTTCAACCGCTTTTCAGTTCACTAGCCAAAAAAAAAAAAAAAAAAAAACATGTACATTATTGTAAATAGTAGACTTTTTATTTAGGATTTTTGGCCGGGTGACGTATAAGAAAACAAATATTATTTTAACAAATATTTTTCAAATTTTTCATATGCATTACACACTGAAAACAACTCCTTCTTTAAGTTTGCTAGGCATAGTTTTAATAACATGCAGCTTAAATTACTACTTACAATTTAAATCTACATTAGAATGATCTAATTCTTTCTCACACCGGTAATTCGACAAATACAGAGAATAGATGTTCTTAGATTCTAATACACATCTAATTTTTTTGCTGTATGCTGTTTTATGGTGTTAACAATTAGGTCTGTTCCTTCTCGCAATTCTTCCAGCCGAGAGCATTAGGAAATTTTAAATTTGTATTTTGTTTCCTTTATTACACTTCTGTCAAAGCATCCATATCTTATTGGGTGTCCATTTTCAGCCCTTCTCATCCATATACTTGCGGAATTTCATTATAAAACTTCATATTTACAATATTTACAAACGAGTTCCCGGTATATGTAGTTACTCCGTCGGTTCTTAGCTCTTCAAACGGATCTTCTTTTGCTAGATGCGCAGTGTCCTGGCCGTCACATGAGATACAACGTAACGGACTTTTTAAGCAGGTACAGATGGAAATGGAAGTTCATAAACAATTTTTTTGTGTATCCTTTAACGCCGCTCTACATTACTAGTTACAGTAAATGCACTGCCCCTGGAGTTTTTTTGAGCGTCTTCGTAAGACTCTGCGACTCACTGAATGAACCCAGGACGAAATGCTTCACTGTTTTTTAGATCTTCTATGTTTTCTTTATTATCCTACCTAGTGAGAGCCCCAGGTTGACAAGCAGTGCTCAAGAGCCACTGAAATGAGCGCTATGTGCAAACTAATTTTTTGTGATTAAATACGTTGTCTTAGGATTCTGCAAATGGATACCAGTCTCGCATCCAATTTTCCTACAGCTTGCAGTTTTGTGTGTGTGTGTGTGTGTGTGTGTGTGTGTGTGTGTGTGTGTGTGTGCTCGCGCGCGCCTGTCGGCTGTATTTTGCCCTGGACAGTTACGCTCAGCAATTTTACGGTTGTCACCGTTTCCCGTGATATTTATATTATATTTATACGCCGCACTATATTATATTTGTAAGAAATACGTTACATTTATTTACGTTGGGGATCAACTGCTAGTTCCTACACCAACTGCTGATCCTTTATAAGTCTTCCTGTATTTTGTTACAGTTTGCTGACGTTGCAACATTCCTGTGCATGGCTAAGTACTAAATACATGCTCACATACAATAATACAATCTGAAATATGTAATGCGTCACTAACTCAGAGAATTTTCCCAGAGAAGTTGAAACATGCTATTGCTAAACGCCTCTATAGAAAATATGATTGGAGAGATTTCAGAAACCTGCGACTCGTTTCACCACCTACTACATTTTCCAATTTTTTTGAGAAAGCCATGTAGTGTATTATAGTATCCCACTTGAGCAACAATAATATCTTCAGTAAACCACAGTATAAATTTCAGAAGAGTTGCGCAGATGAGTATGGACATTTGCTCATCAGCTTTTTTACAACTACTAAATAACAAAATAGCAAAAGTTGCTAGTTTCTGTGACATATCTAAGGCGTCTGACTGTGTGAATTCCTGGTTAAGCTGTGGTTTATGGAACTGACAGTATAGGAATGCAATGGGTAATGTCGTACCTAACCAAACGAATGCAGAAAGTTATGGTGGGAGCCTGCCCGCTCGTCTCCTATAGGCTGCCTTGGAAGCTGTTTTCTCGGATAACTAGACAACATACAAGCAAATCATATTAATGGAATTTATTACAGTAATGGAATTTACAATACTTCATTTTCGTTTCTACATGATGGGCCGCAAGCAATTGGCGACATGCAATAATCAGTGTCCTGAGATAGATACAATTTCCATACAAGCTAATCACATAAGTTCATGTCACTACTATCGTTAATATCACTGCGGATCTTGTAGAGCTCTCTTCTAGTCCGGGTATACTCGTGTGCTCGATACTAGACGGCGTGTCGCTTTTATTCTCTTCGTTTAGATGCCGCTCGTATCGTAGTGACGTCCAAATCGGCGGGCTATTGGCTGACGTTGTCTGACAGCCCTCTCTACTGTATCGTTCTCGATCTTCGTGCCGACGCTTGGTTACCACGGAACAGTTATACTTAGTAGTTCAACCAATATAAGCAGGGTAGACTCTTCTGACGGGGGAGAAAAAATTTATGGGGTTCCACGAGACTCAACCTTAGGTCCACTGTTGTTCTTCTCGTATGTAAATGACCTTCTGATTAACATACAAGTAGCGGAGTTAGGTCGTTTTGCGGAGGACACTGGTATTATAATCACTCCAGACATACATACAGGAACAGAAGACAGGTAAATAATGTTTCTAAAAGTATTACCGAACCATTTTCTGCGAATGGTCGCACTCTGAATTTGCAAAACAAGTTGTAAGTGTAAAGCATGGTGAGAAAATAATAACCAGCATTGAAACTAAAAACATATTTGGTGTTCATAGTGATGAGAATTTAAATTCTAAAAACATATTTGGAACTCCTAAAACAATATATTTTAGCCAGATTTGAACTTTGACTCTTTGCAAATCTTGAGGAGCGACAAATCAGTAAGCTGACATGTTTTTTGTATTTTCATTCAATAATGTCATATGGTGTAATGTTCTGGGATAATTCATATTTAAGAAAGAAAGTCTTCATTGCTCAAAAACGTGCTCAAAGGATACGCAGGGTTCACCCACGATCATCTTGACTGCGATCATCCTGTCTACTGTCACCTTCTCTATAGGAGAAGTCAGGTATTTTCAGTACTGCTTCACAATATTCCCTCAAGAAGTTTGTTTTAAATAATTTACTGCAGTTCAAAAGGAACAATGACCTACATAATTACGATACAAAAAGAAAAAATGGCATTCATTACTTTACATTAAGGTTGTCTTTAAGGGGGGTAGGACGTCAAACGGGCCGACTTGGAGCAGGAGAGGCATCACAGGACATTTTATTTTCTACTGTCTATACTTTTACAAATAAATTCATAAAGCTTTGTCAGCATTCCCAGGAAGGACTCAGAATTCACACTCATAGCAGTGGAAGTGCAAAAACACAACAAAATAATTTTTTTAGAAATGAAATTTCATCATTTTTTCACTTACTGTTGGCTGCATTTGTTGCTATAGGTACATTTTTCTTTACAAGTAAGAGAGGTTCTTTGATGAATTTTGCACAGCATACAAACCATACTTACAGGTGTATAAAACACTAGAATTTTCCAAATCTATTAAAAACTGTGGTAAACATTGAGATAATTAACTACAAAATTTGATTTTTTTCTAAACACTAAGTTTAAAACGTAACAGCTCACTCATTTGTTCATAAAATAAATAAATTCTAGAGTTTCAGACACCTGTAAGTATGGTTTGTATGCTGTGTGAAATTCATCGAACAGTCTCTCTTACTTATAAAGAAAATTGTACCTATAGCAACAAATGCAGCCAATAGTAAGTGAAAAAAAATTTCACATGTAAAAAAAAATTATTTTGTTATGTTTTTGAACTTCCGCTGCCACGAGCGTTAATCCTGAATCCTTCCTAGTCATGCTGACAAAGTTTTATGAATTTACTTGTAAAATTATAGACAGTGGAAATTAAAATGTCCTGTGGTGCCTCTCCTGTTCCAAGTCGGCCCGTTTGACGTCCTACCCCCCATAACATGAAAAGTAGTGTACAGCACTGCCACTAAAACTTTTGATCTCTTACTCGTGATATAAAGTCAGTAACAGACAGCAGAGCTAAATTTGGAAACAAACTCAAAGTTTCTCTTGACAACTCCTTCTGTTTCGCATAAGAACTTCTATATCTGTAATGTGGAAAGGGTGATGAGGAGGAATCATTAACTCTGTACTGTAGCTGAAAAAAAGACACACAAATGGTCGGCATGTATCCATAATTGCATATGAATGGGCAATGTGAACGTAAAATGACTCGTTCCACATGACTATGATTAATCGTACAAATTGTCCACAGAACATGAAACTAGCTAATTAATTAACAGCGGCGTCTGCCAACAGCCTCACGGTGATAGCGACGTTAGCCACCAGGTTGTTTACGTATTTCATACATAGTAACGACCCTACGACAATCAATATACTCCCGAAGTTACATCTGTCGAATTCGACCCGTTGAGAGTGTTGAGTTCTGTCTGCTAGGAAATCCTGTATCCAGTGTAGTTATTCTAATATTCCGTATGTTTGTGTTTCGTTCACTACGTGACAACTTGTAACTGTGCTGATTCCCTTCAGGAAGTCAAGAAACACGGCATGAACTTGGTCGGGGCCCTTGTTAATACAACGGGAGGTAATGGAAATGAAAATCAAACTTTTTGGGTGTTGAGCGTGGAACATGTAAACATAAAAACACGGCTCGGTGCTGAGGGCAATCACTCGCTTGGCCGTGTCTACAGACTCTGTCGGCAGCGGGGGCGGACTAGGCAAAATAAATTGTGAGTACAGAGCACGGAAACTGTTAGTGGGTGCCACAGGAGGTTAGGCACTTGCTTTTCACTACTGGCACAGCTGTGCAAACGCAGTGCCTATCTGCGCCTGCATTCTTTACAAAGAATGGTTTCTGTGGAAGAAAGTACCTACCACAGGAATACTTTAAATGTTATCCTTGTTCCATCGTAGTTCATGTGACGTCTCTGTGAGCCGTAATTTACGCAACAATATTTCAGTTACGTCTACGAGAATACAATATCGCTCTTTCCACGACTTTCTTGGACCTTTTCTAAAAATATGAGAAATTGTATAGATTTTTGATAGAAGATTATCATATTTCATGGACATAATGCCGTTCATTTAAGTGAAATTCTCGAACCCCCCAAATCTGGCCCATCTGTGCCGCGTTTCATTGTATTCGGTCTAGCTTTGCTGCCAGAGAGATTGCCGCAGTGGAAACACCGGTTCCCGTCAGATCACCGAAGTTAAGCGCTGCCGGGCTGGGCTGGCACTTGGATGGGTGACCATCCGGTCTGCCGAGTGCTGTTGGCAAGCGGTGTGCACTCAGCCCTTGTGAGGCAAACTGAGGAGCTACTTGATTGAGAAGTAGCGGCTCCGGTCTCATAAACTGACGTACGGCCGGGAGGGCGGTGTGCTGACCACACGCCCCTTCCATATTAGCATCCAATGACGCCCATGAGCTGAGGATGACGAGGGGGTCGGTAAGTACCGTTGGACCTTCATGGCCTGTTCGGGAGGAGTTCAGTTTAGTTTCTATCTTTGCTAGCATAAAAGTATCTATATTTCAGTGAAAGGCCCACCGATGCTTCACAAGTAATTGTTTTCCTAGTCACATTGACTTTCCCAGATTCTTATCAAAGTAGTTAACATGATTCATGGACAGGTATGTGTCATCCATTTCAAATCCCGAAGGAACGTTAACTTCAGGTACCTGTATGACTTGTAGGACAAACACGATCCTGGTGCATAAACTGAATAAGTCATAAAGTCAGTAAAAAGAATATCGTGTGACTAGGGCCTCACGTCGGGTAGACCGTTCGCCGGGTGCAAGTCTTTCGATCTGACGCCACTTCGGCAACTTGCGCATCGATGGGGGTGAAATGATGATGATTAGGACAAAACAACACCCAGTCCCTGAGCGGAGAAAATCTCCGACCCAGCCGGGAATCGAACCCGGATTGACATTCTGTCGCGCTGACCACTCAGCTACCAGGTGTGGACAGCGTCAGTCATTTCAGAGAAATATTTAGATGTGAAAATTACCGAACAATCAGTTTAATAAGTCATAGCTGCAAAATACTAACACGAATTCCTTACAGACGAATGGAAAAACTGGTAGAAACCGACCTCGGGGAAGATCAGTTTGGATTCCGTAGAAATATTGGAACACGTGAGGCAATACTGACTTTACGACTTATCTTAGAAGAAAGATTAAGGAAAGGCAAACCTACATTTCTAGCATTTGTAGACTGAGAGAAAGCTTTTGACAATGTTGACTGGAATACTCTCTTTCAAATTCTAGAGGTGGCAGGGGTAAAATACAGAGACCGAAAGGCTATTTACAATTTGTACAGAGACCAGATGGCAGTTATAAGAGTCGAGGGGCATGAAAGGGAAGCAGTGGTTGGGAAGGGAGTAAGACAGGATTGTAGCCTTTCCCCGATGTTATTCAATATGTATATTGAGCAAACAGTAAAGGAAACAAAAGAAAAATTCAGAGTAGGTATTAAAATATATGGAGAAGAAATAAAAACTTTGAGGTTCGCCGATGACATTGTAATTGTATCAGAGACAGCAAAGGACTTAGAAGAGCAGTTGAATGGAATGGACAGTGTCTTGAGAGGAGTATATAAGATGAACATCAACAAAAGCAAAACGAGGATAATGGAATGTAGTCGAATTAACTCTGGTGATGCTGAGGGAATTAGATTAGGAAATGAGACACTTAAAGTAGTAAAGGAGTTTTGCTATTTGGGGAGCAAAATAACTGATGATGGTCGAAGTAGAGAGGATATAAAATGTAGACTGACAATGGCAAGGAAAGCGTTTCTGAAGAAGAGAAATTTGTTAACATCGAGTATAGATTTAAGTGTCAGGAAGTCTTTTCTGAAAGTATTTGTATGGAGTGTAGCCATGTATTGAAGTGAAACTTGGACGATAAATAGTTTAGACAAGAAGAGAATAGAATCTTTCGAAATGTGGTGCTACAGAAGAATGCTGAAGATTAGATGGGTAGATCACATAACTAATGAGGAGATATTGGTTAGAATTGGGGAGAAGAGAAGTTTGTGGCACAACTTGACCAGAAGAAGGGATCGGTTGGTAGAACATGTTCTGAGGCATAAAGGGATCACCAATTTAGTATTGGAGAGCAGCGTGGAGGGTAAAAATCTCAGAGGGAGACCAAGAGATGAATACACTAAGCAAATTCAGAAGGATGTAGGTTGCAGTAGATACTGGGAGATGAAGAAGCTTGCACAGGATATAGTAGCATGGAGACCTGCATCAAACCAGTCTCAGGACTGAAGACAACAACAACAACAACAACTTAGGAGTCACAGTCAGTAGCGATATCAAATTAAACGACTGTACAGACGAAGTTGTAGGTAAAGCACATGATAAGCTTAGATTAATTGCTATTGTAAATGAAAACAGGAGCCTGTCTATGAAAGAGGTTGCGTGAAAAACACTGACACAGCCCATACGTGAAGACTGTACTATTGTGTATGACTCACGTCAGGTCCGACTATTAGGGAAGGTCGAACGTACACAAGCGCGAGTGTTGCGTTTGGTTTCAAGATTGTTTGATTAGCCAGAGATTTTAAGAGAAACGTTGACAAATTTTAAATGGCAGAAGCTCAAGAAAGACATGAGCGTCTCTTGAGAGTATTAAATCTTCGTCAGAAGATGGAAGGAGAGTCTAAGATTTCAAAAACATAGCGGAGACACTGCGATTTGTCGCTGCAAGAAACCAGCGAAGATTTAATTTCTTTGACATGTCGCGAAAACCTTGAGAACTTGAACCTTAGTATCCATTCAGTACAGTGTACGTAAAATTAGGAAAAATAACAGCTTCCGCAAAGGCGTACGAGCAGGTATCCACTCGTAAAAGGAACGGGAAGAAATCTTAATATATGGTACAAAAGGAAATACCCTCTGCGAAGCACTGTATGGTCATTACCAGAATACAGATAGGGGTATAGATGTAGACTTCATTTGTGATTCGTTGTTCGTGAAATAAAATACCACTGCATTTTATGTTCAGCGAAGAATTAAATTTAAAATTCATTTCCCTGTTATCATCTTTTATTCGGTGCAAGTGAGAGGATTAGACGCAAAGGTACACGCTCATGCAGATAATCTCGGCCTACTGGCGAACCGCCCCGTCAGCGCACAAGTCATTACATTTTCACGCAATTTGGGTGCATAGATATACCCCGTGGTCTAGGGGTCAGCCGGCACGGTAGCTCAGTGGTCAGAGGGTTAGCTGCCCTCTGTAATAAATACTGAGTTAATCGATCACCAAAGAACTTAAACGGATGTCTTACGACGTCCGCCCTGAGCAGATTCAACGAACAAAAGCGAAAAAAATGAGATTAAAAAAAATGGGGTAGCGCCTTTGATTCATAATCAAAACGTCTTCGGTCCCTGGTTCGATCCCCGCCACTGCCTAAATTTTGATAAATGATCAGCATTGGCGGCCGAAGACTTCCGGCATAAGAAGTCAGCCTTATTCTGCCAACGGCCTTGTCAAAGAGGGTGGAGGAGCGGATAGAGGTTCAGGGCACTCTCTTGTCCTAGGGGTGGGAAATTGCCCCTAAAGGCGGAAGAATCAGCAATGATCAACGACATGAGGATGCAGAAGGCAATGGAAACCACTGCATTAAAGACATGTAACGTGTATCCACAGGACATGTGGCCTGCAGTTGAAGAAGTGTCATGATGATCTCTCCATTGGCAAAAGATTCCGGAATAATCCCCCATTCGGATCTCCGGGAGGGGACTGCCAAGGGGGAGGTTACCATGAGACAAAGATTGAATAATCATCGAAAGGATAACGTTCAACGAGTCGGGACGTGGAATGTCAGAAGCTTGAACGTGATAGGGAAACTAGAAAATCTGAAAAGGCTCAATCTAGACATAGTAGGGGTCAGTGAAGTGAAGTGGAAGGAAGACAAGGATTTCTGGTCAGATGAGTATCGGGTAATATCAACAGCAGCAGAAAATGGTATAACAGGTGCAGGATTCATTATGAATAGGAAGGTAGGGCAGAGGGTGTGTTACTGTGAACAGTTCAGTGACCAGGTTGTTCTAATCAGAATCGACAGCAGACCAACACCGACAACGATAGTTCAGGTATACATGCCGACGTCGCAAGCTGAAGATGAACATATAGAGAAAGTGTATGAGGATATTGAAAGGGTAATGCAGATCCTGAGAAATCGGTACCCAGAACAATCAACTCTGGGCTTAATAACGAGCTTGATACGCCTGGGCATTGAGTCAAACAGAGCTTGGATGGTGTGTACATGCACAGCTGCCCATGCAGATTCAACACGATACCACAGTTCATCAAGAGTAGTGACTGGCGTATTGTGACGAGCCAGTTGCTCGGCCACCATTGACCAGACGTTTTCAATTGGTGAGAGATGTGGAGAATGTGCTGGCCAGGGCAGCAGTCGAACATTTTCTGTACCTAGAAAGGCCCGTACAGGACATGCAACAGGCGGGCGTGCATTATCCTGCTGAAATGTAGGGTTTTTCAGGGATCGAATGAAGGGTAGAGCCACGGGTCGTAACACATCTGAAATGTAGCGTCCACTGTTCAAATTGCGGTCAATGCGAACAAGAGGTGACCGAGACGTGTAACCAATGGCACCCCATACCATCACGCTGGGTGATACACCAGTATGGCGGTGACGAATACACGCTTCCAATGTGCGTTCACCGCGATGTCGCCAAACACGGATGCGACCATCATGATGCTGTAAACAGAACCTGGATTCGTCCGAAAAATGACGTTTTGCCTTTCGTGCAGCCAGGTTCGTCGTTGAGTACACCATCGCAGGCGCTCCTGTCTGTGATACAGCATCAAGGGTAACCGCAGCCATGGTCTCCGAACTGGTAGTCCATGCTGCTGCAAACGTCGTCGAACTATTCGTGCAGATGGTTGTTGTCTTGCAAACGTCCCCATCTGTTGACTCAGAGATCGAGACGTAGTTGGACGATCCGTTACTGCCACGCGGATAAGATGCCTGACATCTCGACTGTTAGTTATTGGGATCAAGCACGGCGTTCCGTATTACCCTCCTGAACCAACCGATTCCATATTCTGCTAACAGTCACACGCGAGCAGCAAAGTCGCGATACGATAAAGCGCAGTCGCGATATGCTACAATCCGACGTTTATCAAAGTCGGATACGCGATGGTATGCATTGCCCTTCCGTATACGAGGCATCACAAGAATGTTTCACCACGCAACGCTGGTCAACTGCTGTTTGTGTATGAGAAATCGTTTGGAAACTTTCCTCATGTCAGCACGTTGTAGGTGTCGCCACCGGCGCCAACCTTGTGTGAATGCTCTGAAAAGCTTATCATTTGCATATCACAGCATCTTCTTCCTCTCGGTTAAATTTCGCGTCTGTAGCACGTCATCTTCGTGGTGTACCAATTTTAATGGCTAGTAGTGTATGTATAGATCCTGATCAAGCTTGACTGCTCTATGGAACTGGGGCTGCTATTTACCGTTTTTCCCACCAGGTGCCGCTTCTTTTGTAGGCAACCAGCTCGTGACATCCACCACTGCTGCGAGATATCTCTCCAAAATCCAAATAAATATGAAATAGAATGTGTGAGAATAGTTATGAGACTGACAGGGCTTCAAGTGATCTGGCAACGATGTGTTCTTCTAATCGTATATATCAATGTGTTCACCCCTTCCAGATCCTCATTTCGAGTATCAGCTCTGTACATCGATCACTTGATTTTTCACAGCGCCGTCAGTGAAGAATTGTCTTTGTTGTGTGTTACGAAAATGGAGCAGCGGAATTTAGAGCAACGTCATGCCATCAGTTAAACTTTGGGAATCCATGAGTGTGACCTTCGAAAAGTTGAAAAAGGCCTATGGGAAACATGCCTTACCGAGAGCACAAGTTTTTCGCTGGAACAGGTCATTTTCGGAAGGCCGAGAACACGCTGAAGATGTAGCTCGCTCTGGGAGACCTTCAAATTCAAAAACCGACGGAAATATCGAACTTGTTCGTGCTCTTGTGAGATCAGACCGACTTTTAACAAGAAGGATGATGGGTGACCTATTAAAGAATTTCACCTTAAATCAAAAGTTTTGTATTTGTGAAAGGTTTTTGCCAAAATGGTGAAGGAAAACCTCACAGCTGAGTAGAAGGACAATCAAAGAAACATGTGATGGTTCAGTCGTGTGACCACAGGTGATGAATCCTGGAGTTGCAAAGTGAGGAGTCATCTCCCCGACCGAAAAACGCTCAAATGAGCAAATCAAAGATCAAAACAATGCTGGTTTGCCATTTTGAGAGTAGCATTAAGGAATTTGTTCCTCCAGGACAAACTGTCAACAAAGTGGTTTTCAAAGATGTCCTTGAAAGACTCAGGAAAAGGGTAAATTGAGTGAGACTGGACTCTGCAGACAAGTGGATGCAGCATCATTACAACGTCCCATCACAGAATTTTTGACCTAAAAAGGCATTTCTGTTATTCCACAACCCTCCTATTCACCTGATCTGGGTCATTGTGATTTTTTTCTTTCCCCGAATTTGAAACATGTCTTAAAGGGATGTCATTTTGGGACGTCATTTTACAACGTTCAAATCAATGTGACCGACATGCTGAAGGTCTTAAAATCTGAAGCCTTCCAGCGCTGCCACCTAGGCAGGGACCAACGATTCCGCCATGCTATAGCTGCCGAGGGAAACTACTTTGAAAAAAACAACTAAAAACTCTCATCATTACTGTAATTATAAATTACACACACAAACCTTCTGTGTGAAGCCGTCTATCTATTATTGAAAACAGTATCGACATTCCTACAGGACTTCCTGAGATTAGTCGTCACGTACAGACTTGAGAACGTGGCGGGGCACTTTAAGTTATAACATACATAGATATTGCTAACAAAGTGTCAGTTAAACGATACTAAGAGATTTACGATTCGATACACGTATTGACGCTGATAAGTCAACTAATTACTTTGAGGAGCTCCTATATAAAATAAAAGCACTTTGTTACTGATAGCTTTTCAGCTTAGATAATAAAATACGATATTGAAGTGTCTGCGTTATTCCGAATTACGATGCAATGCTCCTTTGAACATGCACGCATCCGCCGACACCGAGCAAGCGACTTTCAAGTAAAATGTCTCGCCTGTACAGGAATAAGCATATAGGTTGTACGAGAACAGTTTGTCGACACATGGTTGACGACAATGGAAGTTTTGGGGTGGCCGTAAGTCGTACTTGAATCGCCCAATGGTAAGGCGCCCACTCGCGATAAGTTGGGAAATCTGGGTTCGAGTGCTGATCAAGCACAAATTTTCATCGACGTCATTCAATTATACAGCCGATGGTTGTCCATATTTGAAATTACGTATGTATTTCATTCACGATAATGCTGGAAGGTGAAGAAATGAATTAAAATTTGTGGTAACTTCCTGGGGATTCTTGCTTTGTTATTGTTGTTGTGGTCGTTAGTCCTGAGACTGGTTTGATGCCGCTCTCCATGCTACTCTAAGCTGTACAAGCCTCTTTATCTCCCAGTACCTATCGCAACCGACATCCTTCTGAATCTGCTTAGTGTATTCATCTCTTGGTCTCCCTCTACGATTTTTACCCTCCACGCTGCCCTCCAATACTAAATTGGTGATCCCTTGATGCCTCAAAACATGTCCTACCAACCGATTCCTTCTTCTAGTCAAGATGTGCCACAAACTTCTTTTCTCCCCAATTCTAACCAATATCTCCTCATTAGTTATGTGATCTACCCATCTAATCTTCAGCATTCTTCTGTAGCACCACATTTCGAAAGATTCTATTCTCTTCTTGTCTAAACTATTTATCGTCCATGTTTCACTTCCATACATGGCTACACTCCATACAAATACTGTCAGAAATGACTTCCTGAGACTTACATCTATACTCGATGTTAACAAATTTCTCTTCTTCAGAAACTATTTCCTTGCCATTGCAAGTCTACTTTTTATATCGTCTCTACTTCGACTATGATCAATTATTTTGCTCCCCAAATAGCAAAGCTCCTTTACTACTTTAAGTGTCTCATTTCCTAATCTAATTCCCTCAGCATCACCCGACTTAATTCGACTACATTCCATTATCTTCGTTTTGCTTTTGTTGATGTTCATCTTATATCCTCCTCTCAAGACACTGTCCATTCCGTTCAACTGCTCTTCCAAGTCCTTTGCTGTCTCTGATACAATTACAATGTCATCGGCGAACATCAAAGTTTTTATTTCTTCTCCATATATTTTAATACCTACTCCGAATTTTTCTTTTGTTTCCTTTACTGCTTGCTCAATATACAGATTGAATAACATCGGGGAGAGGCTACAACCCTGTCTTACTCCTTTCCCAACCACTGCTTCCCCTTTCATGCCCCTCGACTCTTATAACTGCCATCTGGTTTCTGTACAAATTGTAAATAGCCTTTTGGTCCCTGTATTTTACCCCTGCCACCTTCAGAATTTGAAAGAGAGTATTCCAGTCAACATTGTCAAAAGCTTTCTCTAATTCTACAAATGCTAGAAACGTAGGCTTGCCTTTCCTTAATCTAGCTTCTAAGATGAGTCGTAGGGTCAGTATTGCCTCACGTGTTCCAATATTTCTACGGAATCCAAACTGATCTTCCCCGAGGTCGGCTTCTACTAGTTTTTCTATTCTTCGGTAAAGAATTCGCGTTAGTATTTTGCAGCTGTGACTTACTGAACTGATAGTTCGGTAATTTTCACATCTGTCAACACCTGCTTTCTTTGGGATTGGAATTATTATATTCTTCAATAAGTCTGAGGGTATTTCGCCTGTTTCATACATCTTGCTCACCAGATGGTATAGTTTTGTCAGGACTGGTTCTCCCAAGGCTGTCGGTAGTTCTAATAGAATGTTGTCTACTCCGGGGGCCTTGTTTCGACTCAGGTCTTTCAGTGCTCTGTCAAACTCTTCACGCAGTATCGTATCTCCCATTTCATCTTCATCTATATCCTCTTCCATTTCCATAATATTGTCCTCAAGTGCATCGCCCTTGTATAGACCTTCTAGATGCTCCTTCCACCTTTCTGCTTTCCCTTCTTTGCTTAGAACTGGGTATCCATCTGAGCTCTTGATGTTCATGCAAGTCGTTTTCTTATTCCCAAAGGTCTCTTTAATTTTCCTGTACGCAGTATCTATCTTACCCCTAGTGAGATAAGCCTCTACATCCTTACATTTGTCCTCTAGCCATCCCTGCTTAGCCATTTTGCACTTCCTGTCGATCTCATTTTTGAGACGTTTGTATTCCTTTTTGCCTCCTTCATTTACTGCATTTATATATTTTCTCCTTTCATCAATTAAATTCAATATTTCTTCTGTTACCCAAGGATTTCTACTAGCCCTCGTCTTTTTACCTACTTGATCCTCTGCTGCCTTCACTACTTTATCCCTCAAAGCTATCCATTCTTCTTCTACTGTATTTCTTTTCCCCATTCCTGTCAATTATACTCTCCCTGAAAATATGTACAACCTCTGGTTTAATTAGTTTATCCATGTCCCATCTCCTTAAATTCCCACCTTTTTGCAGTTTCTTCAGTTTTAATCTACTGGTCATAACCAATAGATTGTGGTCAGAGTCCACATCTGCCCCTGGAAATGTCTTACAATTTAAAACCAGGTTCCTAAATCTCTGTCTTACCATTATATAATCTATCTGAAACCTTTTAGTGTCTCCAGGGTTCTTCCATGTATACAACCTTCTTTCATAATTCTTGAACCAAGTGTTAGCTATGATTAAGTTGTGCTCTGTGCAGAATTTTACCAGACGGCTTCCTCTTTCATTTCTCTCCCCCAGTTCATATTCACCTACTACGTTTCCTTCTCTTCCTTTTCCTACTACCGAATTCCAGTCACCCATGACTATTAAATTTTCGTCACCCTTCACTATCTGAATAATTTCTTTTATTTCATCATACTTTTCTTCAATTTCTTCGTCATCTGCAATGCTAGTTGGCATATAAACTTGTACTACGGTAGTAGGAGTGGGCTCTTGCTCACTAGGGAGAAATGCTGAGCATAACACCACCCCAGCACTATAGTCAACATTGCTGCACGAACTACCCAAGTCGAATGCCCTTCCGAACACAAACTTCAGTTCATATCTTCAGATTATTTTCCTCCTAAACTGTTTTATGATAATTCATATCATAAAATGTGAGGCTTATTGTATCGTTGTTCAGTCATTTTTTAAACGGCTGCACGTGCGAAACGAACTCTTGTACCGTTCTGTGAAAGACTACGTTTTTCGGGTGAAAACTGAACTTATTGTTCGACGTGGTCTCCAGTTAGCTCAATTTACTTTTTCCAATCATTCTCCAGTGAGAGAATTTTGTTCTTCAAATGTGATTCAGTAACGATTGCTAAATAAATATCTACAACTGCTAAAACTATGTATCAGGTTCAAAAATTTTCTAGCCATAAATTTCTTTTAGACTTAAGGATAGGTGAAAGTCAGAATCTTTTCATGGTCTTGTCTTCTGGCTGCTCTGACGCGGGCCCGCCACGTCCTCACCTACTGAATCAAACTCTTTGTCTCAGAGCAGTACATATACCCAACCTCCTCAATTATTTGCTGTTGTGGAGTGCGGCTAGGATTGCGGTATTTTACAAATATTGGGCAGAACCACAACAAAATCAATTACTTATTATTAGCGTAACATGGGGTTTCATTTAATCTCTGCCTCTCCCGGCTAAAGATAGTTATCCTGTTAAAGAAATCTCCATCTCGGAACATGTACCAATGTTGTCTGTCGAGCAGTGTAAATGGCTCTAAATTTTTTTTCACAAGAGTGATCTCACACAATTTAGCGAACTACACTCCTGTAAATTGAAATAAGAACACCGTGAATTCATTGTCCCAGGAAGGGGAAACTTTATTGACACATTCCTGGGGTCAGATACATCACATGATCACACTGACAGAACCACAGGCACATAGACACAGGCAACAGAGCATGCACAATGTCGGCACTAGTACAGTGTATATCCACCTTTCGCAGCAATGCAGGCTGCTATTCTCCCATGAAGACGATCGTAGAGATGCTGGATGTAGTCCTGTGGAACGGCTTGCCATGCCATTTCCACCTGGCGCCTCAGTAGGACCAGCGTTTGTGCTGGACGTGCAGACCGCGTGAGACGACGCTTCATCCAGTCCCAAACATGCTCAATGGGGGACAGATCCGGAGATCTTGCTGGCCAGGGTAGTTGACTTACACCTTCTAGAGCACGTTGGGTGGCACTGGATACATGCGGAGGTGCATTGTCCTGTTGGAACAGCAAGTTCCCTTGCCGGTCTAGGAATGTTAGAACGATGGGTTCGATGACGGTTTGGATGTACCGTGCACTATTCAGTGTCCCCTCGACGATCACCAGAGGTGTACGGCCAGTGTAGGAGATCGCTCCCCACACCATGATGCCGGGTGTTGGCCCTGTGTGCCTCGGTCGTATGCAGTCCTGATTGTGGCGCTCACCTGCACGGCGCCAAACACGCATACGACCATCATTGGCACCAAGGCAGAAGCGACTCTCATCGCTGAAGACGACACGTCTCCATTCGTCCCTCCATTCACGCCTGTCGCGACACCACTGGAGGCGGGCTGCACGATGTTGGGGCGTGAGCGGAAGACGGCCTAACGGTGTGCGGGACCGTAGCCCAGCTTCATGGAGACGGTTGCGAATGGTCCTCGCCGATACCCCAGGAGCAACAGTGTCCCTAATTTGCTGGGAAGTGGCGGTGCGGTCCCCTACGGCACTGCGTAGGATCCTACGGTCTTGGCGTGCATTCATGCGTCGCTGCGGTCCGGTCCCAGGTCGACGGGCACGTGCACCTTCCGCTGACCACTGACGACAACATCGATGTACTGTGGAGACCTCACGCCCCACATGTTGAGCAATTCGGCGGTACGTCCACCCGGCCTCCCGCATGCCCACTATACGCCCTCGCTCAAAGTCCGTCAACTGCACATACGGTTCACGTCCACGCTGTCGCGGCATGCTACCAGTGTTAAAGACTTCGATGGAGCTCCGTATGCCACGGCAAACTGGCTGACACTGACGGCGGCGGTGCACAAATGCTGCGCAGCTAGCGCCATTAGACGGCCAACACCGCGGTTCCTGGTGTGTCCGCTGTGCCGTGCGTGTGATCATTGCTTGTACAGCCCTCTCGCAGTGTCAGGAGCAAGTATGGTGGGTCTGACACACCGGTGTCAATGTGTTCTTTTTTCCATTTCCAGGAGTGTATTATTCAAGGTGGCAACATTTTTCCTTAAACAAAATGAACTATTTTTACACACAATACTACACGCGCACAACACTAATGTATTCTTTCTTGTCTAAAAATATTTCCTAATAGTTCTTACGTAATAGTCAGGTTTAATACATTATCAGATAACAGTTTCACAGGGTAACATACTGTTTGGACCATATTTAAAGATTATTTATAATCTAAGTCGAATTTATGATTTGTAGGTGGGTTCTGGGCCACGGAAACACAATTATTATCGTATAAATTGACCATTAAGATTCATATGAGCTTAGTAATCTGATTTAGAACTGCAGCTGCAATTTTTCACTAAGATGGCGGATAATATACGACAATCACGTATCGAATCTGGTTCAGGCGATGTTTGACTCTCAACAGATACTATACATAAAATCTTTTCTGTACCTTAACTCTATGCTTTAACATTTAAAAGTATTTCTCCATGTTAATCACTCATTATTCAGAATTTTACCAATAATCCTCGCTGAAGATCAATAGCGCTAATGGCTGCGCTCCATTGTATCTGAACAGAAAACTTAACATTTTTATAGGAAGAGTATCATATTAAAATAATAATTCAAACACACGCATTGATTTCAATTACACAGAAACTCTGTTTTTCAAATAGTACTTAACAACATAATACAGTTTTTTTATCGACATCAGTGCTACAAGATATCAATCGTGTCCGAACACGAAGAAGGATCCAGAATGAGATTTTCACTCTGCAGCGGAGTATGCGCTAATATGAAACTTCCTGACAGATTAAAACTGTGTGCCGTACCGTGACTCAAACTCGGTACCACTGCCTTTCGCGGGCAAGTGCTCTACCATCTGACTTACCAAAGCACGACTCACGACCCGTCCTTACAGCTCTAATTCCACCAGTACCTCGTCTCCTACCTCCCAAACTTCACAGAAGCTCTCCTGCGTATCTTGCAGAACTGGATAAAATGGTAGAGCATTTGCCCGCGAAAGGGAAAGGTCCCGAGGTCGAGTCTCGGTCCAGCGGACAGTTTTAATCTACCAGGAATTTTGAAGAATAAGGATTATCTTAGAAAAATCATAGATAACAAAAGATGAAGCCTTCCATTACCTTTTTTCATGAGTATTGTCTGAGATATAATTTTGACAGAAAATTAAATTATGTCACTGACAATAATTAGTTATTATTGTTTTAGCTCAAATTTCACACACAATGCTGTCATGAAAATTGTTCTGAATAAAATATAGTCGTGGATATTACATTGTACATTGTTAGTGTTTAAGTCTGCCAGCCGGGGTGGCCGAGCGGTTATAGGCGTTACAGTGTGGAACCGCGCGACCACTACGGCCGCAGGTTCGAATCCTTCCTCGGGCATGGAAGTGAGTGAAGTCCTTAGGTTAGTTAGGTTTAAGTAGTGCTAACTTCTAGGGGACTGATGACCGCAGACGTTAAGTCCCATAGTGCTCAGAGCCACTTGAACCATTTGTTTAAGTCTCTGTGATGTTTGCCCTCTACCTTCCTGAAACTTATCCCCTCTTATCTACACACCTGCCCTGTCATCCTCTCCCTCCTTCTAGTTAGGATTTTCCACATGTTCCTTTCCTCGTAGATTCTGCGGAGAACCTGAGCATTTGTTATTTTGTGATTCCACATTATTCTCAGTATTCTTCTGTAAGGATTTATACGTAACGCTTCAGTTGTCTCCTCTCCCCATTTTTCCACATTCCATAATCCTTTCATACAGTGCTGCTCTCCAGGCGCCCATTCTTTTAAATTTATTTGTCATTCATGCTAATACACTTAGTTTGGCGAGAAATGATGTCTTTGCCTGTTCTAATTTGTTTCGTCTGTAATGCCTTCCTACGTAACAGAATTCCTTCACATTGTTGGTCCACAGTTTTAATGTTGAGTGAACAGAATTTGGTACAAATGACCATTTGATTACGATGTGCATAATTTTTATTTAATTGTCTTCATCGCATAGCTTTTTTGAACAGACTTACCGTTTCGGCTATGGAATAGCCATTTTCAGATTCTACAACAGAAGTAAAATGAAGTGCGTTACTAGCTAATACATTAAGAGATTAAAAACAAATGGCACAAGTTATAATAAAACACAACATATCTCTCATTCTGCTGCACCGCAGAAAGTCACAAAACCAAAAACTAATACGACGCACGGCACTTGAGGCAGGGCGCCAGTCCCTGCAGGAATGCCGCCACCTTGAATAGCATAACAGGAACTGAAGCCAAGAGAAAGTAACAGCAGACGACGAGAAGCTTGCGTTATGTAGCGACCATCGCTCCATTTCACTACCTTCGCACTATAAGTTATATTATCTGTTATTTATTTTATTGAAATATTGCCATAATTCACTTCTTTCTGCTACTTCACGTCCGTTCCCGTTTCATTTTCATTTTTATTACTTACTGTCCTAATATAAATATAAACTGTATTATGAGCAACAGAACAATATACAATATACAATTCTGTATATTATACGACTCAATTTAGAGACGCCACATCAGTTTCAAGGAGCTCCAAGCAATACAAAATAAATTTCTATGGGTCTCAGATCACATGGAGGATAAGGACAATGGAACTCGAAATATACATGCGCCAAAAATCTGTTTCAGAGGATCGATGCGCTACGTCACGCGAATCACCAATTAGCGACAGTAGGCACAATTTATCCGCAACGACAGCACAGATATAAAGTGCCAGGATCCATCCTGGCCGACAATGGAGCTGCATCTGCAGGACACTAAATTGCATCAATTTAAGCATGAAACACAATACAAAAAACACGCCTACCATCGATACAGGCGAAAGGACCCCATTGTGTGCCCAACACCTGTAAATAAAGAGCAATACAGGCAGCAAAATCGCCAAAGGTGGACTCCACTGCAACCACACATTTAAAAAAAAATGAAGCTGTATATCAAGAATCTGCAAAAAAAGAGACACCGAGATTGGCTCCAGACATGCACTAGACTCAACACTACGCTCCCTATGACCTGTTCCAAGTACCGGAAAGCATTCCATCGACCAAGTGGCAATAACTTCGTACCTCGCTACCCGCTTCTTCACAGTAATCGTTCGTTACCTGACAACCTGAGCAAAGTTAACCATTTTACATACTATCTCTCTGGCGTGTTCCCCATCCCTTTATTGCTTTATCTGAAAACTACCTTGAGCAGTTAGAGAACCGACTCGTGGCGATAACATATTAGACCTTCTGGTGACAAACAGACCCGAACTATTTGAATCAGTTAATGCAGAACAGGGAATCAGCGATCATCGATGATTTCAGCCGTAAATAGAAATATTAAAAAAGGTGGGAAGATTTTTCTGTTTAGCAAAAGTGAAAAAAGGCAGATTTCAGAGTACTTGATGGCTCAACACAAAAGTTTTGTCTCAAATACAGATAGTGTTGAGGATCAGTGGACAAAGTTCAAAACCATCGTACAATATGCGTTAGATGAGTATGTGCCAAGCAAGATCGTAAGAGATGGAAAAGAGCCACTGTGGCACAACAACCGAGTTAGAAAACTGCTGCGGAAGCAAAGGGAACTTCACAGCAAACATAAACATAGCCAAAGCCTTGTAGACAAACAAAAATTACGCGAAGCGAAATGTAGTGTGAGGAGGGCTATGCGAGAGGCGTTCAATGAATTCGAAAGTAAAGTTCTATGTACTGACTTGGCAGAAAATCCTAAGAAATTTTGGTCCTATGTCAAAGCGGTAGGTGGATCAAAACAAAATGTCCAGACACTCTGTGACCAAAATGGTACTGAAACAGAGGATGACAGACTAAAGGCCGAAATACTAAATGTCTTCTTCCAAAGCTGTTTCACAGAGGAAGACTGCACTGTAGTTCCTTCTCTAGATCGCCGCACAGTTGACAAAATGGTAGATATCGAAATAGACGACAGAGGGATAGAGAAAGAATTAAAATCGCTCAAAAGAGGAAAGGCCGCTGGTCCTGATGGAATACCAGTTCGATTTTACACAGAATACGCGAAGGAGCTTGCCCCCCTTCTTGCAGCGGTGTACCGTAGGTCACTAGAAGAGCGTAGCGTTCCAAAGGATTGGAAAAGGGCACAGGTCATCCCCGTTTTCAAGAAGAGACGTCCAACAGATGTGTAGAACTATAGACCTATATCTCTAACGTCTACAGTTGTAGAATTTTGGAACACGGATTATGTTCGAGTATAATGACTTTTCTGGAGATTAGAAATCTACTCTGTAGGAATCAGCATGGGTTTCGAAAAAGACGGTCGTGTGAAACCCAGCTCGCGCTATTCGTCCACGAGACTCAGAGGGCCATAGACACGGGTTCACAAGTAGATGCCGTGTTTCTTGACTTCCGCAAGGTGTTCGATACAGTTCCCCACAGTCGTTTAATGAACAAAGTAAGAGCATATGGACTATCAGAACAATTGTGTGATTGGATTGAAGAGTTTCTAGATAACAGAACGCAGCATGTCATTCTCAATGGAGAGAAGTCTTCCGAAGTAAGAGTGATTTCAGGTGTGCCGCAGGGGAGTGTCATAGGACCGTTGCTATTCACAATATATATAAATGACCTGGTGGATGACATCGGAAGTTCACTGAGGCTTTTTTCAGATGATGCTGTGGTATATCGAGAGGTTGCAACAATGAAAAATTGTACTGAAATGCAGGAGGATCTGCAGCGAATTAACGCATGGTGCAGGGAATGGCAATTGAATCTAAATGTAGACAAGTGTAATGTGCTGCGAATACATAGAAAGATAGATCCCTTATCATTTAGCTACAAAATAGCAGGTCAGCAACTGGAAGCAGTTAATTCCATAAATTATCTGGGAGTACGCATTAGGAGTGATTTAAAATGGAGTGATCATATAAAGTTGATCGTCCGTAAAGTAGATGCTAGACTGAGATTCATTGGAAGAATCCTAAGGAAACGCAATCCGAAAACAAAGGATGTAGGTTACAGTGCGCTTGTTCGCCCAAGGCTTGAATACTTCTCAACAGTGTGGGATCCGTACCAGATGGGGTTGATAGAAGAGATAGAGAAGATCCAACGGAGAACAGCGCGCTTCGTTACAGGATCATTTAGTAATCGCGAAAGCGTTACGGAGATGATAGATAAACTCCAGTGGAAGACTCTGCAGGAGAGACGCTCAGTAGCTCGGTACGGGCTTTTGTTGAAGTTTCGAGAACATACCTTCACCGAGGAATCAAGCAGTATATTGCTCCCTCCTACGTATATCTCGCGAAGAGACCATGAGGATAAAATCAGAGAGATTAGAGCCCACACAGAAGCATACCGACAATCCTTCTTTCCACAAACAATACGAGACTGGAATAGAAGGGAGAACCGATAGAGGTACTCAGGGTACCCTCCACCACACACCGTCAGGTGGCTTGCGGAGTATGGATGTAGATGTAGATGTAGATTACATACTTTTTCTTACAATCCATGAACGCACAAATAGCGCTGTCCCATCCATGGCTCCCTGGTTGCAATACTTGGACAACATACCATAAACAGAATTAAGTACACGAACCGCAGCACACGGCATAAAACAAGTACTCCACCAAGAAACTCAACACTTCAACCGGTCACGACATGGTCCCTCTCCTTTCTAGTTACACCAGCAACCCTCTACACCAGCAGTTGGGAACCTTTTAAGCGATACAGACCACCTATTTTGAAAAAAAAAAAGAAACAAGTTAGAGGCCCAATAAGTAAATAAAAAGGTAACAATTATAAACACACACACGCACACACACACACACACACACACACACACACACACACACACACAGAGAGAGAGAGAGAGAGAGAGAGACGAGCACTTGTGTGTGTAAGTGTGTGTATGTGTGTTTTTGTGTGTGTGTTCAGTAAGCTTAATTAATAAATCATGCTGTACAAGTAGGATTGAAAAATATTTATATTCTTCACAAAGAAAATAATTTTATAATATTTACTTAGCCTTCGCAACTACATGAAAACTCGTAATCGAATGATCGATGTTAAAAAGAACTCATTGGGAAATTTGACATTATTTGTCATCCACGAAATAATCAACATTTCGAATAAAAATTGGTTAATTTTAGCCTCAAATCACTATCTACGTTTAGTCTATTCCTGTACTTACTTTTCACAAAAAGTAAAGTTGAAAATTTTTTGAGGGGTAAAAACAAAAGGATTCGACTGTGTTATGGTCACGAAACGATTTTTAAAAGGTCGTTACAATTACTACTATTTCATAAGAGTATAATACAGCATTTACATGCGACATAGTGTGGTGTGAATGTACGAGCATCATGTTCTTCACATAGTCCTCCCATTACACACATTTCTGCCAGTTCAGAAGTAAGAACTCCAGCGATTAAGTAATGTATGAGTTAACAAAGGGACGATCAGACCTGTTAACTACGGATTTTAACGAGAATTAAGTTTGTTCTAGAGGGACCTGTCTTGGGAGTACCTGGCTAGTACCTTTTCATGCTCCGGCCCCTAGTTTCCGAATACGTCGGTGTCGAAATTTTGTGTATACCTCCTATAGACGTAACGTTACTAACTTGTCGACCATGCTAGAGTAGCGCAACAGCTGAAGTTCGTAGCTACCACGCTGGCGATACTACTTGAAACATTGCCCGTGTACTTTTTTTCAGTTTCATCGTACAGCACACCATTAAATTGTGTATCTTATGTAACATTATTCAAAAACTGTCTTTTGCGCCGTAGTGATTAAATTAATAACCCAGACATAACAGCACACTTTTTTCGAATGTGTATTTCGTAGTTACAATTCCAGATATTAGGACAGGTCCAAAGAGATCTCAACGATGGACGTAGTATTATCAGCTCTGTAATAGTTCCAGATACAGACGAAAGTTCCCTCGCGGAACAGGGACCGAAACAGCCCCTGCTCAGAAAAAAATATTTGAAAAAGATAAGTCATTCCTTCCCAGTACAGTACACAATGCATCAGGCAAGATATTCCCGTACGTTTTCTTATGTATGCATGAACCATCCAAGAAATTTGATCGCACTGATCAAAAAAGACTTGACGAGCTGACCCATAAATTAAAAAATTTGATTGTGGCCTGCACGAAATCAGGGTAGTCAATGAAAGCGCTGCGCGACGAGTTATTATAATCTGTCATTCTTCGGTGCGCTGTACAAGAAGCGTTTTTCACATTATTAATTCAGGGGCAGGGCAAACTGATCAGACAGTCTGTGATCACATCTTTTTACCTGAAATAAAAGCGTGAGCCAGCGGCGTAGAAATTATTACACCCAAATGTACTCCACTTTATCAACTCTGTGATTTTTATTTTTACAGATAGCGTAAAATTTTCACGAGAAAAAGCCAAAATACTCCAGACTTTCCAAATACTAATAGAGAAATCTCTTCGTGGGAAAATTAAACGCCGACAGATATGACCGAGCTGTTCTAGGCGCTGCAACCCGGAACCGTGCGGCTGCTACGGTCGCAGGTTCGAATCCTGCCTCGGGCATGGATGTGTGTGATGTCCTTAGGTTAGTTAGGTTTAAGTAGTTCTAAGTTCTAGGGGACTGATGACCACAGCAGTTGAGTCCCATAGTGCTCAGAGCCATTTGAACATTAAACAAAATTACGTTTTTTAATACTGCATCAATTTAGTGCACCTGCGTACACAGAAATTATCAAATACGCGTGGTTCGCAACTAAGTCAATCGAAGAGAAGACAGTCATTCTGAATCTAAACGAACTGTATTTTCCGGTATCGCTTTTGAAAAATCCGTGTGCCTGCAAAGCAGTATCTTCCATTAAATGTGCGCAGTGCTCCACGAATTTGTGTTTCGGTTGCTTCTGCGACGAATATCACCCAGAATTCTGTTCTAGCACAGCAAGCGATGCAAGCGACACCGAGTAAGACGATTCTGTAATCTAGTATGTAACAACGGAATGCACATTTGAAGAAATTTTGCTGTGATCTTTGATTTATTAACGAAATTACTACGGCTGAAATGAGTATTTTTGATTAATTTTCCACGATATATGTTACTTAAAGCTATAGTGTACGATGAAACTGAAAACCGCACGCGAACAGGGTTTGAACCCTATAGCCAACAGGTTAGCCGCGAACCTCGGTCGCTTCACTGAGCTCGCTTGGCGTAAACATGAATAACGTTACGGATACACGGGGTACGCATAAAATTTCGAGATCGGTTGTCTCGGAAAGTAGGGGCTCTAGCACGAAAATGCGCCAGCGGTGTATTTAGGTCAGGTCCCTCTACAACACACCAAACACTCATCAAAATCCGTCACTATCAGCTCTGATGATACCCTTTAAAGTATCGTGCACACATTTTATCTCAGTTGGTTTTAAATGAGGTTGCAGGGTGTCAGCGAAGCAAATGTCGCTGGGCAGAGGAGAGGTGCAAAGGAAGCATCTTGTCTAACAAGTGTTATGCTCAAAGTGGATAGTTAGATTTCTTTTCTGAAAAGAAGTTGCAGGTAACGCTTGCCATACACTGAGAATTTCTTCACCGTCCTATAAAAACACGTTGTTTGAAATGAGCTGTACCAACTGTCTCGTGTCTCATCAGCTTGTGGTTTAATAAAAGTCTAACATTCATGGTGGTGTCTGTTTGCTCTATATCGTGTCTCCCTACCACTTTCGCACAACGACGCTCTGAGCGTGTTTCTTAGGGAATTGACTAGTTTGAACCTGGGACCTGTTGCTGGTAAGGAGACGCCAGACCACACATGACATGGAGAGTTCAGAAGAGTTCAGTGAGACTAGCGATGATATAACAAAACACTTAATGATTTCAGCGTCAGCTCCACTGCACTCCCTGTAAAATAATCTTAATACTAACTAAATTTAGTGGAAGGGGTTCAAGGCTTTCCTATTTTTAGTTAGCTGGTAAAATAACGTCGAAAAAGCAGTTAAGTTTACCATTGGAAATTTTATTCTACTCACAAAACATTGTTTATAAATTGCACTATTGATAAGAGGAAATGTTTCAATACAGGATGGTAAAAACCAACTGCGTTCAACAAAAATGTGAACGAATATTCCCTGAGTGGGTTTCCAAGTTCTACAATGGATCGAAGGATGACCTATTCCATATCACATCTATAATCTAGGTTTAAATTAAGTTTCACAAAATATCAAACAATCAAAATGGTCTACAGTGACCCTCAATTATCTTTAATTACTTGTCTAACTTGTCGTAAATTACAGTGGCTGATGTGGCTTCTCAGTAACTATATAACAGAAAAATCATCGCGTTTCAGATTTTTACGTCAAGTGGCAAATGTGAACACCATGAGCTTTAATTGACGATCGACACTAGTATTACGCAAAAACGGGGTGTAACAGATGAGACTTCTGCAGTTCTGAGTGAAGCTTTATGCGCTGTTATGCGGCATCGCGTGCGTTCATTACCTTGTCGTTGGTTAGGCAGCTTCAGGGGGGCAGCGGCCGGCGCTGCAGCCATCCAGCTCGCCGTCTCGGAACTAACTCACCTCTCCTAACTTCTCCTTACTACCATTTACCGAAGTTGGTTTAAAAAAAAAAAACTGGCTCAGTTTTCATCTGACCAATCAGGGTCTCAATGTTAACCTTAAGCTCCGCCTACAAAAATTCTGTCTATCCAATGAGAAACGTTATATTTTTCGTGGTGGGGCAATGTTTTTAAAGTTTGCAACGTAACAGAGACGAGAAAAAGTCTCACGCTAAAACTCGCAGCTGGTGTGGTCCTTTTATCGTTATCGTAAAATCTATACTGTTCTTCTGGAGGGCTGTATCTTTTAACATGGGCTGGGGGGTTGTCCTAAGGTAACAGAGACGCGAAAAAGTCTCACGCTAAAACTTGCAGCTGGCGTTGTGGGTGTCAAGTCCGTCCTTTATCGTAGGGTCTTCTAGCTTAACACAGTTCTGCTCTCGGCTTCTGTTCTCGTTTCTCCCCTCGGAACTGCGTCTGTCTCACGGTGGGAAGGTATGACGTGCATTTAGGAATTTTTGTGTTAGTCTGTGGTATTCCATTTGCTCACTCGTTACTCGTATTACTTTGGTTAATTTAATGTCACGATTTATTCGGAGCTATGTTACATACTACTGGATTTGCTTATCATGTTAGAGTTTTCATGGAAGGTGTTGGATTTGCCTGACACCTTACAAAAGTACTAAATATCATTTATCTTTTGGCATTTTAAAAATTGATTTGTTCAAAAAAATTCTTTTTCATTCTAAAGTTTAGTTTGACACTGCTTTTGTTGATGCTGGGGTAGGTGCTGGGGGTACTAGCTAATCCCTGGTTGCACTCTGGAGTAATGGTACCAGAATGGTTGTGAACCGCTAGTCTATGGCCTATCATGTGTGGAATCCGAAGATTTTATACAGTGCTAAACTTACATTGCCACTTTATCTGCTACTTCGTCTGACAAAATGTTTTCGTTTCTCGTGCAATATTTAAGTTTTAACATACACAAAAATGGTTCAAATGGCTCTACGCACTATGGGACTTAACATCTGAGGTCATCAGTCCCCTAGACTTAGAACTACTTAAGGACAGCACACACATCCATGGCCGAGGCAGGATTCGTACCTGCGACCGTAGCAGTCCCACGGTTCCGGACTAAAGCGCCTAGAACCGCTCGGACACAGTGGCCGGCAACATACACATAGTTCATGATTATTCACAATTTTATTCGTTAGATAAGATCAATATAATTCAAAGTTAATAATATAACAGATGCGGACAGAAAATTTTTTTATTGGTGTTGACGGTGCTGTGCCGTCACATCGACTACAGTCCGCTCCGTCCAGTTTCTTACTGGTTGGCCAAATAAGGACGTGCAGATGTGTAGCTTTATGTGCAACGGCCCTTTGCGAGGCAATCGACTATAAGCATCCACTGTATGCAGTTCCCTTTACAGTGATCGCTCGGAAGCCGTTTTTATATGAAACTATATTCACTGACATCAGCATTTCCTATTGTGACGATGGTATCTAGCCACGGTTGGCTAGAATCTCTTTATAAGCGCTGTTGTAACACCGTGTTGCTTGGCTACAAGTGGTAGATATTTACTTGTAGAAACGTTGGACAGACCGCGTTGATAACATCAACAACGATGTGGTCATCATCGAGTCCAAGGACGATCCCTAATTTCTGTCAACGTCTGGACGTCGACCAGTATTACAGAGCTAATTCCATACAAGCGTCTGGAATATGTACAATATTTGTCTGCCATGACCTAAGTCATCAGTGATGGGTCGCATGACCACCTGGTACCAGTTCTACACCATCTGCAGCACTCCAAAGCAAACAGTATGCTCCTTTATGTGGGTGACTAATAATTTTCCCGGTTACGTTAAATGATGGTTCAAGTCGTATGCGACTCGCGCTGTATACAGGGTGTTACAAAGAGGTACGGCCAAACTTTCAGGAAACATTCCTCACACACAAAGAAAGAAAATATGTTATGTGGACTTGTGTCCGGAAACGCTTAATTTCCATGTTAGAGCTCATTTTATTATTTCTCTTCAAATCACATTAATCATGGAATAGAAACACACAGCAACAGAACGTACCAGTGTGACTTCAAATCCTTTGTTAGAGGAAATGTTCAAAATGTCCTCCGTTAACGATGATACATGCATCCACCCTCCATCGCATGAAATCCCTGATGCGCTGATGCAGCCCTGGAAAATGGCGTATTGTATCACAGCCGTCTACAATACGAGCACGAAGAGTCTCTACATTTGGTACCGGGGTTGCGTAGACAAGACCTTTCAAATGCCCCCATAAATCAAAGTCAAGAGGGTTGAGGTCAGGAGAGCGTGGAGGCCATGGAATTGGTCCGCCTCTACCCATCCATCGGTCACCGAACCTGTTGTTGAGAAGCGTACGAACACTTCGACTGAAATTTGCAGGAGCTCCATCGTGCATGAACCTCATGTTGTGTCGTACTTGTAAAGGCACATGTTCTAGCAGCACAGGTAGAGTATCCCGTATGAAATCATGATAACGTGCTCCATTGAGCGTAGTTGGAAGAACATGGGGCCCAATCAAGACATCACCAACAATGCCTGCCCAAACGTTCACAGAAAACCTGTGTTGATGACATGATTGCACAATTGCGTGCGGGTTCTCGTCAGCCCACACATGTGAAAATTTACAACTTGATCACGTGGGAATGAAGCTTCATCCGTAAGTAGAACATTTGCACTGAAATGAGGATTGACACATTGTTGGATGAACCATTGGTAGAAGTGTACCCGTGGAGCCCAATCAGCTGCTGATAGTGCCTGCACACGCTGTACATGGTACGGAAACAACTGGTTCTCCCGTAGCACTCTCCATACAGTGATGTGGTCAACGTTACCTTGTACAGCAGCAAATTCTCTGACGCTGGCATTACAGTTATCGTCAACTGCACGAAGAATTGCCTCGTCCATTGCAGGTGTCCTAGTCGTTCTAGGTCTTCACCAGTCGCGAGTCATAGGCTGGAATGTTCCGTGCTCCCTAAGACGCCGATCAATTGCTTCGAACATCTTCCTGTCGGGACACCTTCGTTCTGGAAATCTGTCTCGATACAAACGTACCGCGCCACGGCTATTGCCCCGTTCTAATAAATACATCAAATAGGCATCTGCCAACTCCGCATTTGTAAACATTGCACTGACTGCAAAACCACGTTCGTTATGAACACTAACCTGCTGATCCTGCGTACTGATGTGCTTCATGCTAGTACTATAGAGCAATGATTCGCATGTCAACACAAGCACCGAAGTTAACATTAACTTCCTTCAATTGGGCCAACTGGCGGTGAATCGAGGAAGTACAGCACATACTGACGAAACTAAAATAAGCTCTAACATGGAAATTAAGCGTTTCCGGACACATGTCCACATAACGTCTTTTCTTTATTTGTATGTGAGGAATGTTTCCTGAAAGTTTGGCCGTACGTTTTTGTAACACCCTGCATATTTGTTTTCTCAGCCTGTAACTGGTATCACACGCAGGTGGTTGACGCGTAACTTCAAGCTTCCCTGAGGTCCGTGTCGGAATATTTGTGTGTGTGTGTGCGTGTGTGTGTTAGGTAGTGGTAGGCAGGAGAGGGGTGGGGTAGGGCAAGGGAATGGAGGGAGGACGACTCCGTTGACGGTGACGTGAGCGGTGTGTGGGGACGTTAAACCTGTCTGGCGGCTGGCTTGTAGCTGTTGGCAGGGCTCAGCGGTCGCTATGCCAGCTAACATAACGTCCACCGTCTCCCCCAGTCCAGTTGCCCGTTTCTCCTACTTCACATTCCAGCATGTGTGTTCGCAAGAATGTGACATTTTTACGCACGGTAAGTTCGATCAAATTTTTAGTCAGTGGATGGAGAATGATGTCAATGACATAGAACAAGAGTAGACAAAGAATATAACGATTTTTCAATAGTCGGTGATCACAATACTGCTAACGAACGAGAGGACCATTCAGAGGAAGAACTTTATGACAATGGTGATGAACTCCTTTCTGTTTCTCCAACAAAATACTTAATGTGCTAATTAAAATCAAATGCGTTCTGAGTGATGGGAAAGAAAAATGTAGACCTCAGCACTGAATGTTAATTTTGCAGCCTTTCTTTTTCTGACTATCGAGTTCAGTTTTTATATGCAAGTTTAAACACCGGAGATGAATTTTATGTGAAAATCTGCTTTCCACAGAGAAACCACAATTTTTCAAAACACCAGTCCTACAACAGTTCGAATTGTGTACTATTGAAAAACTTTCACAAATTTATGCGAATTTTGCGTGATACAAAAATATAATACTGCTGGCTTTATTTGGAGCAATAAAATCAACAAGGAGTATTTAAACAACACTTATATAATTGTAACCGTAAATGTTGTATAAAATTAATTAAATTTTCAAATGATATATAGCTTCAAACTTGGTTTAAAGATTGGAGTCTCAGAGACGATACCTCGTAGAATATGTTACAGAAAAGTCATCTTGTGAGTTAAGGGCTAACAAGAATTAATACAGGTGGTCAGATACAATGGCGCGACCCACACGCCATTACATAATAAAATATATAAACTATAACCGGTACACAGTCTGCCTACATCGGAAATAGACGGAACATTAGATTTCAGTAGTAAAATATATAAATACGAATGCACACGGCGAAAAGACTTATGTGTGTACTGCCACTGACATAAATCAGCCACACAGTTTCGAAGTAACATCGTCGCAAGACAACAACAAAATTTTAAGCGTTAATTACTTTCTAAAGTTAAAAGAAAACTGATGTATCACAATAATTACAAAATATAAATCCGGATACAACAGTAAAAAGAATTACCGGTGAACTACCACAGACAATAATCGGCCCACGCGATAAAGACAATATTACGCATTAACTACTCTCTCCCGTTAACAGAAAATTTTTGTGTCACAGTAATTACAAAATACAAATTCCGAACGCTCATCGAATGGGATTACAATTCGCACGACCTGTCGTCACATTCATTTGGATGTCACTGTATAAAAGTTCAGTCATCTTGCGGTAATTTAACAGGTAATGCCAACGGCCTAAATTCACACAGCCTAACTCACAGCCAATGGACAGAACTATCAAAATCTGCTTAATGCCTGGACTCTGGGATGTTCACCCTAAGGTACAGTCTGTAACAAGATCGGTAAATTAACGCTCAGCCGCTCTCTGTACGATTTCAGACGAATGTCAAACGTGACTGCCACGGCACGACCTATTCCAGTAACTGGCGCCTTCTTGTGACTTTGCTCGGCCATTATCAGCAACGCCGCACCCTGTCCAACACACTACAACGGGCCTCCACACAGTCTCCTGACGTAAACACAACTCAACACTCTGTTCTGTGCGAACTCTGCATTTACATTTTCGGCAGCTCACGACCTTATCAACTCGACAAATCCCCAGACCAAAACCAGGAAACGCTACTCGATCAACAGATCGCCGGCGAATTGCCAGAAAACTTGCTTGCACGGTACATCTCTAAACTCCATCTATGACTTCATAGTTAATATATACTACTTTTTTCTGATGTGAGAGGATAGAGGTTCCAGTCTTCATATGGACATCCTTATTTAGGTTTTCCTGGTTGTCCTAAATTACTTCAGACAAATACCAGGATTGTTTGTGCGACTGCTACGGTCGCAGGTTCGAATCCTGCCTCGGGCATGGATGTATATGATGTCCTTAGATTGGTTAGGTTTAAGTAGTTCTAAGTTCTAGCGGACTGACGACCACAGCAGTTGAGTCCCATAGTGCTCAGAGCCATTTGAACCATTTTGAACCAGGATTGTTTTTGATATGAGAAGGGCTTGTTCCATCCTCGTCTAATAACAGCTGTTAATATATAACTGCCTTTATGTATGAACTAAGTTATTTTTGCTACTCTTAACTTTTAACACCTTGACATGTCCAATATCCGACCAAAAGTTACGCACAGATGAATAGAAATAGAATTACTACTACCACTACTACTACTACAGCGATTGTTAACGTATACTTTTTTGTGGGGACCCTACAGCTGTCGCTATTCCCGCAACTCTGTCACCAAACGCCTCGATCTCCCCATTTTCCTCATCCTCTGCTTATCCTCTTCTTTCCATCGCTTCTTGGATATCCTTTATGTTGGGTCTTGCCCACTCGTCTCGTATAGAGAGCCTAAGGGATGCTGCGTTCTCGGAATGCTATACAACAAATCAAGCAAATAACATTAGTAGTTTTATTTCTATAAAGCAGATTGACAATACTTAACTTGTATCTTCAAAGGTGTCGCAAACGACGGCCTACATGCAACCAAGTCAGAGTTCATGTATGTTTGTCAACAGTTTCTGGATCACTAATAACGGTCCATAGCACTCTGCAGGGCCGTGCTAATGCTCTGCGAATATAGTCCACTAATCCGCTACTTAGCACTAATGGCCGGCGAGACAGGCAGGGGGCCGCCTACATTCACTTTCTGCAGGTGTCTATCCTGTCGTGACTGGGTCCTAATCTTCACTGTCTTCTCTAGTCTTCCGTTCTTCGTCCTGTTCCGGCGCTTGTGGTTACGCCACAACACTTTAGCCACTCCTTATGTGGTCTTCCCCATCTTCTCCTTCCAGGAAGTTAGCATGTACCAGCACTACTCACTTCCTTTCCTGTTACACTCGAAAATAGTGCGAGGGTAAATGGACTGTCTATATGCTTTCGTACGAGCCCTAATTTCTCATATATTGGTGGTGACTTACGTGAAATGTGCATTGGCAGCAGTAGAACTGTTTTGCTGTCTGCACCGAGCGCAGGTTCTCTAAATTTTATTTTCTCAATAGTGCTCGTCGAAAAGAAAAGAGCGTCGCCTCCCCTCCAGTAATTCGCATTTGAGTTCCTGCATCTCCATGATACTTGCGTGTTGTTCGAACCTACCGGTACCAAATCTAGCAGTCCGCCTCTGAACTGCTTCGATGTCTTCCTTCAATCCGGCCTGGTGCAGATCCCAGACACTCGAATAGTACTCAACAACGGGTAACACTAGTGTCCTATATGCGGTCTTCTTTGCAGATCAGCCACACTTTCCTAAGATTTTCCCAATAAACCGAATTCGGCCATTCATATTCCCATCTACAATACTTAAGTGCTCATTGCATTTCACATCGCTTTGTAGCATAATGCCTAGGTATTTAATCGACGTGATTGTGTCGAGCAGCTCACGACTAAAGATGTATCCGAACATTGCGGGTTTGTCTTTCCTACTCATCTGCATTTCCTCACATGTTTCTACATTCAGAACTAGCTACGATTCACCACACCATCTAGAAATTTTGTCTAAGTCAATTTGTATCCTCCTAAGTCAAAGACGACATCTTCCCGTGCGCCACAGCATCATCAGCAAACGGCCGATGACCGCTGCTTACCCTCTCCGCCAGATCATTTATGTATGCAGAAATTAGCAGCGGTCCTGGGACACTCCTGACGGTAGACTTGTCTCTGAGAAACACTCGCCGTCGATGGCAACGTAATGTGTTCTGCAACTTAAGAAGTCTTCGAGCCACTCGTGAATCTGGGAATCGTATGCTTACACCATCTTTTACAGTCGATAGTTTGCAAGTGTTACTCTGAGATGAAAAGATTAGCACAGGGTAGGAATTGGTAGCGGGCTGCATCAAACCAGTCAGAAGACTGATGAAGAAAAAAAAAGGGTTGGCGCCGTCGAAAGCTTTATGGAAAGCCAGGATATGGAATCCCCCTGTCTCCCTTCATCCATAGTTCGCAGGATATTGTGTGAGAAAAGGGAACGCTGAGTTTCCCGTGAGAGATCCTTCCTAAAATCGTGCTGATTTGTGCACAGAATCTTTTCCCTTGGCGGTGTAAAAGCATTAAACTTGTAGCACTATTCACTCAAAAGATACGACCACATATGTAATGTGGTGTCACCGCAAGACACCACACTTGCTAGGTGGTAGCATTTAAATCGGCCGCGGTCCGGTAGTATACGTCGGACCCGGGTGTCGCCACTATCAATGATGCAGACCGAGCGCCGCCACAGGGCAGATCTAATCTAGAGACTCCCTAGCACTCGCCCCAGTTGTACAGCCGACTTTGCTAGCGATGGTTCACTGACTTCTACGCTCTCATTTGCCGAGACGATAGTTAGCATAGCCTTCAGCTACGTCCGTTTTTCTCACTCCTAATTCCCTTGTCATGTTCCAGACCTCACGCCAGCCTGCGTGAACTAAAACGCGTGCATTTCGGTCTCCTTTAGGTATACGTGTTGGCTCTCCTGCAACCACAACATGTTACATATTTTGACACTCGCAAACTTACTCATCAAAACCTATAGGCTACTTCCCTTTGACCTAGAATGATGAAATTTAACAAGAAGCAACGTTGTGCGTTATAACTGAACCAGAAATCCTAAAACTGTTAATCTGTAAAGATGTCACACAAAATAAGTTTTTTGTCATGTTATCAGTGCATTTCTGTGCATTTATTAAGATCCCTTTTAACTGAAACGGTGAATCAAGTTGAAATTTGTATCACATACGATAGTCTATGGACTACGGTCCCTTGACGGCGTAAGAAATGTAAGCATCTACGCAAATACAATGAAAATAAATAGCCGTTTATGTCACATGTTTCGATATCCCGCCAGTATCGACATTGATAACAGACAAAATCGTCGAGATTCTCAATTCCCCGTATGGATGAAGTATCTATATACATAATTAAGTTTGTACAGAACCTTTCGTACATGAATCCAAGTTCCACTTTCCAGATTTTTTTCACTGTATGCTACCTGGTTTCAGGAAATATTGTTACCTGTGTTAGTGTGTCCACAACGTTACCATTTCTTTTTGAGTCATCGACCTTCTGACTGGTTTGATGCGGCCCGCCACGATTTCCTCTCCTGTGCCAGCCTCTTCAACCTCAGAGTAGCACTTGCGACCTATGTTTTCAATTACTTCGTGGATGTATTCCAATCTCCGTCTTCCTCTCCAGTTTTTAACCTCTGCAGCTCCCTCTAGTATCATCGAAGATATTCCTCCATGTCGTAACAGATGTCCTACCATACTGTTACTTCTTCTTGGCAATGTTTTCGGTATATTCCTTTCCTCGCCGCTTCTCCAGAGAACCTCCTCATCCCTTACCTTATCAATCCACCTAATTTTCAACATTCTTCTGTAGCACCGCATCTGAAATTCTTCGATTATCTTCTTTTCGGGTTTTACCATAGTCCATGTTTCACTTCAATAGAACGCTGTGCTCCAAAGGCATATTCTAAGAAATTTCTTCCTCAAATTAAGACCTATGTTTGAACTAGTAGACTTCTCTTGGCCAGGAATGCCCTTTTTGCGAGTGCTAATCTACTTTTTATGTCCACTGTGCTCCGTCTTCCTGATCACCAACCCTGATGTTAAGTTTCTCACTGTTCTCATTTCTGCTGCTTCTCATTACTTTCGTTTTTTTTTTTTTCGATTTACTCTCAATGCATGTTCTGTATTTATCAGACTGTTCATTTTATTCAATACACCTCGTAATTCTTCTTCACTTTCACTGAGGATATCAATGTCATCGGCAAATCTTATGATTGATATCCTTTCACCTTGAATTTTAATTCCACTCTTGAACCTTTCTTTTATTTCCGTCATTGCTTCTTCGATGTACAGATTGAACAGTAGAGGTGAAAGGCTACATCCCTCTCCTATACACCCCTTTTAATCCGAGCACTTAGTCCCTGTATGGATGATTGAAATAAATAGGTCATTTATGTAATTAACTTGAAAACAAACGAATCGAAAGCAAACCCAACAGAAAGGCGAGATGAGTCAGTGAGTAAACAAGTGGACAGAGAAAAAACAGCAGGGGACTGATACTGCGATAGGTGCTGTAGGTATCCAAGAGGTGTAGTGTCAGAGCACACACCTGCTGGCCCTTCACCACAGTAAAGGCCGTTCTACTTGAATCTGTGTCTGTAGTAGTACTCGCAGAATTGTTTACACTTCGGACGAATTTATTGCTGATAGTTAGTTCTAACAGTTCCTTCCGAGTACTTTCTGTCAGTGTCTGAGAGTCTTGCGAGAGTAGATGTCGGAAGCGTTTCCACATAGCAAGGTGAGAGTGTCTATGAGAGCTCACAGATTTTTTTATCGTAGTTCTGTGTGTGAAGGAAGAGGTTGCGATGGGAGAGCGTCGGCTTGCAGCTGCACTTTTAATACCTTTAGTGGGAAATAAAAAAAGGAAACGACCGTGTTGCTGAGAATAAAAGAGAGAATTCGGCAGGGATGATTTTTGAGTATGCGAGAATATCATTGTAGAGCTTGTGATGGAAAACCCACAACAATATGGAAATTGTTCAAGAATGACAGCGATGAATATGGAAGAAATACTCTTTATAATCGTATCCTAAATCGACGTCTGTCATATATAAAACCATTCATGTTAAAGACAGGCTACTTCTGTTACTACTATTTCCAGCATCAGCTACTTTTATTCTGTTTAATATTCGGTAGAGTAACAATTGCGATAAAATAATACTACACCAAATTCATCTTGATACCCACACACGTCCAAAAACCAAATAGGGCGGATATCTGTTAAATGGAGAGTTTCCGAACATACATTTACCCGAATGTTTTTACTTATATTGACTTAAGGAACCACTCGTAATTCCTGAAGATCTGTTCAACGCCCAATATGATAATAAAGGGTATTCGGAAATTTCCCTTATATACTTGTAGAACTTGCAGAGGGGAGTAAGTATATAATATTTTGAATAAGAGCCAATGTCCGGAAACGTTCGCTTTCCGTTCTACGACGCTTACAATTCAGATGTTTAATTCATCCACTCCTGTTTGAGGAATTGAAGTAGGAGTGACGCAGTACAATTCGAAAGGAGACGTAACGAAATACTCACTTTTCCGTTACGCACTTTTGTTTGCATTAACACTAAAATATGGCGTGTTTACATTATTACATAACAAAAAAAGACCCAAGCATACAGTACGTACAGAACAGTACTGATTCATTACAACAGCAGCTCGATGTGGCGACCACAAACTTGTTACAGATATTGTACCTACGATGCACGTTCTGGTACACACTCTTCACGCTACCTGGCGTCTCTTCTGTTCTTGATGCAGCGGTCAGAAGTCGTGCCAGCGGGTTTCCCTCTCTCTCCAAAGGAGCCTCGTAGCAAGGCAGACGTTAAGTGAAATCGCGTGACTGACGTAGTACACGTCATCCATCTACCCCACTGCATAGCAGGACAAGCTACTCTGCGAGTCTTCCGTGTCCCTCAGCAGACGTGGATGCGTTACACGTCTGAACTGAACCAGTCGTAAAATGGAAACGATACGTTTCCGGACATGGGTTCCTATTCAAAGTGTTATGTACTCACTCTTAGAAGTTTGTATCGTGAATTTCCGAACACCCTGCATGATCAATAAATACGACATTATATTAATAGAAGTTAAATGGCAAATTTACGACTTCCAAAACGATTACTTTCAGACATAACTTCACTTGTTTTTCTATGTCAATTAATCTATGTTATAAAAGTAATTTGCCTTATTCCTAGAGTTGTGGATATACTGGTAAATTTCTTCTGTGGAGGTGTTAAAAACCGTACTCATTTCGGCCAACAAACTTTGTTTCTTATCTCAGTTCCTGTAGTCTAATACCTGTACATTCAATGTGCTGATCTTTCCTCTTACAAACTAATTAAATGCACAAATTCGTCCCAAGTCCACTTCATGGTAGCTTTCTTCATACTTTGTTTACCGACACTTCGCTGACATTCACTCATAGTGCGTATCCATCGCGATAGTTGTCTAAACTGTTCCGACAATGCCGGTATATGATTACAGAGAAGCGTGTTGTAGTGTTCATGTGGCGTATTAGGTAGTGCGCTATTCTGTTATTCATATTGTCGTGGGATCGAGTCTCTAGAGCGACAATTTTTTTTTATTTTCGTTTGTTGATCCTATATAATATGATTATGACTATTTGTATGTTATTTGCTGCTTATCATTGTTTAAGCCTATAACTTCCGAAACCTGTCGTGCAGTTCTTTTTCAGGCAAAACGGGTGATTTCTTCAATCATCATGGCCCAAAACATGCAATTTCGTGGATACTCTTGATTTAATATCTGCATCAGTACGGGAAAATATATTACTGAGTTGTGATAGTGAACAAACTGTGAAATACGGCACAAATATGGGAAGCAATATCGCCGCCCAAGACTCTCAGCTCTCCCGACAAATTTGATATAGTTTCTCTTGTCTGAGAGCTACGGCGAGTAGCTCTTGACAGATGACGGCCGCTGTCTACACGAGAGGTCTAAACTCGTAGAGTGCGACTGACATCTTGCCCCACTCTCGGACACTGCCGGCGAGCTAGACATCACACACATCCATGCCCGAGGCAGGGTTCCAACTTGCGACCGTAGCAGCAGCGCGGTTCTGGACTGAAGCGCCTAGAACCGCTCGGCCACAGCGGCCGGCACGACACTGACTACTCTCAAAAGCTCTCTGTAGTTCAAAAACTCTTCCGTGTATACCTAGCTTAAAGTTTTGGCTCTTGCAATCCAAGGTTATGCTCATTTGTCGTTAGTTCCCCTCCACCCTCCTGTTCAGCCAGCCGCAATCCACCACCGCCCCTCCCCAAACAGGGATGCGAGGCGTACGTTATCCCTAAGGTAATTGTCTCGTGCCAAGTTATATGGATACCAAATTTGGTTGAATTTGCTGAAGGCGAATGAGAACTCTACTGGGCCACAAAAACAAACAGACACACACACGTATCTTTTCTGTGTTGGTGAGACCACGTTGTCCGCAATTGCAGTATAATTAAATAAAGTATTCCAAATCGGTGCTTACTACTATTAAAAATGGTTCAAATGGTTCTAAGCACTATGGGAGTTAACATCTGAGGTCATCAGTCGCCTAGACTTAGAACTGCTTAAACCTGAGGACATCACACACATCCATGCCAAAGACAGGATTCGAACCTGCGACCGTAGCAGCACCGCGGTTCCGAACTGAAGCGCCTAGAACCGCACAGCGGCCGGTTTATTAAAAATGAGGGGGATTTTAGCCTGTGCATTTCGTCTGATTCATTTAAAACTTCGTCAGTGGACCACCGACACAGTTTTAAATTAATAAAAAAATCATTTTAGGAGTTGCAAAGACGGATTTACAATCTGTTAAGTATGTAGCAGTAAGCATATACGACTGGACTACTCGTTTATTATACGTAGTAGTGTACAGATGGCTTCCTCGTAAAATGAGCCTGTCTGTTAGTGAAAACCGTATCAAAATTCCTGCAGTAGTTTCTGAGGCTAGCCTTTACGCCTTCACATACAGACAGGAAAACGCGGAAGGGCAGCTTAATTTATAATGTGTTTAGATGAGTTCCTGATGTATGTAAAAACTTCGCTTGCAGAAAGTACAGATAACTTTCAGATGATAATTCCTCTTTTTTTTTGTCAGTGGGTTAGTCAATAGTTGACACGAAAGTTTTTTTTACGTGCGAATGACTTTAGGAAACTGCTTGTGGCTGTAAAAGGCAGCCACGTGCGGATGTCAGAACGAGAGTCAGCACAGGAGACTCCCTACATGACAACACGCGGCGGATGCGTACACGGAAATGCGTGCCACATTCGCTAACCTAGACTACATTTGCCACGCAGGCCCCGCCAACCAAATCCTTAGGATGTATGGTGTCTCCATAATAACGACCCTCTCCTAGCTTGGTTACCTACTAGTATTTTCATAGATTTTGCGACAATGTGTTTCACTTTGACAAAGTAGCTTCGTGAAATATTTGCGATGAGGCCATTTCACGTATTAATCGTTGTGGCAACTTTTAGTTTGAGAGCTACAGAAAACTAGCAATAGTTCCTTAAATGCTGATTTTCGTGAAAAACTGTAACTTTTAGAATCTTATCGGCATAATCTGTACATCACTTGACTTTTCCACGTAGCTCGAAATGTTACATTGTTACGTCCATTCGTAGCACTCTTGTTTATTGCAGGTTTGAACATTTCCACAATAGGGAAACATATTAATGTCTTAGGGAGCACCTAATATAATCAAATAATGATCCCGTGATACGCATATACATGTCTCATTTGTGCTTTTTTGACTGTGCTGAACATTTGGCGTGTGTTTTCCAGATTTTCTTGAAGATTCCGGACTCGCTGGTGGAGGATGAGGCAGAGGACGACGTGTGCCGGTGAGACGAGGTTTTGGTTTCGCAAGTGAACCAGAGTGCGGCCATTGTCTGTCGCGTCGCGTCGCGTTTCCTCGTCTGTCGCCGCCTCGAGCAGTTGGACTCGGCCGCCTATTAATAGACAGCTTCGCGACCGCCCACTGCCCAGCTGCTGCCGGTAAGCTAAGCCACGCACAAAACAGCTTCAGCCCGAAACACCGCAGGCGAGTGCTTAACTGTCCCACAGCCACTCCATCACCATACGGCGCACTTTAGGTTACTCCGCAAAACGAAAATGGCTCACGACTTGTACATCGCACATCGTCACCTACTTACCGAGAGTTGGAGTCAGTATCTGACTGTGTTCTAGTACCTAGCAGTTGGGAACGGAAGCAGCGTAACAAGCTGGTAACAAAAGAATCTGATTTTATCATCATCATCATCATCATCATCATCATATTGAACAGCTTCCAGCCTCTGGCCGGGTCTGTATGGAACATAGCCGCCCCCCCCCCCCCCCCCCCCATCGTCTTCTGTCTTGCCACCATCTCTCCGTTTTCACCTTGGTCCAGTCTTCTCCTTTCTTCTGGACGCAATCCTCTACTCCTTTCAGCCATCTGTCTCTCGGTCTTCCTCTTGGTCTCTTCGCTTCCAGTTTCATCTCGTGTATCCTCCTGGGTATCCACTTCTCCTCCATTCTGTTAATGTGTCCGTACCATCTCAGCGTTGATTTCTCTATCTCCTCTTGTAATGGTTCCACCTTCATTAACTCTCAGATCCTCTCATTCCTTAACCTGTCTATCTTTCTCACTCCAATACTGTCTCTCAAGAATTTCATCTCACTAGCTTGGACTTTGCTTTTCTCTCTTCCTTTCATAACCCAGGTTTCTGATGCATATGTCAGGATCGGGACATAGTATGACCGGTATATAACCTTTTTACTGATTTGGGGTACATTCTTGCTCCATATCAGATATGTTCAAAAACGCTTCTCCTTTTCTCCCCTGCTCGTTTATTTTTCTCTCTCGTTTTTTCTTTTTTTTCATTTTCCTGTATCAGGCTTTCGAGGTATTTGAAACTTTCCACTCTCCTCAGTCGCTCCCCACCAATTGTTATTCCAGTTGTTCTCTCTCCTCCTTTCTTGTTGTGATAATCATCTCATTCTTACTTATACTAAATTTCATCCCATACTCTTGTACTGTTCGTTCCCATACGTGAAACTGCTCTTGTACTTCTTCCTTATTCCCCCAAATCATCAGATCATCTGCAAACAATATAGCTTTCATCTTCCTTTCACCAATTACTTGTGCTACTGTAATCATTATATCATCCATCACTACAATGCTTGTCCAAGTCGTGGGAGACGGCAACAGCATGAAGTAGGGTATTGCCTGTAGGAGCGAGGTACGGTGGGGACTGCGTGTGTGCCGGGATCGCTACAGTAGCTGTGAAGGTCCTACAGGAATCCTGAAAAGAGACGGTGAAGGGGATCTGGTGAAGTTACGATAGGCCCAGCAAACCAGTAGTGGATTATCATTTCTGCTTTCAAAAATAGAACGGGCATCGGAATCTGATTTTATAATGAATTGTATTATGGTACTCAGTGGGGATCAGTTCGAACACTGCCAACGCACAGAAGCCGCTCACGTTCATGGCTCAGGAAGTGGATAAGGCGCCTTTATCAGATAAGAATGTAAATAATAAAAATTTCACATGTAAACATCACACCTGCAATGTCTAGAGCAACACGTGAACAAGAGATTTCCGCGAATTGCTCGCCCTAATAAGGCTTGTATTAGACGCAGGCAAAGAAAGAAATAATCCCCAAACACAGATCAAACTGAAGAATATTAGCAGACACTGCAGTGCAGGTAATCCACTATATAAACATTGTGCAACCACAGTATGATGCAGTTACATCACTATTACTTATCAAAATTATTGTGTTGTCTCTTCACCTTTTTATGTTTTTGCACTATACAGCTGACTTGGGAAAATTGCATTCCATACTGCACTTACCATTCAGCTATTATCTTCATATTGTGTGTGATCTTAATCTCTCTTGGCGAATCAGCTGCCTGTTTTGCAGACGGGCCTCCAGCAGGGTGCAGTCGTTAACGAAAAATAATCCATCGAAAGTGTACATTAACGTCATTTCTAGGTGTTGCCTGTAGCATGAGCGCCTTCACTACATCGCACCTCCTTTCTACTGCTTGCCTACAGGGAACTCTGTGTAAAATAAATAAACGAAAGTACTAAGACAGACCTCGTCAGTTTGGGCCTGTGTTTTAGAGGAGGGTGTAGAGATACGATTGAGCGCCGGCCAGATCAATGGAGACGTTGACTTCAATCTCAGGAAAACGCCGGTCCCAGCGGTAAGACAACCGAAGTCTCTCAACTGAAGTCGTATAAGCCGAGAGCGACTTGCGCCCTCGGTGGCGTTTCGGAAGCTCTAAGGGGGTGGAGTTCGTGCCCAGCATTGGCCGATCGCGTCTGCTCTCCCCTGCTCCACCCTGCGCGGCATTCGGTCGGCTAGTGGATAAAGGGAAGGGGGTTTGAGAGTATGGGGGAAGCTCGTGGTAACAGAGACACCCACTCTACAGACATCATCAAGAAAATAACAGCAAAGTACGCTGCTCAAACAAGTGTTTCTAAAACGATAGCACCCAGCGGCACACACGACTGCAATACAAATTGTCTTCATATTATTTCAGTCACAATATATACTTTTATCTGACCTTAAGGCACTTTGGAAAACTAATTATTTTATTAATTTCATGTAACTTAACAACTGTCTGTAAATAAAAATGTTTCATAATAAAGTATGACAATTCACTTACCTTTTAGCTGACTAAATCACGAATATTTTGCCTCAGATTGATCAAAATGACGAGTGATAAACTACTGGCGAAAGTCACCAAATAAGTGAATAATAAACGGTTGGCAAGAGTCACTACGTCGCCATGGGATACGCTGCCGTGACAGACGATAGTGTTGCACGAATTCAACACGGAGCTGCGACGCGAAGATAGCTGATAGGCGTGAACTCGAGACATGGTACCCCCTTCGAACCCGACAACTTGCTTCCGGTACACAGGGAAAAGTTCTTCAGCGAACGTTCTAATGTAAGATACAAATACAGGGTGCTTATAAATGAATATCGGCGTTTATAATATTTATTACATTAAACTTAGAGTTATAAATGATATGTCAAATGAAAGCGCAACTCAAACAGTTTTACCAAGAGCCTTATGAATGTTCAATGTGAACACCATTTGGCGCACCGCACACATCAAGTCTATAGCCGAGTTCTTCCCAAACGTTGGTAAGTGTGTCTTCAGTGATTGTAGCAGCAGCTGCTTGAATCCGGTTTCTTAATTCAGGGAGGTCTGCTGGTAGCGAAGGTACATACACACGATCCTCGCTGAAGCCCCAAAGGAAAAAATCGCATGGCGTTTGGTCGGGGGAACGTGGACGCCATGCAAAGCAAGTCCTGTCATTGGGCCCCTTGTGGCCTATCCAGCGCTTGGGCTATAGACTGAATGTGTGCCGTGAGACAAATGGTGATCACATTGAACATTTCTAAGCTTCTTGGTAAAACTGTTTGAGTTGCTCTTTCACTTGGCATATCATTTATAACTCTAAGTTTAATTTAATAAATATTATAAAGCGTTAAAACCCCGATATTCATTTATAAACACCATGTACAACATAAGTCGCTCGGGATTTGATTTTCTACGCAGACAAGATCTTGGGACACATCTGAAAAATTTTGCTCACTGACAGTCTACTGGTCTCTTCCAGCAGTCTGAATGTCTTTAAACTACACCGTCCAGTCACATTAATGTGATCACTGTCTAAGTTCGACGTCAACGTGAATTAACCACTTACAGGCAGCAGGGAGCACTGGCGGTGGAGTGTATATAAATTGTGTCGTGTCGTGGTGGAACCATTGTCCCAATGCGTCAACGAAACGATTTATCTGGCTTCCATATGAGCACTGGCTTCTGAGCCGTAGCTGGAAGCGTTACTGAAATGGCTGTTTGTAAATTTTACGAGTGCCATCGTGGAGAAAATATACCGTGCATGTGATATGGTGCTATTCAAAACCGGCACCGAAGCATCTGTGGTGCACTATAGGCCTTAGATGACAGGGGTGAATAGTAGTTGCAGAGTAGACGCACAACTGTTGAGCAACTAATTGCGCAAATTAACCAAGGCGCTACCAACAGTGTCTCCTCAACCACCGTTCAGTGAACGTTGGTGCACGCGGGCCTCCGCAGCATGCACCTGGTTCATACACCCATCTTGTCTCTGTTCATCGGTGACGAAGGCTGGAATTTGCACTCCAGTACCGCAACGAACGTGCACTGAGTGGCCTTTTCAGGCGAGTCATATTCTAAGCTCCGACAGATACATGGCCGTTGGCGTACACGGCCCTGCAACAGTCGTTGGAATCGTTCAGGACGGAGGTGGGAGCGTTGTGGTCTGGGGAATGTTTCCGTGGCATTCGCTGGCTGATCTCGTGATTTTGGAAGGCACTATGAATCAACACAAGTATAAGTCTATCCTTGGAGACCATATCCAGCCCTACATGCAGTTTTTTTTTTTTCGTCGGCTTGAATATTTTTAGCAGTAGAACAATGCAGTTGGAAATGGACGTGCGTGGTTCTAAGAGCACCAGGGTGATTCTACCGTTCTCTCTTGGCCATCAAGTTCCGCGGATTTAGACCCAATCGAGAACGTGTGAAACCATCTCGATCGGGCTGTTTGCGCTACGGATTCCCGACCAAAAAACCTAGCGCAGCTGGCCAAGGATTTTGAATTGGCATGGCTCCACATCCGTGTCGGTGTACTGCAGAACCTCACTGACTCCTGCACGCCCGCGCTGCCAAGGGCGCTTATTCAGGCTTTGGCAGGTGTTCGCTTTAATGTGACCGGACCGTGTGTGTGCTTCCACACAGGGGGCGCACATTCGCTTGTCGAGGGAAGAGGCAGCCTGCACTTTGCGTCTACATGTACATAAACAGCTACTCTCTGCGATCATTTTGAAGTACATGTCAGAGGACGGGTTGGGGATGTTTTGGGGGAGTAGACGAGACAGCGAGGTGGTCGGTCTCATCGGATCAGGGAAGGATGGGGAAGGACGTCGGAGGTGCCGTTTCGAATGAACCATCCCGTCATTTGGCTGGAGCGATTTAGGGAAATCGCGGAATACCTAAATCAGGATGGCCGGACGCGGGATTGAACCGTCGTCCTCCCGAACGCGAGTCCAGTGTGCTAACCACTGCGCCACCTCGCTCGGAGTGCCAGAGGATGCTTCTATTCTACCACGTACTAGAGTACGGAAAGAAAGACTGTTGTGAGCGCTCTAATTAGCCTAATCTTATCTATGCCGTCCCTGCAGGGGCGATACGTAGGGGGGTAATAGTACATTGCTAAACTGCTAGCTGAATGTTGCTTTTTGAAACTTTTTAAATAGATTTCGGCGGGGTGATCGGCATCTGTCTTCATAAGTCTAGCAATTCAAGTTTTTGAGCACGTCCTTGACGTTCTTCCATGGGTCAGACAAACCTGTGTTCATTAGCTTTGTTTTCTTTGTATACATTCAATGTCTCGTGTTAGTCGTATTTATTACGGATCCCACGCACTTGAGCAATATTGTATGACGGGTCGCACGACTATTTTTTAAGCAGCTCCTTTGAAGGCTCAGTAGATTTTCCCAGTATTCTGCAACTGAACGGCAGTCCGTGCCAAATTTCACGCTGTCCGGGTGTGCGGGGCACGGCTCGGCGTGCCTAGCACTTGCTTGTCCTTTCCTGGGAGCACCCGGTACAGCGCGGCCTTTCGCCTAGTACTGCGGTGTGAGATTTATCGGGCGGCATGACTTTCGTTGCACGAAGGACGTTCACAGGTCCAGTGGCTGTTTTGTAGAAAAAGTGGCAATCTGGCAACCTATCGGCACAAGCCTTTAAAAATGAATGGGAATGACGGAAGAGAGGGATAAGAATCCTCAATATTTATTACGCACTCGCATAAGCAACGGTGCTGCACATTTGCTATGATACAACATATCAATATTACAATATTACAATACCGTGTACAGTTTAAAGATTTAGTTGACAATGAAGGAGCAAAGAACTACAACGATCGACAGACGAGAATCATCGTTCAGTACTTCTAGAAGTACTTTGATCTAAACTTGCGGCATGAAGCACGATATGAAATTAGTGCAATGAATAGTAAAATTCTGAAGTTGCACGCATTATTTCACTGTCAGCTTCAACAGTTTTCGATGGGAATGAACGAAGAGTATGGAGAATTTACATATTACCGGTAAGTAGGTTGGTTGAGTTAAGGGGCATGGCTGGAACAATTTTTCGTTACAAAACTCGCTACTGTTGAATGTATGCAAGAAAAAGGTGCGCAGGAGCGAAAATTAAAACATCCGGAAAGGGTTGCAGACATCGACTCGACTGCACACTGGAAACAAAGCGAAATTGCGAGGTGAAAAACAACTTCTTTCTGTTTTGACAGGGATGATTTTAGCACATTCTGACAAACTCACTCCAGTTCCCTGCTCATAGTGTCGTTAAAGAAACTGCGAGGTTGAAATATTCATTGTGGCCTTGTGAAGGATAGCTGACAGAACATTTTGCTGTTATCGACACGTTTTACCGTTTCAGTTCAAAGAGTTCTGTGGATGTGCACATGTAACGGATTCCCATTTTAATGACAAAACCTTTTAGGTTAAAACTATCCAGGACGTCCACACTGCTTTCCTCAGGTAGTTTTCACGTTTCCATAATGAGGCTGCAAACGTGCTGCAGTATTTCGATTCACGTATTTGTGTGAGAAACGTTTTTTCGATTATGAAACTAAATAAATCATGACTGCATGGGAACCAGAGTGCGAAAATCTGTGAAAATCTTTTTGGCTATCCGTACGCAGACAGTTTGAAACAGGCAACAATTACAGTATGTCTCCGGAGCGCCAAAACGATTAAAAATTACCGATTTTCTTTTTGGTAATCTATGTTGTTGAGAAGTGTGAAATATAAAACAAAGTGCGACTGCACTGCCATTTAAATGCGGCGCGTTCGTAGTTTCCCACTCCACATCCCCCCTCCAAGCGTTCAGACGGCGTGCGGTGGGAGTGGGGGAAACCTGCAGCGAGGACTCCTATGGCCCTCGAGCCAAGGCACAAAATGCCAAACCAAATCTTGCCCGCCCCTCAGCGTATGGGATCATTCCATTACACACACTTACAAACTGTTATACCCAGGTATCTCTATGAGTTGACTTATTTCAACTGTTAACGAATGCTGTTATAGTTACAAAATATTACGTAAACGGAGTAGCTAACTTTCAGAATGGAAACTAACGATCCTATGCACTCTTGTCGCTGGGGTAGGCCACACATTAGCAGCGAGCATCGATTGTTTTACAATAAACAAGTTTTTGAAGCAAATGTTACTGCAGAACACTCAAAAGATCCAAATTTCCAAACTTGTAACTTTCACTTGTGACATTGTTTTATCTTGCCTAGTGTCATCAGTTATCATCATCGTCGTCGACAACGTCATTGTCGTCATCATCATCCATTTGATATCCGCTGTCGGATAAAGGTCTCTCCTTCTCACTGCTACGCATTACAGGCGTTTCGATTTGAGCATGCGTATCTCTCCTGCACATATTGCAGTGTTATCTATCCATCTTCGGTTAGGTCTTTTCTTCTCCCTCGGAATCCAGCAAAGAACTTAATTGGTCCACCTGCCATCCCAGTCCCGGCCACCGCCATTTCATCCTAACTGCAGCCATAACTGCGTCTGCCGTTCCATTCTGTTTCCTGACTCACTGATTATTTGCTTCTCTGTGTCTCCTACTATTTCCCTACACACGCCACTTCATGATTCGCTAAGCGACCCCCAATTTTTTAATGGTTTCCGCGTTAAAAGTCCAAGTCCTACAACATCACTCAGAACCGGTCATACACTTCGATTGTACCCGTTCATAACGTCAGCTTATTTCTTTGCCAGCTTGAATGCAATGTCATTTTACCCGCTTACTGATAAATACCTTGTTGATTACGGGCAGGAGGCTGAAAAATCTGAAGTTTATTATGTTTTGTATGGCGTCCTTTTTCTGGCGTACAAAAATTACATTATTGTTCTACAGTCTGGGAGTTGCCTTCCTCTGCTTGGATCGGCTGATTCTCCACCGCCTCCTCACTATAAACAGGAAATCCAGGTTAATGCGCTGGTTGAGACAAACTTCTTCAATTCGCAGTTTAACGCTGTTACTATGGTATCTAACTCAGGGTGCTTGTTGGGAGTTACTGGGAAACATGACAGACAACGGATCAGGAGACAGATTGGAGCGTAAAACGTAGTTAAGACCCTAATGATACTGAAATGGAAGCCAAACGAACGGATGGTCGGTACACCAAGGATAGACACAGTCTGCTGATTCCAGGAGACAGTAAAAGATCGAAAGGACGACCAAACGGAAGGCGGATAGGTGTTACAAGAATGCTTGCTGCAGCATATTGGATGCGTACAGGTGAAGACTGTGACACACGGTCGGGTCTGGGGGAACTTTTATCCAACAAAGGATAGCTAATGGCCGCTGCAGCTATTGCTGTTAGACCTGCTGCTGCTGATGTTGCAGTGGGCCTAGTGTATTTGGAACATTAATTATTCTTACCCTAATGTCTATCATATTATTATTACTGCTTTAACATTGCATCAATGGCTGTCAAGTCACTTATGATTCAATATACAGGTATTTTTCAAGAGGATATAGAATGATCCAATAAATTTTTGACGAGACAAAAAAAACCATAGCATTATTGAAGCCACCAGAACATAATCTTATGCTAGGTAGACATCACATTTCATCAATTAAGATGGTACACAGCACAGTAGCTAACAAAAGAGAGGCATTGTACAAGCATTCTTTAACTTGTTTAAATGTATGTGTAGCTGAAGCTATGTCTGAAAAACAAGTAGCTAATGATCAAAATAATCATTTCCTGAATTAATACTAAATGAGATGTATACAGCCATTCGTAGTATGAACGAAGGAAATAATCTTGTTTCGATAGAAATGGCCAACATCAATCATGTCAGACACTCTGTCGATCTAGCGATTTACCAGGGACTGTTTCCTTAAGAGGTTTCAGATGTTCCGCGCACTCGGAGCAGAATTTAGCGGACACCTCGACCAGGTCCTGCGGCCTTTTCTCCTGCCGAGAGTATTTTAATCTGCCAGGAAATTTCAGATCAGCGCATACTTTGCTGCAGAGTGCAAATTCATTCTAGAAACAATCGCTTGGGCTGTGGCCAAATCATTTCTCCACAATGTCCTTCCTTCAGGAGCGCTAGTCCAGTAAGGTATGCAGCAGAACATGTGTGAAGTTTGGAAGATAGGAGATGAGGTACTGGGGGAAGTGAAGCTGTAAGGTGGAGTCGTGGGTTGCTTTGTCGGAAGAGCGATTGCCCTCATAAAGCAAATGGTCGGGGTTTGGGTCCCGGTCTGGCAGACCGTATAATCTGACACGAGGTTTCAAACTTTTATTTGTTTGCAGGTGCATGTTTTTAGTTCCAATTAACACTGAGATCACGCCAGTAAAGGAGCCAAAATGAAACAAAGCAGTCGATTGGCAAACTAGAGTATCGTGCGGTGATTCGTTTTCTGCATTTGAAGGGAAGCAGTTCATGCTGAGCTGATGGAAGAGTATGAAAGCAGGTCACCATCATGTGATACAGCCTTAGGTGGCGCAGATGCGTCCAGTGTGGTTAAAGATGTCTGTAAGACGAAGACGTATGTGGTAGACCATCTGTCTGAAGAGCTGGGATCGCAATAAGAGTCCCTGATGCTCGAAGAACAGCGTATCACAATTTTGCCGATGGCGAAAAAGGTAAAAATCAATAAGAGATCAACCCACAGGACATTTTGAACATTACAAAGGTCGCCGTCCGCTGGATTCTGTGACTGCGCCTACCCATTCAAAAAGCCCACGTGATCCCAAGCAACAATGGAAATACTGCGGCTTTATTATAGCAATCCATATGTCATCTTGTATCACCATGACCCCGAGACAGCGGAAACATGTCTTCACCACGACGGAAAAAAGGCAAATACCCAACCATCATCGGACATGGAGGTACTGAGTGTTCCTCAGACTGCATTAATCTAGTGCTAATATACCGTCGAGTCATATTAATGTGATCAACTGTCACAAGTCTGAATAACCACCTTCTGCAGCGCAGAGCGCTGCAAGATGTGCAGGAAGAGGGTCAATGAGGTTCTGAAAGGTAACGTCTGGGATGTGGAGATATGTCGATTACAGGGGGGTGGCCAGCTGTGCCAGGTTTCTCCGTTGAGGATCAATGCGCCAACAGCCCGATCGAAATGGTTCCATAGACCCTCGACTGGGTTTAGAGGTTTCATGGTCAGGGGTATACGGTTAACTCATGCTGGCGCTCTTAAAACCACTGAAGTACATTGATAGATGTGTGACACGTTACGTCATTCTGCTGGTAGATGCCAACAAAAATGGTTCAAATGGCTCTGAGCACTATGGGACTTAACTTCTGAGGTCATCAGTCCCCTAGAACTTAGAACTACTTAATCGTAACTAACCTAAGGACATCACACACATCCATGCCGAGGGCAGGATTCGAACCAGCAACCGTAGGGCTCGCGCCTAGAACCCCTCGGCCACACCGGCCGCTTACAAAACACACCCTTAAGAACGTCAGTTAAGGCGCTCTGCTCCGCATTACGACTAAGACTGCACTACATCTACATCTACATCTACATACATACTCCACAATGCACCATATGGTGGGTGGCGGAGGGTACCTCGTACCACAACTAGCATCTTCTCTCCCTGTTCCACTCCCAAACATAACGAGGGAAAAATGACTGCATATATGGCTCTCTATGAGCCCTAATCTCTCTTATCTTATTTTTGTGGTCTTTCCGCGAAATGTAAGTAAAATTGTACTGCAGTCAGCCTCCAATGCTGGTTCTCCAAATTTCCTCAGTAGTGATTCACGAAAAGAACGCCTCCTTTCCTCTAGAGACTCCCACCCGAGTTCCTGAAGCATTTCCGTAACAATCGCGAGATGATCAAATCTACCAGTAACAAATCTAGCAGCCCGCCTCTGAATTGCTTCTATGTCCTCCCTCAATCCGACCTGATAGGGATCCCAAACGCTCGAGCAGTACTCAAGAATAGGTCGTATTAGTGTTTTATAAGCGGTCTCCTTTACAGATGAACCACCTCTTCCCAATATTCTACCAATGAACCGAAGACGACTATCCGCCTTCCCCACAACTGCCATTACATGCTTGTCGCACTTCATATCGCTCTGAAATGTTACGCCCAAATATTTAATCGACGAGACTGTGTCAAGCGCTACACTACTAATGGAATATTCAAACATTACAGGATTCTTTTTCCTATTCATCTGCATTAATTTACATTTATCTATACTTAGAGTTAGCTGCCATTCTTTACACCAATCACAAATCCTGTCCGAGTCATCTTGTATCCTCCTACAGTCACTCAACGACGACACCTTCCCCGTACACCACAGCATCATCAGCAAACAGCCGCACATTGCTATCCACCCAATCCAAAAGATCATTAATGTAGATAGAAAAAACAGCGGACTTATCACACTTCCCTGGGGCACTCCAGATGATACCCTCACCTCTGATGAACACTCACCATCGAGGACTGCGTACTGGTTTCTATTACTTAAGAAGTCTTCGAGTCACTCACATACTTGGGAACCAATCCCATATGCTCGTACCTTAATTAGGAGTCTACAGTGGGGCACCGAGTCAAACGCTTTCCGGAAGTCAAAGAATATGGCATCCGTCTGATACCCTTCATCCATGGTTCGCAAGATATCATGTGAAAAAAGGGCGAGTTGCGTTTCGCAGGAGCGATGCTTTCTAAAGCCGTGCTGATGCATGGACAGCAACTTCTTTGTCTCAACGAAATTCATTATATTCGAACTGAGAATATGTTCGAGAATCCTGCAAAAAACCGATGTTAAGGATATTGGTCTGTAATTCTGAGGGCCCGTCCTTCTACCCTTCTTATATACAGGTGTCACCTGCGCATTTTGCCAGTCGCTCGGGACTTTACGTTGGGCAAGCATTCGCGATAAATGCAAGCTAAGTAAGGAGCCAATGCAGTAGAGTACTCTCTGTAAAACCGAATTGGAATCCCATCAGGACCTGGCGATTTATTTATTTTCAACCCATTCAGCTGCTTCACAACTCCAGGGATGTCTATCACTATGTCCTCCATCCGGGAATCTGTACGAGACTCAAACGGCGATATGTTTGTACGATCCTCCTGAGTGAAAGATTTCTCAAATGCTAAATTTAAAATTTCAGCTTTCGTTTGGCAGCCTTCCGTTGCCAGGCCAGACTGATCAGTGAGTGACTGGATGGAAGCCTTCGACCCGCTTACCGATTTTACGTAAGACCAGAATTTCCTTGGGTTTTCAGCAAGATCTTTTGCTAAGGTATGACTGTGGTAGAGACTGAATGCTTCGCGCATCGCTCTTTTTACAGCAGCACGAATCTCTACTAACATTTGCCTGTCCTCATTCTCCCGATCTTTCTTGTACCGCGAGTGCAACTGTCTTTGCTTCCTGAGCATTCTCCGAATTGCGCTGCTAAACCACGGTGGGTCTTTTCCGTTCGTAACCCACCTTTTCGGCACATACTTGTCCAATGCTTGGTTTACAATGTGTTTAAAATTTGCCCATAATTCTTCCACGTCCATCGTAGCGGAAGTAAATGATGTCGATTCATTTACTAAGTGGGATGCTAACAACTGCTTACCTGCTCTCTCTGGTAAGAATACTCTCCTAGCCTTCTTGACCGACTTTTTAACTTTCGTAACCACAGTCGTAATGACAACATCATGATCACTCATCCCTGTCTCAACACTGTCGATGACGTCGATGAGGTCTGGTCTGTTCGTGGCTACATCTAAAATATTTCCATTAAGGGTTTGCTGTCAATTTAGCTGCTCAAGACAGTTTTCGGGTAATGTGTTCAAAAGTAATTCACACGACGGCTTGTCTCTACCACCTGCAATGAATCCATAGACATCCCAGTCTATATTAGGTAGGTTGAAGTCGCCTCCGACTAATATAGCATGATCCGGGTACTTCTGCGATACTTTCTGCGTCCCTCCGTCACGCTTTATATACCATCCACTGCCAGAGTTGACGTGACTGGACCGTGTAGAGGGGGCAAAAATTTGGAAACACAAGAAACACCGCATATTAACATGCCTAATACGATGTAGAAAAACCGTTGCCCTTCAGAACAGCTTCCAATCGTCTTGTAATGGTTAAATACGCGTCCTGTATGGTTTTAGAGGGAATCTTACACCATTTTTCCTGCAAAATAGTGACAAGCTCAGGTGAAGGTGAAGCAGGTGGGCAGCGATCAGGCACCTTTCTCTCCAAAGTTGACCAGAGAGGCTGAATAATACTGAGATCAGGTGACAGCAGTGGTCAGTGGGGACGCGACATTTTGTCCTCGTGCTCACAGAAACAGTCCTGGACAACGAGAGCTATAGGAACAGGGGCCCTCTGGTCTTCAGACATAGCATTACCATTGTACTATGGGATGGATCCTTGACCGTGGCGCCAACTTGTAGAGTAACCATCCGGCCCATGGAATATTTGACAGCCCAAGTCACCACCAACCCCCCACCGTCGGCCGACTGGAGTGGCCGAGCGGTTCTGAGCGCTTCACTCATGAACCGCGAGACTGCTACGGTCGCAGGTTCGAATCCTGCCTCGAGCATGGATGTGTGTGATGTCCTTAGGTTAGTTAGGTTTAAGTAGTTCTAAGTTCTAGGGGACTGATGACCTCAGCAGTTAAGTCCCATAGTGCTCAGAGCCATTTGAACATCAGAAGATCAAAACAAATTGCGAACCGAAATGATGCGAAAATTGGCAGTTGACCCTAAATAACGAAAACTACTTAAACCTAACTAACTTAAGGACATCACACACATCCATGCTCAAGGCAGGATTCGAACGTGCAACCGTAACGGTCGCGCGGATCCAGACTGTAGCGCTTAGAACCGCTCGGCCACTCCGGGCGGCAAATTGGAAGGAACACATAGAAAATGTTATGGGGAAGGCTAACCAAAGACTGCGTTTTATTCGCAGGACACTTAGAAAATGTAACACATCTACTAAGGAGACTGCCTTCACTGCGCTTGTCCGTCCTCTTTTAGAACACTGCTGCGCGATGTGGGATCCTTACCAGGTAGGACTGACGGAGTACATCGAAAAAGTTCAAAGAAGGCAGCATGTTTGCTATTATCGTGAAATATGGAAGAGAGTGTCACTGAAATGATACAGGATTTGGGCTGGACATCATTAAAACAAAGGCGTTTTTCATTGCGACGGGATCTGCTCGCGATATTCCGATCACCACCTTTCTCCTCCGAATGCGAAAATATCTTGTTGACACCTACCTGAATAGGGAGAAATAATCACCACCATAAAATAAGGGAAATAAGTGCTCGTACGGAAAGATGTAGATGCTCGTTCTTTCCGCGCGCTATACGAGGTTGGAATAATAGAGAATTGTGAAGGTGGTTTGATGAACCCCCTGCCAGGCACTTAAATGTGATTTGCAGAGTACCCATGTAGCTGTAGATGTAGATGCAAACCGTCACAAGAGTGAACTACCGAAACTGCCAGACGAGTTTCCTGGCGGCTGTCAAAACGACGCTTCGCAGGAAGCTGTCCAGGAAGATGTTTTGGCACAAAGTCAGCGCCCCAGCTGATTCCGCTCAGGACACAGATGTGCATCTTGATATTACGGGTGCCAGATTTTGCCTTATCCACCCCGGCTCCCACGATTATTCTGCTGACACGGCACCCACTCACTTCTTCCTCCTTTCTCGAATGAGAGTGACGACGGAGTGATATTCGAGGTGGAACCTGTCCTTGATAGCCAAAATGCAGAATTTTACAACCTGTGTATCCGCTGGGAAATCGTTGCTGGGAAAAATGTGTCTCATTGAAGAGTGAATATATGGAGAACAAACACCATCAACCGGTTTCATGGTCACAGCTCGCATAATTCAAGGTGATAATTAAAACTTTATGAATACCGTCGTTAATTGGTGCTCTGTTACGTATGCAGAGACCCTTGTCACACTACAGGTTTGAAAAGGAAACGTACCTACTGATGGTACTAATTACATAATCAGGGTCGTCAATTTCAATTAGCTCTGTTTATTTATTCTCGGCAGATATTTTTTGTGCTGTAAAGCAAGTTCTTCCCAGATAGAAGTTAAAGCTTTAATTATTATACAAGCAGTTGCACTAAATAAGTTATCTTAAAGATATACCCTTCTTGCCCTTCTTGGCAAGCCATCCTAGCCTTACATTTCAGCAAGAAAAGGCCTGCCCGCACACGGCGAGAGCTTATACAGTTTATCTTCGTGCTTGCCAAATCCTACTTTGGCCAGCAAGGTCACCTCATCTCGCCTCAATTGAGAATGCTTGTAGCATTATGGGCACAGATTTTGACGATGTATCTCGTCAGTTGGACAGAATATGGCACGATATCCTTCAGGAGGATATCAACATCTCTGTCAATAAGTGCCAAGCTGAATAACGGATTGCATAAGGGCTAGAGGTGGACCAACGCGTTATTGATTGCCTCAATTTGTGAAGATCTTACTCTTGAGTAAACCATCGAATTTTTCTGAAATTGTCACAATTTGTTTGTCTGCATATAGATATCATATTTACCGACTTCCGTCCCATCTCGGTAATTCCTCCGTAGTGCGCCTTTCTTTTTTTTGTCTTTGTGTACACTGGCATTACCATTCAGGGAATTACATTCACTTGCCGCGGGGTTGATCTGGATGGTGCAGTGTAACAGATAAATTATTCTGCCTTGGCACACTGAGTCAATTACGAATGTTTTATTGTTCACAGACTATATCCCCTGCGATAGACATCTCTCCCGCGATCCACTTGCAACCGTTCAGAGTCCAGAATGAAATCACAGCGAAACTTTCAATGCCTCCATGTGTTTTGTCATCTACCTTCCCGGCGGTCGACCTTGTTTCTTTTTTCTCCCTCTACAACCCATCTCCACAGTTTCCTTTGTCATCTATTATTGTCCATTCGTCCAAAATGGTTGTGCCATTGTAGGGCCATTCAATACATTTTATGAAGTTCTCCTGCACCTCAGTATTTTTTTGTGATTTCTTCGTGCCTGATGTGATGTCATCTTGAGAATCCAGCATTTCGACTCGAGTAACACACTGCCACGAATAGAAGTTGATATTTTCCTGTCTTCATTGTTTGCAGATTTCTGAGTTATATATATATATATATATATATATATATATATATATATATATATATATATATATATATATATATATATAACGTTAGGTTTATTTTTCATCTTATCACTGCAAAAGGATTGAGAGCAGAATCATCGTGCTTGGGTTGGAAGCTCCTGTTGATGTTTTTTCCATCTTTTGCGAACTTTTTTTTTTAAATTCCATCTTATGCAAAACACAATATAGGCCTATTTCTTTTTTATTTATCCAGCCATGTTTCGACACTTACCTGTTATCTTTTGTGGGTATCGATTGATTACTATAAAATGTCACACAATTTTCACGGTTGCTTTTCTATTTTAGGCCTAAAAACTTGAACATATGAATTTTTAAACTTTTTTCGATTTCTCACCTGCAATTACGTAGCCTATGAGAACTACCTTTTCGCAGGTCGTTTTTTGTGCCTTTTTAGCGTTTGACAGCACGTAACCTCCAAAGTAGTCATGAAGAAATTTACTTATTTTGGAAATACATTTCGTGCATAGTGGATGTGTATGTCACTGTACTTACGTTTTCTGTCCAGTTGCGCATCTTTGGTAGATTTCTCTTTCTACTGGTGTTGCATGCACCGTATTCCACACTTTTTCTCATACTTCACTCTCATCTTTTTTCCTTTACAAGTATTTATCGCAAAATGGTATTTGAGTAAACACTTACGTCTCCACACCCATACAGAGGCGCTAAGTTATTACAACCGCTCACTTGGTCGTCTCTTGACCTCTGTTCAGTGCGGCGCTAATTTGAATGTTTTGGTCAGAACTATAGTAGTGTGTCTTTTGGGGAAGAACTTATGAGCTATAATGTGTGTGTGTTTGGATATGTGAGGCAATCTAATTACTATACTTTACATAGAGAAATTTTTTCGTGTACCTCACTGAGAGTTTCAAACAATGTTTTGCTGCGTGTGTATTGTTTTCATTCAATACTTTCTTTCCTTGTAATACAGCTTTTTGTATGTAGTAGTTCCCATCTACTGTGAGTTTTTGGGAGGGTCTACTGCTTTCTGTGAGGAACTTATAAGGCTCTAACTGCATTTGTGTAGTGTATTAAGACGCCACTACTCATGCTGAGCCAACACTTTATTAATGCCACCGTATCATATGTCTCTTCTAGATCAACGAAAATTTAACGATCTGTTTTACATCTTAGAGTACATTTTTTTCTATTAGGCGTTGCCTGAAAATACCATCTACATATGACCGTCAGGTCCTAAGTACATTTTCGTCTTCTGATTCTTTAAAATGTTTCTCTTTTCTATTTTTTAACACTTGTCTGTAGGGCTGTGCCAACGAACACATTCCATTCGTACCTCTTCAATTTCTACTATTATTTCTGCTTCGCTCCTTTAAAACATATAATTACCTCCATCCATTGAAGAGGCCAACACAAGATAGAATATATACCATAACTGAGGCAGAAGATTTACGAAGGAGACGTCTCCTCAATTTGCACGAATCTGCTCCGTAGGAATCTGTGTTCCAGCACATAAAACCTGTCAGTCGAAAATTCAATTGCCAGAAGTCGCTGCCGGCTGATAACTGTTTCGGCTTGCATTATAATCGCCAGACAGCACCTCTTAGTCAAATCAAGATGATCTACTAGATGTAAAAAAAAAAAAAAAAAAAAAAAAAGAGAAAAAGTCCTCTATTAATTCGTTTAAATCTGATACAACATTTTAATTAGGTCTTCGCCAATCATGAGATTTATCTCTATTTAGATACCCTCTTCTATTAAATCTGATGAAATCACATTGACTGCTATTCATGTCTACACCCTAAATAATTTACAAACGCGTTTATCCGTGCACGAGGTGCCTTCTGAAAATCATTTAAAATACTGCTGTATTTGACTAAGTGGCGCTGGCTGGAGATTATAACCTAATCCAAAAAAGTTATCAGCAAGTAGCGATTGCTGGCAATTGAACAAGGTAAAGTTACGAAGTTTAAGAAAAAAATGGAAATTCGTGTTAAGATCTTATGGGATCAAGCTGCTGAGGTCATCGGTCCCGAAGCTTACAAACTGCTTAATCTTACTTAAACTAACTTACGCTACGGACAACACACACACACACACACACACACACACACACACACACACACACACACTCACACACACACTCACACACATGCCCGAGGAAGGACTCGAACCTCTGACGGGAGGAGCCATGCGAATCGTGCAGGACGCCACAGACCGAACGGCTACCCCGCTCGGCTCATATTTTTGAATATTGTTGTTATATAGGTATGTTCAAATGGCATTTATAGGCGTGAATAAGTTTTAAAATTACATTATACCTCAAATTTTCAAATTCTCAGCTGTTTTCAATTCAGAAACATCGATTTAATGCTAGTCATATCCAAATTAGTAACGAAAAAGTAACAAAATTTTTGTGCCTGTGGCTTACAAAATAAACTTTCTCGAATTTCGTTAATGAGTACTGGTTACTGAACAAACATTTCTAAGTGTCGTATATTGCACCAAATTTCATCGCCTGTGCTTGCTTCCTGCAGGTGTGCAATAGGTATACAGAGCGGGAATTTATGTAGTGGCGAGCGATAGTAAAGCACTCGCTTTGCTTCAATATATTTCTACATCTGTTATTTTCGCTTCTATATGGCGATCGAAAATAGAAACTATGCCGTTGTGTTAATCATTAATTCACTGTTCCTCCTCTCATACGATTCAGCTGCTTCCTATAAACTTCCAAAGTCAATATCTCTTTTATACAGACATAGTCTAATATTTATGGTAAACTGCAGAAGAGTGGCTAATGAAATATTCTTTTTCTTTGCTTTTGATGGATTGTGATTTTTGTTTCCTGCTTGATGTACTGGCAATCTGACACAGAGTTTAGCAACAGCGTACAAAATTCCATTCTAAATCGTACGCGCGGATGCGCAGTCGTTATGGTATATATTTTTACTTATGGTATCGTGATTGTGAATTCCACAGATCAACATTTATTCGGTCTTGTTATTAACAAGAAATACCATTAGGGATTGCATGTATTCGCAAATAAGTGTTAGAATCCTAGCTTCCTGAAGAGACTTCCGCATGATGTTCTGGCTCTGAGCACTATGAGACTTAACTTCCGAGGTCATCAGTCCCCTAGAACTTAGAACTACTTAAACCTAACTAACCTAACGACATCACACACATCCATGCCCGAGGCAGGATTCGAACCTGCGACAGTAGCGGTCACGCGGTTCCAGAATGTAGCGCCTAGAACCGCTCGGCCACTCAAGCCGGCGAGCATGATGTTCTGTTTACACCTTAAGTTATATTCTCATTACTCGATCCTGTAGAGTAAATACTTTTTCAATCTTATGAGGAGGCCAGACGCCAATCGGATTATTAAAAATTTTTTGTATTTATGGTTCGCAAATTTCAGAACTCAAATATCCGTCTTCCACTGCAGTTCAATACGACTTTCAGTAATTCTCGAGAAAATCGACTTTGAAGTTTTCCTTAAGTCTTTAATACCCGAAATCAAGGTCGATTTCTCGACAGCTGGCGTGGCTTTGTGATAAATGCTCCTCGCCTGCCACGGGAGGGGGTGAGGGGGTCTAGGTCCCATTCCCTCTCATTCCCAGCCAACGAAAATTTTTAAATAGAGGTGCATGATCACGAGCATTTCCGTGAAGAGTAAAATACGTAAACATAGAAAAAAATTGGTAGCGCTTGAAACTGTTACTCCCTGGATCGCTGGTTCCAATCTCGTTTCGATCCTTTTTTTTTCCCTTCAGTTAGTTCGAATGGCTACATCATTTAAACAGAATATTCGTCAAATATATGTAAATCAATACATATCTTATTGTCATTTTGATGAAAAATGCAAGTTTTATTATTTCTAACTACATCTCGCACACAAGAATCCAGTTTTAGTTTCAAATATAATTTCTTAATTATCGATTTTTTATTAAAAAGTGAGTACACTAAAGAAACGATACATTTTTTTCATTTTGATGTATTTTACGCATTACAGAAATGCTATTACATCAAGTACCTTATTTTGAATATCTACCACAGTTGGGAATCGAACCTAGGCCCCCCCACATGGGAAGTGGGCATTCTACCATAGAGCCCTACAGCCCATGGAAAAAATTCACGCGTGTGTCTTTTATTTCACTTCTGGTACCTGTAAACCATTTCAGGAATTCAGAATTGCAAAATATGAATACCTGCGCCGACCGCTGTGGCCGAGCGGTTCTAGGCGCTTCAGTCCGCAACCGCACTGCTGCTACGGTCGCAGGTTCGAATCCTGCCTCGGGTATGGATATGTGTGGTGTCGTTAGGTTAGTTAGGTTTAAGTAGTTCTAAGTCTAGGGTACTGAAGACATCAGATGTTAAGTCCCATAGTGTTTAGAGCCATTTGAACCATTTGAAAACCTGTAAGATCAAATATTAAACTGTTTGCTGTGTAGCAGTTGTAAGCATGCTACAATATTCTCTTGGCTGCGTCTGTTATGGCTGTGTTTGGGTTCTTTGTCAGACACGACATTTAATGTTGATTCACTCCGGATGTAGTCTTACTTCACTAGTTAATTCGGCACTCTTTTTTCCATTACCACATTCAATCCATACAAAGGGAAGTGCTTAAAATCCGGTACGTTTTAGACTACTAGTAAAAGTTCATACTCGTGGAAGGCCTTGGCAAGACCTCAAAAATTCAGAGTTATTTTAGTTCTTTGTTTCTCCCAGAATGAGTTCGTGGAATCATACATGGCTTTCTCAGCAGAGAAGCCTCTACAATTTTCAACCTGAGTTGCTGTAAAATATTATTCTCGAAGAGATTGTTCAATATTCCTTAAGCTACCTTCTCAAAAATTTCTCTGAGAACGCGAGAAGGAAGGAGATGTGTCTACAACCAGAGATTACTTGTTTATCTCCACTTTCATAAATGAGTGTTACTACCATACACTTCATTCTTTCAGAAACTAAACGTTGGTTTATCAAATGGTTACAAGGATAAAATAAGGGGGCGCTACCAATTCTGCACAAGATTTTAGTACTTTACCTAAATTCCATCAAAGCCAGAAGAGATGTAGCTTCTCCGTCCTATATTGGTTTTTGCGACCTCTTCTTTTGTTGATCTGACAAAACTGATGCCTCGTGGTCAACAATGCAAAGCTTGTCTAACTCAGCCTAGTTGTCATTTTTGTCCCCGTGGTCTGCTATTTTTCCGAAGAAATCATTTAATTTAGTGCTTTCATCTGGCTCGCTACTATTGTATCATGGATATGAATATCATTCCGCTGAGTTTATTCTTCTCGTGCTTAATAACATCCCAAATTGTATTTGTCTTTTCTTGGAATTTGAACTCTTTATACATAATAAAGGGTTTATGCCCTTTTGATGACACAGTTAAGAATTTGCGATACTGACTACAGCGGTCCTTTAGTTGCTGGCGAAACATCCATCTATCGCAGATGTTAGCCACCCTTTTTATCTCCTTCCACTGTAATTTTTCCTAACTCATTGTAAAGGAAAACTGGATTTATAGTGTTATAAAATGTTTTAGGAAAGAATTACATTTATTATCTACTTTGTATTCTTGTAAACATTTTCCGTCTGCTCATTCTGTAAATTGGCCTTGAATAGTTAACTGAATGAGCATTTCCATACAATTTCGGGAAATATTTCTTTTCCCTCATTCTTTAAAATTAGTTGAGAGGGATACTTTATTACTGGCATTTGAATATCATCGTGACGTCACTAATTTATTATGGGCCTCACATGTATTTCATTTAATAAACTTGTATTCTGAACTAATTTATCAATAACTGTTGTACTAGATACGCGTATTTCGATTCTTGTTGAGAATTTGAGAGTTGGGCTGATGCCAAAGTTGGGCATCAACAACTCTAAGTGGCCTCGGTCAGAATTATCCGGCAGCAAATAAATACTGAAATATCGCTAACAGTTATTTTCCATTAGGTTACCTTCCATTCGGAAAACGATTGCACTCAGCGACTGTTATATGCACTATTAGTGCATTGAGAATGGCTAGCTTCTTGCCGAAATCTAGATCTGTATAATAAAAATTAAAAAGTGCGACTGATTGCTGCAATCTATAATTTACAAGTTATTTTCCAGTTATTTCTACTAAGTCTTGTTCCTAATTGCTTCATGAAGTTTGAAAATCTTTTTTGTTGGGTGCCTTTACACTGTCAGAAACCTATCTATATTTTGTAATCCAATAATGAAGCACAGCACAGTACAGCTGTTGAATGCAGTACGCATTTGTCGATCTTATTCATAACACTTCCGCAGTGACACTTGTACCCTTTCTGCTGTACAAGCTACGTTTTTTTGTTTCTCTGCTCGTTGCTGAAAGTGTGTCTAGAGTTGTTTCGCACCTCTGTCTTTAGGAAAAATTGCCCAGAAATGCTTAGTGAAAATATTGGAAGTGAGAAGGATTCGGCAGAGGCTGTACCAGTTGCAATGAGTATTTATGGAATTTCGTTGTACATTTAACTTCTTACCAGCATGGGTGTGTGTGATGTCCTTAGTTAGGTTTAAGTAGTTCTAAGTCTAGGGGACTGATGACCTCAGATGATAAGGCCCATAGTGCTTAGAGACATTTGAACCATTTTTTTGTAACTTTCTGGTAAATTAAAACTGTGTGTCAGACCGACACTCAAACTTGTAATGTTTGTTCCTAGCGGGCAATCTCCCAACGACTGAGCTCTCATGAACTAGTGAAGGAAGTAAAGCTGTGAGGTCGAGTCGCGAGTCGTGCTTGGATAGCTCAGTCAGTGAGCACTTGCCCGCGAGGGACAATGGTCCAAGGTCTGAATCACTATCCGGCACGCAGGTTCAATTTGCCAGGAAGTTTCGTATCAGCTCACACACCGCAGCAGAGTGAAATTTAATTCTGACTACATGATCTTCTAAACCAAGATCTTTCCCCATAGAGGCAACATTAAACATGACAGCACTGAACTTGTATCTGGCTTATAGAAACTGCTTATCGTATACTCTCTACCCTCTGAGCCGCGTACTAATTTGAAAATCCCCTCCTGTAACTACTCCCAGAAAAACTTTCTTTCTGTTTTGATCCCCCTGTAATTATTACTAGCATTAACTCGCATTTTTTTCCATGTCTTGTACGAATGGCCCTGACCTTTTTAGCTACCGAGCGAGGTGGCGCAGTGGTTAGCACACTGGACTCGCATTCGGGAGGACGACGGTTCAATCCCGTCTCCGGCCTTCCTGATTTAGGTTTTCCGTGATTTCCCTAAATCGTTTCAGGCAAATGCCGGGATGGTTCCTTTGAAAGGGCACGGCCGATTTCCTTCCCAATCCTTCCCTAACCCGAGCTTGCGCTCCGTCTCTAATGACCTCGTTGTCGACGGGACGTTAAACACTAACCACCACCTTTTTAGCTGTTTGCATACTTTTGTCAGCAATATTCAGAGCAGTGAAGCTGCTGGAGACATGTAGAATAAAGCTACCAGACATGCAGCTTCTACACTACTGGCCATTAAAGCTGCTACACAAAGAAGAGACGCAGATAATAAATGGGTATTCATTGCACAAATATATTATACTAGAACTGACATGTGATTACATTTTCACGCAGCTTGGGTGCATAGATCCTGAGAAATCAGTACCCAGAACAACCACCTATGGCCGTAATAACGGCTTTGATACGCCTGGGCATTGAGTCAAACACTGGACTCGCATTCGGGAGGACGACGGTTCAATCCCGCGTCCGGCCATCCTGATTTAGGTTTTCCGTGATTTCCCTAGATCACTCCAGGCAAATGCCGGGATGGTTCCTTTGAAAGGGCATGGCCGACTTCCTTCCTCATCCTTCCCTAAACAGAGCTTGTGCTCCGTCTCTAATGACCTCGTTGTCGACGGGACGTTAAACATCAATATCCTCCTCCATTGAGTCAAACAGAGCTTGAATGGCGTGTACAGGTACAGATGTCCATGCAGCTTCAACACGATACCACAGTTCATCAAGAGTAGTGACTGGCGTATTGTGATGAGCCAGTTGCTCGGCCACCATTGACCAGACGTTTTCAATTGGTGAGAGATCTGGGGAATGTGCTGGCCAGGGCAGCAGTCGAACATTTTCTGTATCCAGAAAGGCCGGTGCAGGACCTGCAACGTGCGGTCGTGCATCATCCTGCTGAAATGTAGGCTTTCGTAGGGATCGAAAGAAGGGTAGAGCCACGGGTCGTATCATATCTGAAATGTAACGTTTGAAATGTAGCGTCCACTGTTCAAAGTGCCGTCAATGCGAAGAAGAGGTGACCGAGACGTGTAACCAATGGCACGCCATACCATCACGCCTCTGATACGCCAGTATGGCGATGACAAATACACACTTACAATATGTGTTCACCGCGAGGTCGCCAAACACGGATGCGACCATCATGATGTAAACAGAACCTGGATTCATCCGAAAAAATGACGCTTTGCCATTCGTGCACCCAGGTTCGTTGTTGAGTACACAATCACAGGCGCTCCTGTCTGTGATGCAGCGTCAAGGGTAACCGCAGCCATGGTCTCCGAGCTGATAGTCTATGCTGCTGCAAACATAGTCGAACTGTTCGTGCAGATGGTTGTTGTCTTGCAAACGTCCCCATCTGTTGACTCAGGGACCGAGACGTGGCTGGACGATTCGTTACAGCCATGCTGATAAGATGCCTGTCATCTCGACTGCTAGTGATACGAGGCCGTTGGGATCCAGCACGGCATTCCGTATTACCCTCCTGAGCTCACCGATTCCATATTCTGCAAACAGTCATTGGATCTCGACTAACGCGAGCAGCAATGTCGCGATACGACAAACCTTTATCAAAGTCGGAAATGTGATGTTAGGCATTTCCCCTCCTCACACGAGGCATCACAACAACGTTTTACCAGGCAACGCCGGTCAACTACTGTTTGTGTATGAGAAATCGGTTGGAAACTTTCCTCATGTGAGCACGTTGTAGGTGTCGCCACCGGCGCCAACCTTGTGTGAATCCTGTGAAAAGCTAATCATTTGAATATCACAGCATCTTCTCCTTGTCGGTTAAATTTCGCGTCTGTAGCACGTCATCTTTGTGGTGTAGCAATTTTAATGGCAGTATTGTATGTAACCTCGAGGCTAAACTATAGTGTTTTACGGCAGTCCAGTCATCTGTACTGTTCTGAGTTTTACTGCTGGCAATGCAGCTCTTAACTGCCCTAATTCTGCCTGTTACACAAGCTTGCCACGCCCTGGTGTTCAGCAGACGGTACGGTACCCACTCCAAATGTCCCTTAGATGAAGCGCTCCGGCCGTCCCTGCAAGTCAGACCACACCGCATTGCAAACTCTCTAGCGAGGCCAGCCAATCCTGCAGTAACTAAATCCGTACGCCGTAAAAAATTACTTAAAGTCCTTAATTACAACAGTCCTGTTCCACAATATTTGTATTACTCTCACAGAAGGCACACCTGGAAGAACGACTTTCTGTTGGTGCCCTGTAATCCCTAATTTTTCTATCTTTACTATATATCATTAGACAGTAGGTAAGTAAGAGCAAAGAAATAACAAATGTAGGATAATACAATAACGAGTACATCGAGCTGCTGTTATGTAATAATAGTAAGTATATTATTATGCACAGTCACTCAATCTACATTTAAGTGTCTCCTGTTTCAGGTCATGGGCAGCTTATCAAAGAAGGCAATTGGAGGAAGCATCCACCGTATCAGAGAATTTGAGCTAGAGAAGGTTAGTGGTGTCACACTAGAGCATGCTCACCTATCATAAAAGCATACGTAATACGTCGTTTGCGAAGCATTAAACTACGAGATTCTTTATTATTGTTGTAAGAAATATCCATTGCAGACATGTAACAACTAATTGTACTTCATTTTCTCATCAAAATTTAACAAAATAAAAAGACATACAACTCAGTAAATATCAAGTTTAATTTATAATGATTATTACAGATTAAGTACTTAAAGAATCTTAAGTAGGTAGGAAATTATATTTAAAAAAGTGTTAATTCGCAAAGAGAAAATAAAACATTCAGTGTGATGGATGAATACGGTAACTATCTACCAATCTAGATACATACGGTTCAATATTGATGAGTTGCAGCCTTAAATCTCCACGTTCGTTGATTTTCAAACGGTTTCTTTGTTTCGTCAAAATGTTTGTTACCACATTGAAGCTTGTTTCAACTAGGTATGATGATGGAAAAGCGCTAAGGTATTTTTCAGCAATGTTCCACAATGTAGGATACTGCGTTTCAATGTTACGTTGCAACCAGAACTTCTGATAGCCTTAGTTGAACTTCTGCTTAAGCTCTTCGTCTGTGCTGATGGTAATCAACTCTTCTTGCATTATCACATTGGCTTCTTCTATGGCTGTGGTATTGTACGGATTTATTATCCATTGAGGAATTTGTAAATTTAAAAGATCCTCAAACCTCCCCGTAAAATCCTTGTGTAATGCGTCCAAGTGAGTGACATATAATAAAATGTCATCATCTTGAAGCAATTCTGGTAATTTTGAAAAATGCGGAAACTACGAATATTCATTTCTGTCTAAATTTTGTTTATAAAGGATTAGTTTACCCACGATGGCCGATATTATTGATTTTGTTTTAATCAAGTTAAGATCGTCACCCTGCAGCTGCAAAACAACTTTGTTGAACATTCCAAAGATATCAGTCAAGTAATAAATATCTGTTTTACAATGGTTCAGATTTTCTTTCAAATTCGGATCTTTTTCTTGTAAAAACTCCAACACAGATTCAAGATCTTTCTAAGCAAGCGCCTCTTGATAGCCAGCGAACTTCAGTGTGCAGAAGTAATCGAGTAAAGACTTCGTCGTTTTCCTCACATAGCTGAGCAAATAACCGAGAGTTCAAAGAATTGCTTCGAATCTTGTTGATAGCATATATTACATATTGTAAAGACTTATGCAATCTAGGACTCAGCTTTTTTTGCTACTAAATGCTGCCTGTGAATCACGCAGTGAATGGCCAGTACATCAGGCAGTTGTCGCTTTAAGTGAGCTATAAAACCAAGATGACGACCAACCATAGACGGTGCACCATCAGTCGCAACAGAAACAATGTTCTCCCATGGAATAGCTTTGTCAGTAAAAAATGTTCCACGGCCTGAAAAATCGATTCTCCTCTGGTATCAGTCTCTAAATATGTAGCAAAAAGCAGCTCCTGGCACATATTTTCATCTTTCATAAATCGAACATATCCTAACAACAGAGCTGTATTGCTGGGTAATGTAGATTCGTCCAACTAGAGAGAGAATCTGTTGGTTTGTAAGAACTTGCATAAAATGTTTTCCACATCGCGTCCCATCTGGTCTATGCGTCTCTGACCGGTGTTATTGCTCAAAGATATTCTCTTTAAAATATCATGTGCGGGTTTGTGCAATACATTGCCTGGTAAGATACGCTGCTCTCCAATTGTGTGGGGTTTCCCCGACTTCGCTATTAGTAAAGATATATTATAGGACGCTCGTAAACCATCATCGTCTTTAATAGATGACGACGCAAACATCGATCTTATGGATGGCCTTTTGTCTAGGTTTTTCTTTAAGTGCTTGAAAAAATGACAAGGGCTTACTTTTTTGTCAGTATGTACTCTTGATAAGTGGTCATCCAGTTTTGTAGGCTTCATGGCATCGTTACTGAAAACTTTTTCACATATGAGACACATCGGCAAGTGTGGATCTGATGGAGATGCAATAAATCCGAACTTCAAGTAGCCCATACTATATTGTCTGCATTTTTTTCCGTGTCCGCCATCATAAAACTCTCAGTAATCATGCAAATAAAAAACTACCTAAATAAAAAACAATAATAAACTGTTGCACACTATCTTATTTTTATCACACCCAGGTAATGGATTCTTGTTAGGTATTACTGACTTACTCATTGATAAACTTGGATACCTATATTAGGTAAGTAGCTATAGTAGGTAATTAGGTATAGAAAATTCGTATTAGGTAAGTAGGTACCTATCAGCATAAGAACGAAAACCAAAGCAAACTGAACACTTCAAAGTTTAGGTACCTACCTACTTAAAAACTTAAGTGTAAGTAATTTTTACAAACACTTTTATACGTACCTATTTAAAATATGTTGTCCGTCACTTTACTTCACTTAATTTAGCTATGTAATAACTTTGTAATCTCTTGAAATAAATGAGTACTTATATGAGTTATTATCGTTCAAGCTCCAACGAATTTCAAAACGCAAATGAACTTTCAACCTAAGTGCAAGCTCGTTAAATAGTAAAATATCAGGAACATGTTTGGACTTGATCATGACACAATATAAACAATATAGTACCTACCTATCTTGAAAGTTTTAAATAAGAACTTGTGTTAATTTAATAGGGGTCGATTTTTAGACCTCGTCGACCCCCAAAATCAGTTTTCGTTTATGTCGACCCCTAGGAAACCGATATCGACCACTTTGGGAATCCCTGCTGTAAACCTTCCTGCCGGACCCTGTGCATGCTCTCTAACTTGAGTTGCTACTAGTGAATGGAAATATGCAGAACAAAATAATTTCCTTTGTATATCTATAGCAGTAAACATGTGTGACATAAACATGACAGAAATGGCGATTCGTTAGTTCTCGGATGTGACGCTACTGTCCACACAGTCCCTGTCACTATTTTAATTGATTTCTGATTACCGGTTTCGTTTATACCACCTTCAGATACCAGAGTGCCTTGTGCTGGCGGCAAAGGCATAACTAATGTAATAATACCCCGGTCAGATGTGCGAACGAAACAGCTTATGCGAATATTCCTCTGTGCAGAGTGTAAGGTAGGTTTTCGGAGAATATTTGGCGTCTATCTTCAAAAGTCTAACATTTCTGTTTTTCAGCATCAAAGTGACGCTTTTCCTTGAGTAAGTCAAGTCTGTTATCATTTTTGTACTGCTATTCTTGTGCGCGTTTAGTTCTTTTGTTAGTCCTATTTGGTACGGGTCTTGCACATATTGTAGCATGTTTCACATGACTGTTTTTTAAGCAATCGCTTATCAATGAAACAGTCTTCCACCCACTTTACCTACGACTGAATCTACGTGCTCATTTCATTTCATATCCCCACAAATTATTAAGCCCAGTTGTTTGTGGGAGTTAGAAATTTTACTTTTCTGAATATTTAAAGCAAGTTGTCAATCTTTGCACCACTTTGAAGCCTTATCAAGATCTGACAGTATTTCGGCTGCATTTTTCAAACAATACTTCATTAGATGAATCTCCATTGTCTGCAGAAACTGCGCTGACATACACGTGCACCTCCCGCCGATCCTTTTCCTCTCAGAGCTCCACGGAGACATTCCGCCAGCCGCTGCGAGGCGCATGCTATTTCCGGACTCGGCGCACGTCGCCTACGTCACACTAGCTCATACCAGCGAGGCGCCAAGTGGCGGGCGTGTCTCACGTCCACACAAACAACCGCAGACACAGGCAGCAGCATGCCGTGCGGCTCACCAGCTGCTGATATTAGAAAGTCTTGTGTCCAGCAGAAACGTTCGCTGGCTGCAGATGTCACATCAAAACGAACATACAAACTGGCCATTAAAACTGCAACAGCACTAAGGGCTGCATTAACGAAGTTGTACTTACTGTGTGTATACATTACAGTACAGATTATTAATTTTGTACATGATTTAGACGTATACATAATGCCAAATTTAATGCACGGTGTTGCCACAGGGAGCGAAAGGCTATTTACAATTTGTACAGAAAGCAGATGGCAGTTATTAGAGTTATTAGGACTATGAAAGGGAAGCAGTGGTTGGAAAGGGAGTGAGACAGGGCTTTAGCCTCTCCCCGATGTTATTCAATCTGTATAATGAGTAAGCAATAAAGGAAAGAAAAGAAAAGTTCGGAGTAGGTATTAAAATCCATGGAGAAGAAATAAAAACTTTGAGGTTCGCCGATGACATTGTAATTCTGTCAGAGACAGGAAAGGACTGGGAAGAGCAGTTGAACGGAATGGACAGTGTCGTGAAAGGAGGGTATAAGATGAACATCAACAAATGGTTTAAATGGCTCTGAGCGCTATGGGACTTAACTTCTGAGGTCATCAGTCCCCTAGCACTTAGAACCACTTAAACCTTACTAACCTAAAGAGATCACACACATCCATGCCCGAGGCAGGATTCGAACCTGCGATCGTAGCGGTCAAGTGGTGCCAGACTGTAGCGCCTAGAACCGCTCGGCCACCACGGCCGGCGAACATCAACGAAAGCAAAACGAGGATGATGGACTATAGTCGAATTAAGTCGGGTGATGCTGAGGGAATTAGATTAGGAAATGAGACACTTAAAGTAGTAAAGGAGTTTTGCTGTTTGGGGAGCAAAATAACCGATGATGGTCGAAGTAGAGAGGATATAAAATGTAGACTGGCAATAGCAAGGAAAGCGTTTCTAAAGAAGAAAAATTTGTTAACATAGACTATAGATTCAAATGTCAGGAAGTCGTTTCTGAAAGTATTTGTATGGAGCGTAGCCATGTATGGAAGTGAGTCGTGGACGATAAATAGTCTAGACAAAAAGAGAATACAAGCTTTTGAAATGTGGTGCTGCAGAAGAATGCTGAATATTAGATGGGTAGATCACATAACTAATGAGGAGGTATTGAATAGAATTGGGGAGAAGAGGAGCTTGTGGCACAACTTGACTAGAAGAAGGGAATTGTTGGTAGAACATGTTCAGCGTGGAGGGTAAAAATCGTAGAGGGAGACCGAGAGATGTATGCACTAAGCAGATTCAGAAGGATGTAGGTTGCAGTAGGTACTGGGAGATGAAGAATCTTGCACAGGATAGAGTAACATGGAGAGCTGCATCAAACCAGTCTCAGGACTGAAGACTACAACAACAACAACAACAACAACAACGTTGCCACCCGTGGCAGCAAAAATCGCTCTAATACGGCTGGGCATCGCATCGAACTCAGCTTGGATAACGGAAACGGGACATCATTCCATACTGCTTCATCTATCTGCTAGAATTGAAGAATGGATAAGGAAAAAGGTCTAAGTGCCACTCTTTTCAAAAACGCTATTTTAATGCCATTCTGTTCTCTGCGCCCTGTTTCATATCGCTAAGACGTGTTTCAACAATCAAATCAGGTAGAAAACATTTCAGACATTTATCACTAAAATGTGCCAAGCAGTGCTACCGTCAGAAGTTTCAAATGCCTTTCCATTGCTTTCAATTGACTACTTTGATTTTAAAGATACTCCTGAAGCATTGACATCAACGCAGGAGAGTAGAATCTCCAAATACAGTATGATCAAAATGTCTCATTGTCATCAAACTCAAATAGCTATTAACAATTCTTACTCTGAAACAGGTGAATGGAATAGTTTCAATGTATTCAAAAGAGGAAAGACCAGGGCAGATGTATGTACTTCGAATGAAAGATCAGCAACGCTTATCACTTCCCAAATAGAAAGAACTGTAAATGGTGCTGTCATTTGTGGCACAAAAGCACAGGGCATTTTACGGTAAACATTGCAACGTCTGATACCAAGGATGCAGTTATTTAAGGAACAGCTATCAACAGTGTGAGATCTTTTTCATGCTTTTAGTTATGTTATTCTCTCACTAAAAAAGTTAAAGAAATGAAGAGTGGTTTTTGATACTTACAGTTGCACTAATTAAAATATTTCTGCTGTATTTCCGTCCTTGTATTATCACAAATAAATCGTAGTCCCTTTGTATTAATGGCAGTTGGAACAAAAACTTTCTTATCGGCATTTAAAACCGGTGAGTATCCTGGTATGGCATTCACAATGTTCTTAATCAGTTATTTAGTTTCTAATTTGTTTCATTATTTTTCGCAGTGTTGCTGTCAGAATGCTGCCTTAATATTTTCGATACAAATAAGTTACGTACTAAAAGAGATACATCAGTCTTTAATTCTCAGGACCAATGTGAGATTTGGCACTTAGAACGTATTCCACTTCCACTCTTCAGTTCACTAATCTGACTGGCTGAGTGGTGGCGCAACAGTCTTTCAGCAGCCCTTGAACAGATGTAATCAACGAGTGAGAGATCTGGAGAATGTTCTGGCCAGGACAAATCGAGGCACAGCGGCTGGGCAAAAGTATGGGAGCACCGCTAGAAATGCATGTTTGAACATCATAGCAGATAGTAACCAAGACAGCAGGTTAAGCTGTAGTATTTGACCAAGAAACCCACCTGTGCAGTTTGTTAGAACAGTGTTCTGTATTATGATGAGTGCATTATGTCGGAAATAAACGAACTCGAAAGTGGGCAAATTGTTGGTGCTCCCATGGTGGGTGCCTCCGTAACCAAATTAGCCGAAGTGTTTGGTGCTCTAAGGGGGACCGCCTCGCAGATTTATACCGGATACAGAGCAAGCAGAAAAACGTCATCTGCTACGTCACAACGTGGACGAAAGTGTGTGTTGAGAATACGTGACAGGCGCTCATTGAAAAGGATTCAGTGATAGGCAAGCCTGTGACAGGAAACGTGGTGCCGAAGCCGTACAACCTGGACTACGGAGCAATGGAGGAATGTCACTTAGTAGGATGAGTGTCGTTTCACACTGTTTCCAACTTCTGGCTGAGTTTACCGTCCTAAGAGTCAAACATGGCAGGGGTGATTTTGGCAGCCATATTGTATTATTCCATGGGTTCAAATACTCTGCAAGGTCATATTACAGCCAAGGACTACGTGATCATTTTGGACGATGAGGTCCAGTACAATGTTTGTTCCCCAGTAGCGATATTGTGTGCCAAGGTGACAGCGCCTCTGCCCACACAGCTCCCATCTAATAATTTTTTCATAATGTGGGAACACAGTTATAATATTTTTTTTAAAGTCAATACCGCCATTAGACTGTTTTTTATTTGCCGTGTTACATTACACGATCATGATTTCTGCTTTAAAGTGCCATTATCAAGTGTTTTGATGTTATACTATGCCTAAGATGGCACTTGATAATGGCACTTTAAAGCCGAAATCATGATCGTGTAATGTAACACTGCAAATAAAAAAAAAACAGTCGCACGGAGGTACTGACTTTAAAGAAACAGCTCCCATCGTCCAAGACTGGTTATGTGAGCACGAGGAAGAATTGTCGCATTTCACAAGACTCGGTTTCATTAAGCTTTTTAGTCTACTTTTAAGAGAAGGGTACGTGATCGTTATCCACCTCCACCTTCGCTACCTGACCTTGCCACTATTTTACAGGAATAATGGTGCAACATTCCCTTGAAACCCATAAAAGCCAGGTCACTACAGCGCGGTAACATGCGGTCTCGCGTTATCTTCATGAAGATGACATCATAGAGAAGCGGAAGATAGCGTACAGCCAACGGCCTTAACACGTGTAAACTGACCTAGCTATGATGGCAAAAGCCTTAGTACATCTGCTTGTAGCTAAGTACCACCTCCTTCCCCCCCCCCCTCCCCCCCCCCGCGCCACCCTGTAGGCAACGGCCCGATAAGCAACGACAATGAGCTGGTCGAAAATATGGCATTTACAATAAAATTCGTGTTATGACCAGGTCACCAGTGCACTCCAATAGAACATGTGGTTACAAACATTAAAGTTTAGTACACATTGCTGTCGCTGTCGCATTGCATTAGAAGGAACACATAGAAAATACTGTATTTCAAATGACTGAGCACTATGGGACTTCTGAAGTCATCAGTCGCCTAGAACTTAGAAGTAATTAAACCTAACTAACCTAAGGACATCACACATATCCATGCCAGAGGTAGGATTCGAAGCTGCTATCGTAGCGGTCGCTCGGTTCCAGACTGTAGCGCCTAGAACCGCATGGCCACTCCGGTCGCCAAAATGTTGTGGGGAAGGCTAAGCAAAGACTGCGTTTTATTGGCATGAGACTTTGAAAATGTAACAGATCTACTAAGGAGACTGCCTACACTACGCTTATCCGTCCTCTTTTAGAATACTGCTGCGCGGTGTGGGAACCTTACCACTGACCGAGTACATCGAAAAAGTTCAAAGAAAGGCAGCACGTTTTTACTAACGCGAAGTATGGGAGAGAGTGTCACTGAAATGATACAGGATTTGAACTGAACACAATTAAAAGAAAGGTGTTTTTAGTTGCAACGGAATCTTTTCACGAAATTCCAATCAAAAACTTCGTAATGCGAATGCGAAAATATTTTGTTGACATAGGGAGAAACGATCACCACGGTAAAATAAGGGAAACCAGAGCGCGTACGGAAAGATACAGGTGTTCATTCTTTCCGCGCGCTATACGAGATTGCAGTAATAGAGAATTGTGAAGGTGGTTCGATGAACCCTCTGTCAGGCACTTAAATGTGATTCGCAGAGTATCCATGTAGATGTAGAAGTAGATGTAGAAATGTATGCATGTGTAACACGTTGTCTTACGTTTTGAAGGCAGAGACAACTTTGAACACTGCTACCACCTACCAAAACGACATACCACTCCGTCTTCTTCAGACAATAAAGCCGACAGCCGTTAGATGCCGCTCGCGGAAATCTATCTGCACCGGTGTTTCGGGCTTCAGGACGATCATTTCCTACAAACAACGTTGTCTTCGACTGGTAAGTGACACCACTAATCGTTCGCCCCCCCCCCCCCCCCTCTTTTCCCACCACAGAAAACCGAGCGCACAGAAACCAAGTGTCTAGCTTCTTCAATGTATTTTAATAGCTGGAGTAGGGGACTGTGTCATTACACACATCAGAACTGAAACGCCTGCTGTCCAAATTACTGGGTTTGCGAACCAGAGATGATCGTGTTGTGTATCCAATAGCACCCTTAAGTACCACCGCAGGTACTCGTGAGGATCATGGCCATGTTGATATTCAACCACGGCTGCCATCGACAACTCCTTTGTAGATTTTTCTTCGTACCACCGCTGTACTGAGACTGTGTGGAGCTCAAAGACATTACTCACATCTTTTTCGTCTGAATCCGAGTGGCTGATTGCAGAGCTGGTGCGCGTGCATCGAACATTTTCTTCTCATATATTAATCCTCTTGTTTGCGAAGAAGTTTGATATTATAAAACCATTAGTGGAATTTATTTTTTAAAACTGGAATTAAATTGTAACTGGTCACTTTGGGTACGTTTGTGTGTGTGTGTGAGTGAGTGTGTGTGTGTGTGTGTGTGTGTGTGTGTGTGTGTGTGTGTGTGTGTGTGACTGTGCCTGGCTGAAATCTGTTTGTTAATATAAAGGGCCTGTAATATTAACTGTCCATAATGCTTTATGTTTGGTTATCTCTATTACTCACCAAGGAATTGCAAGTGTTTTTTTTTACGTGTGCAACCAAAGGCCAATAAAAAATGTCAACTTTCATGTAATTTTAAGTTATGTTGATGACAAATTATACAGATAAATCAGTGCATCGAAATTATATTCGGAATCCTTCATTAATAGCCTGTTCTGTTTGTACGCAAATTGTGTTTGTAATATATTGAATGAATCTGATTGAAAGTGGGTGCAAGGGCTAAAAACACACGAAAAGAAAAATCACTAAAAATTACAAAATAAAAATCAAACAGAATGCTGTGATGAGTAAACGATTCCGTTTCATCAGTGGATTACGAAACTAAAAGAGTATTTTGTCTAGGCAAAGTACTGCGAAAGTTATCGATGTTTTAATTGATGGTAATTAAAACATCCTCTTTTCAGAATCGGGGTATTTCGACCTCTTTCTCCGATTGAAATGCCTTAATTGCTTCAATAGGCTCTTCTTTAAAAAAAACGTCAAAATTAAGATGGGAGCATTCTGTTATCAGATTATCGAAGCTATCGCCTACAAAACCTATTTTGGCACTGCGAATAAGAGGTGGTTCTCACAAACAATACATGTTAGTAAAGCTGAGAATAATTTATGAAAGTGAAATCAATTGCGAAACTTTAACCACGCTAGGAAAGGTAAGTACGAATACAAAGACCTATATGGAAAGGGACGGAAAATTTCAAGCAATTTTATGTAGTGGCCGAAAGCTTGTGTTATGTTTCGTAAGGATCAATTTTCGTAGAGGTTTAGGTTATAATTACAAAGGGTTTTTATCTGAAGCAAACGATTTGAAATAGATCGACTGACCGCAATTGATTTCGGATTTATGAAAAGAGCGGCGAGTTCAATAGAAATGCATCACAACAAACTCGACAAACTTACTTTTTATGAATATATCTGAGGAGACCTTTCTCAGCTCTCTCCTCCTGTATATTTACTGTGTTAGTTGTCCTGTTACATCTCTCATCCAGAAGCTCCAAATACTGAACGCTATCGAATTTACGATGTCAGTGACACTGGAACGCAAAATGAGCTGCAAGCCAGCACGTCCCAAAGCAACTGCGTGAGCGCCTTTACTACGACGCATTAATCCACGCTGCCGATGTAGTGAATGTCGGCAATGTGTATTTACAGCAGCTTCACCGTGTGTGTCACAGGAATTTATATGTCACGTTTTAAGTATTATGCGGAACCTTTGTTACCCATGTTGCTCTCAGGCACTAGAGATTTTCTCCGTTGCTAAATGGTGTCCACAAATATCTTTCATCGGGTCGCCAAGAATGTGGAAGGCACGTCGGAAAACATCTGGGCAACATGATGTGCATCCGTTTCCTCACAGTTTTGGAATGTGTGGGCAGATGTTATCACGAAACCTTTAGGTAGCACCTTTCGTTTTACAGACCATTTGTTGCCTTAAGTATTGACTGATCTCTATAAAATATAAAGAAAAGGGAGAACTAGAGGAAGGCAGAAGGCAGAAAAGGTGAAAGTAGTATAGAGAAAACGAGAGGGAATTTACCATCTAAAGACATTTTAATAACGTCTTTCTAAGGATATATTTAGCTCGCATTGCTAGGACGGTTATCTTCTGGTGAGGGATTGATCGGAAGAGTAGTTCTATGTTTTGTTGCTGGTGACGATCTGGGGCAGAAATGTCCATTTTCCGTCATAATCTGAGTGGACGTAAGCATAAACGTGGTTATCAGAAGTTTTCATAGACACCTGCTTTCGGAGCTATAAAGACAGAGAGTTTCAGAGAAAACTTGGAGAATATTCCAGATGACGTTTCCAATCATGCTATCGTAATAAAGGCGTGGATGAGGGACATTTCAGTTTATCAGCTATATAATAGGATTATTATGCGATTAAAATCGGTGCCAGAGGTGTGGTTCCGTATGAGACTGACATTAACATCTTCTTCGGAAAAATAGTTCGTAAAGTTAATAAAGGAACCGACTCGTAAGGGCAATGTTTTAGAGCTCCTTTTAAAGTTTTAGAGCAACAGAACGGTTCTAATCATTTAATTTAGAACAGGGTATCAGTGAGCTTAAGTGTCAACAGGAATGTATATGCACCGTCTATGAGGCATTTATTCTGTCTCGAGACAAGTCTTAATGATACTGCAACATCTGTTATCTCTGTCGCTCCCAGGCACAAATCTGTCCTCGTTGCATCAATGACTGCAGGTGTTATGAAAGATAAGAAATATCTCCGCTTGGCGAAAGTGACAGAAAACAAACTGCAAAGTCGGTATCAAATAATTAGGTACCTGACAGAAGATGTGGAGCACAAATGAATAAAATTCGGAAGCATTGCACAATATGCGTTAGACGTCTACGTACCGAGTAAGGTTGAGAAGAATAGGAAAGACATACCGCGATTCAACGGCCAGATTAGAAAGTTGACACGAAAGCAAGAACTTCATCACAGATTATGTGAAGTCAAAGTCTTGTTGACCAACAAGAGCTAAATGAAACAAAAAATATAGTTAGGAAAGCAAAGTGAAAAGCGTTCAATGAATTCGAAAGTAGAATTTTTCTATCCGAACTGACTATAAATTTTAAGAATTTATGGTCCTATATAAAATCATTAAGTAAATCTAAATCATCTATCCAGATGCTCAGTGATTATACTGGCACGAAAACTGAAGATTACAGAGGGAAGGACGAAATACAGAATTCGATTTTCCGAAATGATTTCGCTGCGTAAGATGGCGATACGGTTTCTCTTTTCAGTTATTGCACGAACGCCGAAATAGAATATATTGAGATAAGAGCCCGCAGAATAGAAAATCGCTCGTCACTGGATAGGACGCCGAACTGTACGAAATATCTTTGAGATTTTTCAGAGAGTAAGTGAAAGGAGTTGCTCCTGTCCTATCATCAATTTACCTTAATACCTGGAGCAAGTAAGGGTACCTACTACTTGGAAAAATGCAACTCTTTCCCACTTTCGTAAGACTCGTCGGAAAAATTAACAAAGCGATGGAGTGAAAGGCCCATATCGCAGGAATCTATCTGGTGTAGAAAAATGGAACATGTTTTATACTCACTCATTGAGACCATTTTGGGGAACGAAAATGTCCTCTATAACGTGGCCTCTGCAAATAGAGATCTAGTTGAACTCAGCTTTTCGGCTTTCTCTGTTCATTCATGACGTCAGAGACCAGTAGACAACGCTCCCAGGTTGATGCCATGCTGCGTGACTTTCGGAAGGCAATCCATACAGTCCTCCCGTGTCCTTTGGTGAATTCAAAATGTGAGTGATGTGGTAGATAAAGTACTAAGTTCCATGAAACTGTGCGCGGTCGGTGATGTTGCCAATAGGTAGATAGAAACGCCAGGAGACTGTAGCGAAACACAGGGAGGCCTGTAGAGGATCGAGGACTGACGGAGTGACTCTTCGTTGTCTCTGAACATAAATAAAAGTAATGATTAGCGGGTAAAAATAATTAAAACGATTGAATGTTCTTTTTAAATGAGTTTTCTGAAAGTAATACGTAAAATAAATTGGAGAAACATTTGGTGCGACTTTGAATGATGCTTGAAATTATATACAGCAAATGAGACTGCATGGTCTACATAGGCCATAAGACGAAGATACTGCAGCCCTCTTTAAAATTCTAAGGTTCTAAGCTAAACATTGAGAGTACGCATTAGGAGTGATTTAAAATGGAATGATCATATAAAGGTGATCGTCGGTAAAGCAGATGCCAGACTGAGATTCATTGGAAGAATCCTAAGGAAGTGCAATCCGAAAACAAAGGAAGTAGGTTACAGTACGCTTGTTCGCCCACTGCTCGAATACTGCTCAGCAGTGTGGGATCCGTACCAGATAGGGTTGATAGAAGACATAGAGAACATCCAACGGAGAGCAGCGCGCTTCGTTGCAGGATCATTTAGTAATCGCGAAAGCGTTACGGAGATGATAGATAAACTCCAGTGGAAGAGTCTGCAGGAGAGGCGCTCAGTAGCTCGTTACGGGCTTTTGTTGACGTTTCGAGAACATACCTTCACCGAAGAGTCAAGCAGTATATTGCTCCCTCCTACGTATATCTCGCGAAGAGACCATGAGGATAAAATCAGAGGGATTAGAGCCCACACAGAAGCATACCGACAATCCTTCTTTCCACGAACAATACGAGACTGTAATAGAAGGGAGAACAGATAGAGGTACTCAGGGTATCCTCCGCCACGCACCGTCAGGTGGCTTGCGGAGTATGGATGTAGATGTAGATGCATTTTAAATTAATTCTCAATCAGCATCTCATTTGGTGCACAAGATTTCGAGCGTCATTGAAAGGAGCGTCAAATTTTTGTCTAATCTGTTTCATTTCATACTTCTAGGCAAATAATTTCACAATATATTTGTCCGTCTTTTCAGAATTATTTTTATTTGATTTTTATTGATATTTAAAATAACACCAATAAAACTTTTTATGCACGTAATAGCTAGGCCTTGAAGTGATTAACTTCTTCATTTACATACCTAGCAGCAGCTTTTTGTGAAACGTATGTCTTCCCTCGAATCAATAATTAAGTTTTTCTTAATTTCCCTGATTCCTTTCAAGCAATTAATTATTTATTTTTTATTTTTTTACAAAACTAGATCTCATGCTGGTCAGTTTTATACTATGCCAGTTCACTTCTTACCTTCGTCTGGTTATGAAAATTCAGATAAAATTCCATTAAGTAATTTCCAGGAAGTCTCATTTTCGCTCTGCTCAAACATTTGATCAATAAACAGGAGAAAAATCACTCTTTGATTGCGTTATTGTCATAAATCATTGGAAACAACAGCAATGTACACTGAGACGACAAAAGTCAAGGAAAACCTCCTAATATTGTGTTGGACCTCCGTTTGCCAGGCGTCGTTCAGCCACTCAAAAAGTCGCTGTAAAGTCCCCTGCAGAATTACTGAGCCGTGCTACGTCTATAGCCGTTTATAACCTGGAAAGTGTTGAGGGGCTTTGTGCACCAACTGACCTCTTGTTGATGCCCCATATGGGACGATAAGCCGCTCGAATTGTCCAGAATATTCTTCAAATCAATCGCGAACAGTCGTGGCCCGGTGACATGAGAACGTTGTTTGTGAAAATAAAGTGCAAGGAAGGCTGCAAATGGACATTTCATATAAACACAGTCCACACTGTTATGGAGCTACCATCAGCTTGCACAGTACCTTGTTGACAACTTGGGTCCATGACTTCGTGGGGGATGTGGCACACTCCAACACCACCATCAGCTCTTACCACCTGAAATCAGGACTCATCGGCCCAGACCACGGTATAGGATCCAACCAAGATGGTCAAGAGCCCAGGAGAGGCACTGCAGACTGTGTCGTGCTCTTAGCAATCGCATTCGAGTAGGTCGTCTGCTGCCATAGCACATTAACGCCAAATTTCACGTCATGTCCTATCGGATACGTTCATCGTAAATCTCACGTTGATTTCTGCGGTTGTTTCACGCATTGTTGCTCGTCTGTTAGCACAGAAATGCCGCTGCCTTCGGTCGCTCTGAAATTTAGTATTCTCGGCACACTTTTCACTCTGTGGATCTCGCAATATTGAATTCTCTATGATTTACGAAATGGAATGTCCCATGCGTCTAGCTCCGAGTACACGACTCTGCGTTCAAAGTCTGTTAATTCTTTCTGAGCGGGCGTAGCCACTTCAGGAACTCTTTCACACTAACTACCAGATTAGAAATATAAGCACCTCCAATGCGCTGCCCTTTTATACCTTGTGTATACGATACTACCGCCATCTGTATATGAGCATATCGCTATCCTATGACTATTGACGCTTCAGTGCAAAATACTTTCCAGTAACTCTCCTGAACAAACTACAGAGGAATGGCCACGTAAAAGTAGTTGTAGAAAAATCAGATGTCTGGTTAAGATACATTTTAACAATATTCAGGAAACGTAATTCATATGCGACAGAAATGATTTAAAAATACTCGTTTGACTGAGTTTTGAGGATCACTAAATACACTCCTGGAAATTGAAATAAGAACACCGTGAATTCATCGTCCCAGGAAGGGGAAACTTTATTGACACATTCCTGAGGTCAGATACATCACATGATCACACAGAACCACAGGCACATAGACACAGGCAACAGAGCATGCACAATGTCGGCACTATTACAGTGTATATCCACCTTTCGCAGCAATGCAGGCTGCTATCCTCCCATGGGGACGATCGTAGAGATGCTGGATGTAGTCCTGTGGAACGGCTTGCCATGCCATTTCCACCTGGCGCCTCAGTTGGACCAGCGTTCGTGCTGGACGTGCAGACCGCGTAAGACGACGCTTCATCCAGTCCCAAACATGCTCAATGAGGGACAGATCCGGAGATCTTGCTGGCCAGGGTAGTTGACTTACACCTTCTAGAGCACGTTTAGTGGCACGGGATACATGCGGACGTGCATTGTCCTGTTGGAACAGCAAGTTCCCTTGCCGGTCTAGGAATGGTAGAACGATGGGTTCGATGACGGTTTGGATGTACCGTGCACTATTCAGTGTCCCTTCGACGATCACCAGAGGTGTACGGCCAGTGTAGGAGATCGCTCCCCACACCATGATGCCGGGTGTTGGCCCTGTGTGCCTCGGTCGTATGCAGTCCTGATTGTGGCGCTCACCCGCACGGCGCCAAACACGCATACGACCATCATTGACACCTAGGCAAAAGCGACTCTCATCGCTGAAGACGACACGTCTCCATTCGTCCCTCCATTCACGCCTGTCGCGACACCACTGGAGGCGGGCTGCACGATGTTGGGGCGTAAGCGGAAGACGGCCTAACGGTGTGCGGGACCGTAGCGCAGCTTCATGGAGACGGTTGCGAATGGTCCTCGCCGTTACCCCAGGAGCAACAGTGTCCCTAATTTGCTGGGAAGTGGCGGTGCGGTCCCCTACGGCACTGCGTAGGATCCTACGGTCTTGGCGTGCATCCGTTCGTCGCTGCGGTCCGGTCCGGTCCCAGGTCGACGGGCACGTGCACCTTCCGCCGACCACTGGCGACAACATCGATGTACTGTGGAGACCTCACGCCCCACGTGTTGAGCAATTCGGCGGTACGTCCACCCGGCCTCCCGCATGCCCACTATACGCCTTCGCTCAAAGTCCGTCAACTGCACATACGGTTTACGTCCACGCTGTCGCGGCATGCTACCAGTGTTAAAGACTGCGATGGAGCTCCGTATGCCACGGCAAACTGGCTGACACTGACGGCGGCGGTGCACAAATGCTGCGCAGCTAGCGCCATTCGACGGCCAACACCGCGGTTCCTGGTGTGTCCGCTGTGCCGTGCGTGTGATCATTGCTTGTACAGCCCTCTCGCAGTGTCCGGAGCAAGTATGGTGGGTCTGACACACCGGTGTCAATGTGTTCTTTTTTCCATTTCCAGGAGTGTACAAGTGCAGCTAAGACAAATGAGGAAATCCAAAGAAAAAGATGCCCATATACTAACCAGAGCTTTCTTCTTTTTCATCTTCACAAGGAAACGGACGGAAAAGAAATGTGCGCACTAGTGGGATTACTTTACATGTCAGGTAGCAAAAGAGATGATACCTCAACACTGAAGAAAATTGGTGTGGTTCACCAGTATACCAATGTATTACGTCTCAAGTGAGATTCAAGTTTCTTCTAAATTGTCTGAGATTTGATAAGACCAAGAGAAATAAGGAAAATAAATTTTCACCTATTGGTGAGGTCTGGACAGCTTCTGTAACCAATTGCCACTCAATTTGCTCTCCTCATATTTATGTAAAAACTGATGAGTAGCCATTAGGATTTCGTAGCAAATGTTCATTCTGTGTTTACTTTGCCTTATAAATATGGCATCAAATTTATCGCAATGTATGATGCCAGAACATATTATGTGATAGATGCTCTTCCATATATGTGTGAATTGAATAGAAAGACAAACGATAGCCTGCAACATACTATGTGAAAGCTCTGTCCAAAACTATTCCTCAAGTGATTTGTGACAATTGGACTATTGGTTCACAATTTATACCTTTGGCATACAATATGCTGAAAGAAAATTTGGCAATTGTTGATATGATGAAGAAAAATAAGGTGGAAATTCCACCAAGTTTCTTACCTGACAGAAAGAAGAAAGTACTGTTGTTGAATTAGCTTTCCAGCAGAACAAAATACTTGTGTCCTTCACACCTAAAAAGGGAAAACCTGTCGCACTTCTGTCAACTATACACCGTGCTGCTGATGCTGACCATACAACAAAGAAATCAGAAATCATAGAATTTTATAATAGTTCCAGAGGAAGGAAGGTTTTATTTCACAAAATGTTGCATACTCTGTTTCAAGATGTACAGGACGCCGGCCAATTCTCATGTTTCGTGGAATTTTGGACCAGGCAGCGGTAAATGCTTCCATTCTTTTGTTGGTCAAATCACAGCAACACATGAAAAGAATCTTCGATTTTAAATTGCTTCGCCACATATGCAATGCCACCTACAGAAAAATTTGTCTCTAGAGCTGTCGGAAAATACACTCCTGGAAATGGAAAAAAGAACACATTGACACCGGTGTGTCAGACCCACCAAACTTGCTCCAGACACTGCGAGAGGGCTGTACAAGCAATGATCACACGCACGGCACAGCGGACACACCAGGAACCGCGGTGTTGGCCGTCGATTGGCGCTAGCTGCGCAGCATTTGTGCACCGCCGCCGTCAGTGTCAGCCAGTTTGCCGTGGCATACGGAGCTCCATCGCAGTCTTTAAACTGGTAGCATGCCGCGACAGCGTGGATGTGAACCGTATGTGCAGTTGACGGACTTTGATCGAGGGCGTATAGTGGGCATGCGGGAGGCCGGGTGGACGTACCGCCGAATTGCTCAACACGTGGGGCGTGAGGCGATGTTGTCGCCAGTGGTCGGTGGAAGATGCACGTGCCTGTCGACCTGGGACCGGACCGCAACGACGCACGGATGCACGCCAAGACCGTAGGATCCTACGCAGTGCCGTAGGGGACCGCACCGCCACTTCCCAGCAAATTAGGGACACTGTTGCTCCTGGGGTATCGGCGAGGACCATTCGCAACCGTCTCCATGAAGCTGGGCTACGGTCCCGTACACCGTTTGGCCGTCTTGCGCTCACGCCCCAACATCGTGCAGCCCGCCTCCAGTGGTGTCGCGACAGGCGTGAATGGAGGGACGAATGGAGACGTGTCGTCTTCAGCGATGAGAGTCGCTTCTGCCTTGGTGCCGATGATGGTCGTATGCTTGTTTGGCGCCGTGCAGGTGAGCGCCACAATCAGGACTGCATACGACCGAGGCACACAAGCCAACACCCGGCATCATGGTGTGGGGCCGTACACCTCTGGTGATCGTCGAGGGGACACTGAATAGTGCACGGTACATCCAAACAGTCATCGAACCCATCGTTCTACCATTCCTAGACCGGCAAGGGAACTTGCTTTTCCAACAGGACAATGCACGTCCGCATGTATCCCGTGCCACCCAACGTGCTCTAGAAGGTGTAAGTCAACTAACCTGGCCAGCAAGATCTCCGGATCTGTCCCCCATTGAGCATGTTTGGGACTGGATGAAGCGTCGTCTCACGCGTTCTGCACGTCCAACACGAACGCTGGTCCAACTGAGGCGCCAGGTGGAAATGGCATGGCAAGCCGTTCCACAGGACTACATCCAGCATCTCTACGATCGTCTCCATGAGAGAATAGCAGCCTGCATTGCTACGAAAGGTGGATATACACTGTACTAGTGCCGACATTGTGCATGCTCTGTTAGCTGTGTCTATGTGCCTGTGGTTCTGTCAGTGTGATCATGTGATGTATCTGACCCCAGGAATGTGTCAATAAAGTTTCCCCTTCCTGGGACAATGAATTCACGGTGTTCTTATTTCAATTTCCAGGAGTGTATAATATCACTTCCACAACTGCTGGATATAGCGAAATGTAAGTGTAGAAATAAACTGACATCCTTATCTTTCAGACTGTGAAAAGTTGTGTCTGAAAAATTAATCACCAGATTATAATAAACTTGCCAATGATATACAAACCGAAGTATCTCACTAAACCATTTGTGATGGTTCATATTTAAATTTTTGTGGTTCAAATGGATCTGAACACTATGGGACTTAACATCTGAGGTCATCAGTCCCCTAGAACTTAGAACTACTTAAACCTAACTAACCTAAGGATATCACAAATATCCATACCCGAGGCAGGATTCGAACCTGCGACCAGACTGAAGCCCCTAGAAACGGTCGGGCACTTTTTTTCACATGTTTAATATCTTGAAAACTGATTAGTAGACCTAGAACTTTTGATGGAGAGAAACTTACCTTTTATGCATTTTATGCAATTAAGATGGTTACGATGTTGTTTTGTTCTTAAACCTTCATGAATTTTTAAGACAGTAGATCTGTAAAGCGACTAAATTCCGTTTAATAGAATTCTAGCCTAAAAATGTTGAACACCTCTACTCTATACTGATGGCTGTGACAACAACATTGGTTTGATAGTGGATGGAGTGGCAGAAAAATGAAGTACAGAAACGCGGTAAGTTGTGATCAAAAATAGATCTGGCGGTGACAGGGACGAGAGATGAATGCGCAAGATACCGACAACAGACTGGGAACGCTGAGCTGCGCAGTCAGATGCAGTGAGGAAGCACAGTACCGCCGTTGTATAGCGTGCGGAGCGAGCCTGTAAAGGTAAGGAAAGCGAGACAAGGGCAGGAGGGCAGGGAAAGGCGCAGCTAGACACCGCGCCCCGGCAATAAAACCCGCCGGCAGCGCTGGCATGGGGCTCCGTGGCCAGATAAGGCGTATCGACAGCGGCGACGGGGGGCAGCCGTCTCCGTGCAAGCGACGTTACGCCCTAGATCTAGGCGATAGTCCCGGAAGGAAAATGCGGCAAGCGCGGCGTAGAGACTATATTCTGTTTATTATGCAAATAAACAATGGGCTATGCATTCTTCGGCGTTTGTTGTTACGTCAGTGGATTCCCCTTCCCGCAGAAAAAACTACGCGCCTGTCGAGTTCAGTCGTGTTCGATTTTGAGGGTATGTTTATGTTGCAGCTTCGCGGAATGCACGTCACGGCGCTGGCGCATTTGACTTGCAACTGCCCTTGCTCTCACTCAGGTCTTTGGGACTATAGTGGGCGTCATTTACGACAGCGGCCGAGTTCAGGTTCATTCTGCGCATCTGACGTCACAAAACACAGTCAGCCAATGAACAGAGAACGACGTTGTCAGAGCTCGACTGCAGTGCAGAGCACGGACGAGTGTCTTCAGTTTTAGAAACGTTCAGTCATAAATAAAGTAATCGAACAAAAGCGATGTCTTGATAGCGGACTTTCTTTTATAGAAGGTTTGTAAAAAGCATTCTTTATACCAATTGCTTAATATTCTATTAATTAATTAAACCAAACAAGCAATAAGCCTCCTAATTCAGGCGATAGCAAGGAAAGGTGTTTTTATCATTCTCACGAACCGCTTTTTCGCAATAAAGAACAGCGGTAATTGTTTATTTCCTATTGTTCTTCGACGAAACGTAATTCATAGTCATACCAGTGTGTATACAGTGTTTGTCGGTATTCTGCGTCATATTTTATAAGCTTCCAGGTATTAGCTTGAATGGCGAGCTACGTAAGCGTAATGATTAAGGTGTTTCATTGCTAAGCGAAAGGTTCTGAGTTCAAATCTTGTTCGATGCTTAATATATTCTTGCTTTTAAAACAATATCGAAGTGTCTTACTTCATGAATTTTATTCGTTTGAGTGTAATTTTTCTAAATTTCTAGTGCTTTGTCTCTTCATTATAATCATAATAATTTTTCGGTTTTTCTAATTTTGTCCTCCAATATTTCTTTTCACAGCAATAAAAAAAATGAAAAGGCACACATATAATATTAACGTTATCTGTTTGTATATCTTATCTTCAGCAGTCGCTGTTTTACTATTCATATTGATATATATTCTTTTGCGACAGTATTAAAAGTATTATTTAGAGCAAAATTTCGGCTAGTACGTTGCCGAGCTACTTGATTGTCTGAAGCAATTATGTGCTTCACTGCTTTGGCAACATCATCATATTCAATGTTTTCATCGACTGATCTATGTTTTGCTGTCTGTTGTGACAAACACAAATCGTTTGCACACTGCGCCTCACTGACAGTATATTTTAGTTTCTATGTTTTATTATGTCCACAATTCAGTTTGGAGTACTTTGCCAACTTTGTTTTTATCAGAAATTTTTAGAAAAATGCGAAATGACTCTGGTATAAATTAAACTTTTATTACAGTCGTGAAAGACGGAATATTTCTCAATATTACATAGGACACCTATCTGTGACTTAAATTAAATGAGATATTGTTATACAGTAAATTTCACTAAAATTTAGGTATCTTGCCCACATTTCATTCTCAACGTTGTGGCAACTAAAATCGACCATATGGAAAGTAAACACTATGGACTTTTACCTCTGCAAACGCTTCAAAATTTCGTGCGATGGTTTACTATATTTAATGCTGCACAATAACTGAGTTGAACATCGAAACAAAATTAAGTCATTTATTGAGGGTAGGTATCAGTCAAAAAGATGTGTAAAAATGAAGTTTTTGGGCCAAATAGTTTTTGTGAAATCGAATGATAAGTGTGTCAAAGCAATCGGAACACCATGTGTCAGCACAGGCGAGCTGTGCAGTGATGACAAAATGGCGCACAGCGCGGAATGCGGGGAGCACGTCTCTGTAGCAGCGAAAGGGTTAATGCGGCCATGGTGGCTTTACTTCATAAACTGCGCGCTCCCCCCTAAACGTAAGTTTGCGAACTATACTATACTATGGCGCTGCTTCTCTTGGCGCGTACGTCGATTGCAACTGGCAAGCCAGCAATCTCCCGCGTCTGAGAGGGCATGCACGAGCCGCCAAGATAAAAGAATTGAACAGCGCCAGGCGACGACTAGACTGCAGTATGAAAGTCTCCAACAGCCGGAAGCTGAAAAGTCAAATTCCACGTGTTTGCGATTGGTAAAAATACCCAACAGCGGACAAGCAGTAAAACGTCAACGCGATTTGCTACACTAGGTGCAGAAAGAAAAGCACGGTTAGACTTTCGTAGTACGTTACACAAGGTATCAACAGGAACGTCGGAGTGAAGCAGGGATAAAAAGATGTTTTACGTGGGTGAAGATCGTCGGCTTTAGAGCATGAACAGCATATTGTAGAGGTTTCTGCCTGTTACCAAATGCTGAAGCCACAGAACGCAATACTTACAGCCAGTTGTCTGATAATCTCTCCACTGACACCGTATTGTTACTCGAGGAATCCAGCCTACCACTGGAACAAAGCATATCTTAAAGTTTCCTCCCGTGGAATGTCTTAAGTGCTCGTAAACAGTGTAGTAGGATAGTTGCTATTTATGTTATGTATTAATGACTTGAAGGATAGTATGGGCGACAAAGGCCTTTCGAAGATGATGCTGGTATCAGTTAGAGAATTTGCAGTAATATCCAATTGGATTTCGAAAACATGTCAGCCTGGTGGAATGTTTGGCACCTGGTTCCTATTGCCAGCATTTCCTTAACTCATTCATACTGGCAGCACAAATCCATGATAAATCATCGAGCCGCTACTTATTGAATTTTCTCTCTTTCACTAAGCTAGTTTGATAAAGGTTTCACATCAGCAAATAATCTTCAAGGATTAACTTCTCATGGTTGGGTTCACAGTCATGTAATATTTCTTAAAAGACATCATAGCCATCGTTGACTGTTTAAAATATTTATTGTTACTATTGCAATTTCGGTCCTATGGCCATTTTCAAGTAACACTACAAAGTCACATTCTGTCAGAAAATAAAAAGGCTGCATTTTGACGACGACATGTACTCATGCCAGATAGTTTTATTTTCTGACAATGTGACTTTGCAGTGTTACTTGAAAATGGCCATAAGGCCGAAATTGCAATAGTAACAATAAATATTTTAAACAGTCAACGGCGACTAAGATGTCTTATAATAAATCTTCAAGGAATTGGCCTATAGAGAGTTTCTAAGCGACGTCTTTCTGTGGCATCGGCCGCTATCCCGTCGTCGCAATTTCAAAAACGCGCGCCGTCGGTTACGTCATCGCGTTTCCTATAGCCGCCACCATGCTCCCACGAACAAAGGCGCTGCCCATGAGATGCAATCTTTCTCTCTCCACTGTGTCAGCAGCGGGTGTGCTTAACTTCGAACATTCATGCACTGAGCTTATTTTGTGTGTTTTCTGGTTGAATAACATTTACAAACTTTCATAACGACCAGAGATCGACATCTTTTGGATTGATATAGTACTGAAGAATGACAGATTTATAAATCCTCTGCATCTGTACATACACTGAAGAGCCAAAGAAACTTGTACACCTGCCTAATATCGTGTAGGGCATCCGCAAGCACGCAGAAGTGCCCAACACGACGTGGCACGGACCCGACTAATGTCTGAAGTAGTGCAGGAGGCAACTGAGACCATGAATCCGGCAGGGCTATCTGCAAATCCGTAAGAGTTCGAGGGGAGGGGGAGGGGGGGGGGGGGGAGGGATGCGCGTAGCAAGGCGTCCCAGGTACGCTCAATAATGTTCGTGTCTGGGGTGTCTGACGGCCAGCGGAAGTGTTTGAACTCAGAATAGCGTTCCTGGCGCCACCCTGTAGCTATTCTGGACGTGTTGGGTGTCGCATTGTTCTGCTGGAACTGCCCAACTCAATCGGAATGCACAGTGGACATGAATGGGTGCAAGTGATCAGACAGGATGCTTACGTACGTGTCACCTGTCAGAGTCGTATCTAGACGTATCAGGGATCCCATATCATTCCAACAGCACACGCCCCACACCATTACAGATGAATCTTCGAAATAATTTTTTTTTACTTAAACTAAAATAAATGAGAAGGTGAAACTCCAACGTTTTTACTTAAACTGCTGAATCAAGTGGTTCAAATGGGTCTGAGCACTGTGAGACTTAACTTCTGAGGTCACCAGTCGCCTAGAACGTAGAACTACTTAAGCCTAACTAACCTAAGGACATCACACACATCCATGCCCGAGGCAGGATTCGAACCTGCGACCGTAGCGGTCGCTCTTCTCCAAACTGTAGCGCCTAGAACCGCACGGCCACTCCGGCCAGCAACAGCTGAATGCTTTACTTGTTTCTATTATTTCGTTTCAAACACTGACCTACAGAGTCTTCCCTGCCAAATACAACTCAAACTTATCCTATTCATTTATTACCCACAATATACAAGAATAACGCAATCTGACTCCTCAAATAATTAACACAAACGAATTGCCCTGAATTAGAAGAAAACATAACGATAACCTACACTTTTTCATAACACACTTACCTCACATTCCTTCATAACTCGAACTACAGCAATTGCAGCCAGCTAAATAAAAAGATTCTAACTACTGTAGGCTCTAGCTACTAAACGGCATGTGGTTAGCAAAGAGAAGATTTTGTTGCAGAGCAAACAATGTATTTAGCAAATTTTACCTTAATCGTGTAACAACCAGTTCAAAAAATTATATAATCGTCAATAATTACATTACCCACATTTTACAATCCATATTTAACCTATTAAATCTCCAGACCGTCCGCTCGCGCTAATGCTACAAACCTCCATCACTGCTAACTTTTAACTTCTAACTGCGAGTCCTTCCAGCCACAGAGTCTCTTACAGAGGGCCCACAGTGCTGTCAGTCATGTCAGTGCAGTCTAAAGCGCTGTCAACATACAAACATACAAACAGGATACTTACACAGAGCGTCCACCAGCTTGAACAGTCCCCTGCTGTCATGGAGGGTCTATCGATTCATCAGGTTATCTCCGTACCCATACACGTCCATCCGCTCGATACAATCTGAAACGAGATACGTCCGACCAGGCAACATGTTTCCAGTCATCGACAATGCAATGTCGGCGTTGACGAGCCCAGGCGAAGCGCTAAGCTTTGTGTCGTGCAGTCATCAAGGGTACACGAGTGGGCCTTCGGCTCCGAAACCCCATACTCATGATGTTTCGTTGAATGGTTCGCATGCTGACATTTGTTGATGGCCCAGCATTGAATTGATGAGATGTTTAGCAAACTCAAGTGGCAGACTCTGCAAGAGAGGCGCTCTGCATCGCGGTGTACCTTGCTCGCTAGGTTTCGAGAGGGTGCGTTTCTGGATGAGGTATCGGATATATTGCTTCCCCCTACTTATACCTCCCGTGGAGATCACGAATGTAAAATCAGAGAGATTCGAGCGCGCACGGAGGCTTTCCGACAGTCGTTCTTCCCGCGAACCATACCCGACTGGAACAGGAAAGGGAGGTAATGACAGTGGCACGTAAAGTACCCTCCGCCACACACCGTTGGGTGGCTTGTGGAGTATAAATGTAGATGTAGATGTAGAAATCTGCAGCAATTTGCGAAATGGTTGCACTTCTGTCACGTTGAATGATTCTCTTCAGTCATCGTTGGTTCCATTCTTGCAGGATCTTTTTCCGGCCGCATCGATGTCGGAGATTTGATGTTTTACCGGATTCCTGATGTTCACGGTACACTTGTGAAATAGTCGTACGGGAAAATCCCCACTTCCCCGGTACCTCGTATATGCTGTATCCTATCGCTCGTGCGCCATTGTAACACAACGTTCAAACTCACTGAAATCTTGATAATCTGCCATTGTAGCAGCAGTAACTGATCTTACGACTGCGCCAGACACTTGTTATCTTATATAGGCGTTGCCCACTGAAAAATGGTTCAAATGGCTCTGAGCACTATGGGACTTAACATCTGAGGTCATGAGTCCCAAAGAACTTAGAACTACTTAAACCTAACTAACTTAAGGACATCACACACACCCAAGCCCGAGGCAGGACTCGAACCTGCGACCGTTGCAGTCCGGTGGTTCCGGACTGGAGCGCTTAGAACCGCTCTGGCCCCACGGCCAAGGGGCCACTGAAGCGACGTATTCTGTTGACATAATTCTGTATTTGAATATGCCTGCCTATACCAGTTTCTTTGGCGCTTTAGTGCATTCCTACATTCAGATCTATTGTTAGCAACTGATACTGCTACTACAGCAACAAAGTTATGTATTATTTTTACCATCTGATATTAGATGTAGAATAAATTAATATCTGAATTCTGTGTTCATGAACGGCATTTGTTTCTCGTTCCTGTATCCACTAAAGAACAAAACAGCGTGCAAAGGAAGACATAACACGTCTGCGCATAAACTTTCCTAATATATTCGCAATAAACTTGAGTCTTCCCTCTGCCTATTTTTTTCTGTAGATTCATTTGGTGGTTCTAGCTTATAACAATGCAGACACGAATTCCTCGACACGTAGCTGGGCAAGGCAATTGCGATAACATGAAGCGGTATGCAAGAAAAGGTAAAATGGCGTGAAGTGACTACATGATTGGATATGCAAACAATTAGCAGGTCGGAGCAGTCGATAAAGTAGTAACGATATCTACGAGGGCCGTTCGATTAGTAATGCAACACATTTCTTCTCGCACCCAATTTCAGTAGAAAAGGCGTGGAATTTGTTGTGGGATATCGTGGAATATTCTCGCTTCAGCCATTATAGTTCCACGAAATTCTAATAGGTGACGGCGCTATACATAGCGATCAAAATGGCGTCTGGAAGGTGGTACACACCACGCAAAGAACTGTATATCATTGACTTTCTTTCTGTGGAAAACCAGAGCATCGCAGGTATTCATGAGCGCTTGCAGAATGTCTACGGGAACCTTGGCAGTGAACAAAAGCATAGTGAGTCGTTGGCCGAGGCGTCTGTCATTATCGCTATAAGGTCGCGTAAACCTTTCCTATCTCCCTCGTACCGGCCGGCCGCACACAGTTGTAACTCCTGCGATGTTAGAACGAGCGGGCACTCTCATTCGGGGCGAAGCATAGATCGAGTCGAAACAGTTCCCTGCTCAACTGGCACATTCGTCCACCAGTTGGGGGTGCTCTAAGGTGTGTGCACACTTACCACCTAAGAGAAAACCGTAAAGTGCAGCTAAGGACGGACCATCTGAGACGAACTGCTTGCGCGTTACGAGGCAGATCGTTCCAATTTTTTGTCGAACATCGTCACAGGCGATGAAACATGGCTTCATCATTTCGAAATGGAAACAAAACGGGAATTCATGGGGTGAAGCCACATCCCCTCTCTTCCGGAGAAAAAGTTCAGAGGCGCACCTTCAGCAGGTAGAATCGTGACGACTGTCTTCTGGGACTCTGAAGGGGTTATACTGTCTGATGTCCTCCGCCATAGTACAACAATCAACTCTGTTGGTTGGTTGATTTGAGGAGAGGAGACCAAACAGCGAGATCGTCAGTCCTGATCAACTCTGTAGTGCATTGTGGTAGCCTCAGATAATTGAAGAAACAACTTCAGGTTGGCACCACAAAAAAGCAAACGATCTTCTCCTTCTCCATGACAACGCAACGCCTCACAACAAGTCTGCGTACCCGAGAGCAGTTCACAAACCGTAACTGGAATGTTCTTCCTCGCCCACCCTACAGCACTGATCTCGTATCTTCCGACTTCCATCATTTCGGCGTGCACTCCGCGGGAAACATTACGTGGTTGACGAGGAGTTTATTGATGTGACAAGTCGTTGGCTGCGCCGGCGACCATGAGAACATACAGGCCCTCCCAGAAAGGTGGAGAAAGGATATTATAATGAAAAATAGTCTCTTGTAGCGAAAAGAATCGTGGGGCGCATTTCCTCTGGTGTTTGGGCAGATATTCGCAATTTCATTTTTGTTTTGCGTAACTGGAGTCAGCCCAAACAAATAGCGTTTATCTGTGACGCCCAGTCTCAACAGAAAGCGTCGGTTTGTTTCCCATTACAAAGAGAATTATTTATAAATCGGAATTTTACGTGCCTGTTCAATAGAACTCTCTCAAGCTAATTAGCCTAGTCCTACACCAGTTTTATCACCGTGTATTAACAGGGACACAGTCCGCCCCCGGTATCTTAGTGGTCAGCGCGGCAGAATGTCAATCCTATGGGCCCGGGTTCGATTCCCTACTGGATCGGAGATTTTCTCCGCTCGGGAACAGGATGTTGTGTTGAAACTTCCTGGCAGATTAAAACTGTGTGCCCGACCGATACTCGAACTCGGGAGAGCTTCTGTAAAGTTTGGAGGGTAGGAGACGAGACACTGGCAGAAGTAAAGCTGTGAGGACCGAGCGTGAGTCGTACTTGGGTAGCTCAGTTGGTAGAGCACTTGCCCGAGAAAGGCAAAGGTCCCGAGTTCGAGTCTCGGTCGGGTACACAGTTTTAATCTGCCACGAAGTTTCATATCAGTGCACACTCCGCTGCAGAGTGAACATCTCATTCTGGAGGGTGTTGTGTTGTCCTAATCATCATCATTTCATCCCCATCAACGTGCAAGTCGGCGAAGTGGCGTCAAATCGAAAGACTTGCACCCGGCCACACGACATTTCCATTTAACATGGACAGTACAACGCTAAGAACAACCATGAGGCCAGCAGCGACTCTGTAGCGGTAGCAGTCGGCGCGGACCAGGTAGTGTACTGGTTATTCGTCAAGTTTTAGTGTCCCTGTTGATACACAACAAAAAAATAATCTGGGACCACTCTAACGAATGGACACGTAAAATTCCTATTTCAAAATCATTTTGTTTGTAACTGGGAAGAAGCTGAGAATTCCGTCGTGGACACAGGGATTGGCATGAAGGACGTGATGATCACTATTTTTCTGTGCTGACTACAGAAACAAATGAAAACTCGAAATAGCAAATATCTGCTGAAGCACCAGAGAATCTCTGCTGAAGACTCTCAGGAGAGAGACCTTGTGTACACTACTGGTCATTAAGATTGCTACACCAGGAAGATGACGTGCTACAGACGCGAAATTTAACCGACGGGAACAAGATGCTATGTTATGCAAATGATTAGCTTTTCAGAGCATTCACACAAGGATGGCGCCGGTGGCGACACCTTCAACGTGCTGACATGAGGAAAGTTTCCAACCGATTTCTCATACATAAATAGCAGTTGACCGGCGTTGCCTGGTGAAACGTTGTTGTGATGCCTCGTGTAAGGAGGAGAAATGCGTACCATCACGTTTACGACTCGTATTGCGACATTTCTGCTCGCATGACTGTTAGCAAATTATGGAATCGGTGGGTTCAGGAGGGTAATACGGAACGCCGTGCTCGATCCCAACGGCCTCGTATCACTAGCAGCCGAGATGACAGGCATCTTATCCGCATGGATCTTATCCGCACGGATCGTGCAGCCACGTCTCGATACCTCAGTCAACAGATGGGGACGTTTGCAAGACAACAACCATCTACACGAACACTTCGACGTCGTTTGCAGCAGCATGGACTATCAGCTCGGAGACCATGGCTGCGGTTACCCTTGACGCTGCATCACAGACAGGAGCGCCTGCGATGGTGTACTCAACGACGAACCTGGGTGCACGAATGGCAAAACGTAACTTTTTCGGATGAATCCAGGTTCTGTTTACAGCATCATGATGGTCACATCTGTGTTTGGTGACATCGCGGTGAAAGCACATTGGAAGCGTGTATTCGTCATCGCTATACTGGCGTATCACCCGGCGTGATGGTATGGTGTGCCATTGGTTACACGTCTCGGTCTCCTCTTGTCCGCATTGACGGCACTTTGAACAGTGGACTTTACATTTCATATGTGTTACGACCTGTGGCTCTACTCTTCATTCGATCGCTGCGAAACCCTACGTTTCAGCAGGATAATGCACCACCCCATGTTGCAGGTCCTGTACGAGCCTTTCTGGATACAGAAAATGGTCGACTGCTGCCCTGGCCACGACATTCTCCAAATCTCTCACCAACTGAAAACTTCTGGTCAATGGTGGCCGAGCAACTGGCTCGTCACAATACGTCAGTCACTACTCTTGATGAACTGTGGTATGGTATTGAAGCTGCATGGGCAGCTGTACCTGTACACGCCATCCGAGCTCTGTTTGACTCAATGCCCAGGAGTATCAAGGCCGTTATTACGGCAGAGGTGGTTGTTCTGGGTACTGATTTCTCAGGATCTATGCACCCAAATTGCGTGAAAATGTAATCACATGTCAGTTCTGGTATAATATATTTGTCAAATTAATACCCGTTTATCATCTGCATTTCTTCTTTGTGTAGCAATTTTAATGGCCAGTAGTGTAATACCCTACACTGACGTGGGGCAAACGCTATCTTCGATTCTGACGATGCGCCATTGTGAATGATATACGTACGTCAGCTCACAAGGGCATCCTCAGTCCAATCACGTATCTATTCGAATACTCCGTAAGTACATACTTAGTTTAATTGGAAAAAGGAACAGAGATACACCTGAGCACCGTTATCCATGAATGAACCCATGAAGTTCATGCAGGAGACAGAAAACTGGCTTTTACATGATGGGTGCTGGGGAAATACATGTTGATTCCCACACGAGTGTTGTTTGGTCTCCAAAAACGTTATACGTGAACACTGAACGTACTCTGTTGAAATAGAGAAGCTAGGGTTATTCAGTAACACATACCACTCGAACCTCTTACAGGTTTCTCTCGTTCTATTTTTTACTTGTTGTTGTTGTTGTTGTTGTTGTTGTAGTCTTCAGTCCGAAGGCTGGTTCGATGCTGCTTTCCATTGTACTCTATCCTGTGCAAGCCTCTTCATCTCCAAACAGCTACTGCAACTTGCGTCCTTCTCACCTGCTTACTGTATTCATCTCTCGGTCTCCCTCCACAATTTTTACCGCCCGCACTTACCTCAAATACTAAATTAGTGATCACTTGCTGTCCCAGAATGTGTCCTATCAATCGATCTCTGCTTGTTATAAAGTTGTGTCACAAATTTCTATCCTCCCCGATTCTAATCAGTACCTGCTCATTAGTTACGTGATATACCCATGCATTCTTATGCAACACTACATTTCAAAAGCTTCTATTCTCTTCTTGCGTAAAGTGTTCATCGTTCATGTTTCACTCCCATACATGACTGCACTCCATACAAATACTGTCAGAAAAGACTTCCTATATCTATATTCTATGTTAACAAATTTCTCTTCTTCAGAAACCCTTTTCTTGCCTTTGCCGGTTTACATTTTATATCCATCTACTTCGGACATCATCAGTGCTTTTACTGCCCAAATAACTCATCTACCACTTTAAGTGTCCAATTTCCTAATCTAATTTCCCCAGCAATACCTGATTTTATTCGACTACATTCCTTTATCCTTCTTTTGCTTTTGTTGATGTACATCTTACAACCTTCTTTCGAGACATAGCCCTTTCTGTTCAATTACTCTTCTAAGTCATTTGCTGTCTCTGACTAAATTACAATGTCTTCGCCAAACCTCAAAGTTCTTATTTCTTCTCCCTGAACTTTAATGCCTACTCCAGATTTTCCTTTTGTTTCCTTTACTGCTTGTTCAACGTACAGATTGAATAACATCGGGGATAGGCTACAACCCTGTCTCACTTCCTTCTCAACCACTGCTTCCCTTGTATGCCCCTCGAATCTTATAACTGCCATCTGTTTTCTGTACAAGTTGCAAATAGCTTTCCGATCCCTGTATTTTAACCCCTGCTGCCTTCAGTATTTGAAAGAGAGTATTTCAGTCAACAGTGTCAAAAGTTTTCTCTAGATCTACAAACTCTGTAAACATAGGTTTATCTTTTCTTAACTTATGTTCTAAGATAAGTCATAGGGTAGTATTGCCTCACGTGTTCCTACATTTCTCCGGTATCCGAACTTGTCTTCCTCGGGTTGACTTCTACCAGTTTCTTCATTCATCTGTTATAGTATTTTGCAACCATGACTTATTAAACTGATAGGTCGGTAATATTCACACTTGTCAGCTCCTGTTTTCCTTGGAATTAGAATTATTGCATTCTTCTTCAAGACTGACGATATTTCACCTGTCTCACACATTCTGGATACCAGGAGGAAGAGTTTGCCTTGGCTGGCTCTCCCAAGGCTATCAGTAGTTCTGACGGAATGCCGTCGACGCCCGGGATCCTGTTTCAACTTAGGTCTTTCAATATTCTGTCAAGTTCTTCTCGCAGTATCACGTCTCTCATCTTGTCTTCGTCTACGTCTTCTCCCACTTCTATAATATTGCTTTCAAGTTCATGTCGCTTGTAGAGACCCTTTATATACTCCTTCCACCCTTCAGCTTTCCCTTCTTTGCTTAGGGCTGGTTTTTCATCTGAGCTCTCGCTCTTCATACAGTTGCTTCTCTTTTTTTCCAAAGACCTCTATCTTTCTCCTAATGAATCATGCTTCCAAACCCTTATGCTTGTCCTCTAGCCATTCCCGCTTGACCATTTTGCACTTTCTGCCAATCTCATTTTTAGGCATTTGCATTTCCATTTGCCTACTTCGTACCGTGATGTCATAACCATTTTTATTGCTGTTACGCATATCTTCTGTAGTCATTGTTATGGCCTTCAGTTAGGAAACTGGTTTGATGCAGTTATCCGCCTTAGTCTATCCTGTGCAAGCCTCTTACTGCTGTATAGTTCAAATGGCTCTGCGCACTATGGGACTTAACTGCTGTGGTCATTAGTCCCCTAGAACTTAGAACTACTTAAACCTAACTAACCTAAGGACATCACACACATCCATGCCCGAGGCAGGATTCGAACCTGCGACCGTAGCAGTCGCACGGTTCCGGACTGCACGCCTAGAACCGCGAGACCACCGCGGCCGGCGCTGTATAGTTATTGCAACCTACACGCACTGCTTACACACACACTCGTTGTTTGATCTACACATCTGAGATTCAACATTTCAGTACCTTCAATTTTTTCCTGTCCGTATTGTTTATCGCCCACATTTCATTTCCGTACTAGACTGTATTCCAGAAAAGTATTTTCAGAAGAGACTTGCTAATATTAAATTAAATTTATACTGCAGCCTTCTTTTGAAACCAAATGTATTTGCCAAGATCGCAATGTTAACACGACTACTGGATTATTTGTTTCGGCAATATGCATCGCCATCCTCAGATCCATAAAACCAGGCAGTGGTAGCTACATCATACAATGCTCACCCCACCCAGTCACATAAGGACTACATTACATGCACAAAAGGTCTAAGCATTACAGTGACATGCCAGGTCTTCTATCATAAAGTATGTACAACTTTGAGTACACATGGAACGAAAAAGACAGGTACATGTCACATCTTGCTGATTCGTGGTATGAAGCCGTGTTGTCTACGACAGAGAAACTGAAACCGGCGCTGTCGCAGCCAAGGTGGCATTATGCCACAAACCAGCAAGACGTGAGATGCATCTGTCTCGTTCGTGCCATGCACACTCAAAGTTGTACATAGTTTATGATAGAACTGCTGGCATATCATTGTAATGTCTCGACTTTTTATGCACATAGTGTAGTCCTTATGTGACAGAGTGTTGCAAGTATTGTATGATGTAACTACCAGTGTCTGATTTTAGGGCTTTGAGGATGGCAATGCATATTGCCGAAACAAATAATCCAGTAATTGTGTTAACATAGCGATCTTTTGGAAATAAATTTGTTTTCAAAAGAAGACATTAGTCTAAAACTATAAATCTGAATGAACAAGTCAGATAAATTTATATGTTAAGAAATTTTTCTTTTTCACAATTTCCTGCTGTGGCTAATCAGCAATTTATATTCTCTTTACTTCGGCCATCGTCGGCGACTTTTCTGATCTAGTAGCAAAACACTTCTTCTTTTAGTGTCTCATTTCCTAATGTAATTCTCACACTATTCCAGATTTAATTCTGCTACATTTCATTTCCCTTGTCTTAGTTTTTTAATTTTTCTCTTATAACCTGTTTTCCCAAGGCACCTTCTTCGCTGTCTCTCAGTGACCTACGATGTACTCGGCAAGCCTCACAGTTTTTACTTCTTCGCCCTGAAGTTTAATTATTTTCCATATTTCCCTTTGGTTTCCTTTATTGCTTACTCAATGTACAGACTGTACAGCATCAGGGATAAGCTACAATCTTGTCTCGTTCTTTCCTCAACCAGTGCCCCGCTTTCATTTACTTCAACTGCTATAACCGCAGTCTAGTTTCTGTACGGGTTGTAGATAATCTTTCGTTCCTTGTCTTTTATCCCTGCTACCTTCAAAATCTGAAAAAGACTATTTTAGTTAACGCTGCCAAGAGCTTTCTGTAAGTGTGCAATTGCTATAAGCATAGGTTGACATTTTTAAAACCTGTCTTTTAATACAAGTCGTTGCGTCAGCATCGCCTTATGCGTTCTTAAATTGCTGCGGAATTCGATTTGGTATTCCCCAAAGTCAACTTCCATCAGTCTTTCCATTCTTCTGTAAGTAATTCGTGTCAGTATTATTAAGTTTACTGTTCGGTGAGACTCACATCTTTTAGAATTATTATATTGTTTTTGAAGTTCGAGGTTGTTTTGCCAGTCTCATAGATACTTCACACCAGATCGAACAGTTTTATCAAGGCTGGCTCTCTGAAGGATCTCAGTAACTCTGAGGGAATTGGGTGCCTTGTTTCAAGTTTGGTCTTGCAGCACTGCTTTGAGAAATTGTTCTTGCAGCCTCGTTTCTCTATTCCTTATCTCTTATCCAAACTGACTTTATGCTCTGTCACTAATGACGTCGTCATCGACGCTATGTTAAGCCTTAATATTTTTTCCTCTGTAATTGCACTTTAATAGTGAAATCAGACTGCCTACGATTCTCTACTAATGTCATCGAGAGTAAAATAAGTGGCTTGTTACTCCAAGCAGAAATTCTTCCAATCCATACGTGGCATACAGCAAACCAGTGCTTAACAGTATTGGTTAAAAACAGTCTTGGTTGCAATTTTAGTTTTTTTTTTTATTTTTTAACGGCGCGTTTCGCCTTATTTAGGCATCTTCAGGTTATCTTTTCTAGATGGACGCAAGGGGCACCAAGATCTGCATAACGTGTTCCCATTCACAGGAGCTGTTTGTAACCAATACTACTCCAAGCAGTGTCATCAAGTCGTTTTTCTTTATCGGTGCACAAATTCTGGAGTTGGAATGTATTTACACACACCGTGCAAGGAATATTCACTATGCCTGTCAGAGCTATACGATTGGTTCTCCTGCAAATAACAAGTGTACCTTCCCGCACGATATAGCTACGGGACGAAAATTGTGTAATTTCTTTGGGATAGCTCCGTGCCAGTTCCTACTACAGAAACGAATATACATACTTCGTTCGGCACATGAAACTTTTTTTTCGTCGTTTGCTCAGCTATCATTTTAAAGCTTACCTTTGTCAGGAATAGTTTCTGATGCTACGTCTTTTGTGTCTTCTTTTTTGTTTGCCGTGGGACGCCAGAGTTTTGTCGTAATATATGTGTCTGTTTTACGATCTACAGCAGCGCTTTCTTATACCACTCCACGGGCAATAACTGACGCGGGTGGCTGGCACCGGGGAAGAGAGATGTCCCCCGGAGCCCTCCGTCATTCTGCTGCCAGGAGGTGAAACGCAAGAAGAATTGTGTTAGAGCCCGCGCTGTTCGTATGAGTTATGTGGCAGCGCCACGGAGATGCGGCCAGGCAAATATACGGCGCGGGGTATGTGGGGCCGTAGGCGGATTGGCAGGCGGTCTTCTCCCGTTGTAGGGAAAATACCGAACCAACACACGCCGTGTCCGGACCAACTCGTGCTGGACGCCAGCGGATCGTGACGTCGCCTACCCTCAGATGGTGACGTGTTCGCGCTGTACTGGCCCGTAATGAATTGTCAAAAAGTGAGGCCACAAGGGACCACTCGACTTACAAAGATTCGGAATGCAGTTCCAGCATGCAAAGTAAAGTGTATACAAGTCGAAGGCTAGTTTCAACACCAGTGTTTTTCTTGGAAGTGGTATATCCTGCTACCTCCTCTCTTTGACTCACTTCTCCAGACCGTTATAAAGAGATCTACAGTTCAAAGTGGATTCGGAACCATGGCGAAAGTCTGCGTTAGACTAGCAATGGTAGTAGTTGAGGCAAAATCTCATATAGTAAATTCAGTAAATTGTTGGGAACTGAAAGAATAGGAAAGATGAAACTTCCTGGCAGATTAAAACTGTGTGCCGGACCGAGACTCGAACTCGGGACCTTCGCCTTTCGCGGGCTAGTTCGAGTCTCGGTCCGGCACACAGTTTTAATCTGCCAGGAAGTTTCAAATCAGCACACACTCCGCTGCAGAGAGAAAATCTCATTCTGAATAGGGAAGATGTAGTATAAAGTTTTCATCTACTCACAGAAGTAAACAATTAAAGAGAAAAATGAAATTTCCTGTCAGATTAAACACCTGTTGCTGCCTGCGAATGGTCATAGCTGGTGTTTGTGTGCACTGCAAATGTCTGCTATGTTTCTGGTCTCTGGTTAACTCCCTACAACAGCGTCATGAATGCAACGGATCTCATTCGGTATATACCTAAACAAATCATGTCAGCAGCAGACATCTACGATTTTTTCATTGAAGACATTGAAGAATCTGGCACAAGGCTGTGTCAAAGTTTCAGCTGTAAAGGACTGGGCAGAAGGTATGTACATGTCAAAACTATCTAGAAGGAAATTTGTGACGAGAAACTTTAATGTAGCAGGAACTTGCAAAGCTTATAATGCAGTTTTGACGAGAAAGTTCTGGAAATTCTACCGACTCAAAAACGGAGCCCATTAAGGTACTTGGCAGTGAACAGCTGGAAGAACAGTAATAATTTTCATAAAGTTTATTAGGGTCTAACTACATAATGTGAACTCTGAATACAAATAAATTTTAGGATAATAAAAATGTTTTGAAGATGAAGATTTTGGTATAAGAGTAATCAGAGTAGCTTCGATATAAACTTTATTACGCAAACATTTATGTCGGTCAGTAATTTAAAATGTTTCTTGCCAGTCTAAGTTTGAAGTCTATAGACTTAGTAACTACTTTTCCTAGATGCTTAAAACTTTGTGCACACATTTATTACATTGTTATCTAAACATTAGACTACAATCAAATAGTTTCAATCAATAATTTTTATACTATAAATACACAAATTAGACAATCAAAGTTAAGGTGAATTTTTTAATAATTAATGAGGGTATATTTTTCCTCCTGGTGATAGTAAGCTGGTGTCTGTAGTCAACTTTTCTCCAAATGGTAGCCTGAAATATCACAAAAAATTTCAGACGTCTAGCTCAAATAGTTTTTTTGTGTGCATAAAATAAACTTGTCAGAAAATTTGAATCTTCGGAAATACCTTTCATCTGCTACTCATCTCTGTTGTTCTTACAACCCTCCTCATCTTCTCTCCTACTTTACTTGCTCCTCTGTTCGTTCCTTGTCTCTTTAGTTGCCTAGAAGCACATTTTTCGTGCGGAATTTTCGTTTGACAGTTTCCCTGATGGCTTCCCGACTGTTTATAGCATGCAATTCCATTTCCCTACATTTGCTAACTGTTCTGTTATAATGGGACAAGTCCAAAGAAGTGACAGTGAGGGAATCGCATAAATTAGACGCATCACGAACGCATAAATTACCCTAACTCCTCGATGCCTTCACTTACAAGCTTCTAACTTTGACACCGCCAAGCGACCACCGACCTTAGTACGTGATATCAATTTCAACTTGATGCACGATTACTTTCCCAGGAAAAAACGCTCTCAAAGACGGAAATATAAACCGAAAAGCAGAGTAAAGGAACTCAGAGAAAAAATTTTTTCGTCTTATATAATTTCAAATTAAACACCTTCCGTTACTTTCCTTCAATTATATAGTGAAACCTTGTTTCTTACCGCGTCTCGCGCTTCTAGGTCAACGCAAATAATAATGACGCCATTTGACATCCGACCACAGCGGAAAGACTGTCGTTGCCGCATACCAACATATATTTAAATTTATTTTTAAATATGTTCTCGATGTCAGAATCGATTCATTTAACCACAATTTTGTTCACAAAACTCTAAATATTGATTTAAGATGGAAAAAAATTAGAATTTTTGAAGCAGATTCACTAGCAAGTGACCTTAAAAAAAGTCGGAGAAACAGTAAGAATTACAGCCCTCCGAGCTGCTGCAGATTTTTTGAATGCGTGACAATCATTGTTGACAAGTAATACGTTAGTTCTTACTACTTACAAGCATACGATATTACGTCAATATTCCATTAGTCTCATTCACGTTACCGACCAAGATAGCACACTGATGAAACACTGGACTAACGTTCGAAAAGGGCGAATTTCAAATCCCTATCCAGCTACCCATATTTTGGTGTTTCGTTGCTTCCCTAAGGAAGGCAATATGCAGGACGGTTCCAAAGAAAATAACACAGCTGATTTTCTCATCTTTCCGCAGTGTGCAATGACAAAATTATCGACGTGAGATTAGACCGTAATCTTGTTTCTTCCTCAATAATTTATTGAAATGGACTGTATCTACAGTCCCGCTCCTTCAGCGGTGTCGCGGTAATCACAGCGACTGAACTGGGAAGTGCTACGCTATGAAAGCGTTGTTTCAGTGCTAGTAAACTGATACAGCAGTATTCGCAAGCCTGTGGGACATGGTGATTAAAATTTCATCCTTATGGGAGCTAATTTACACTGCACGAAGAATACATTCCGAGAGATGAAGAATGGTGTGGGTACATTACGGCTCTTGGATGTGTCGAATGGTACTGGAATTTTTCTGGTAGAGACAACAACAGTTCACGCTCAGAAGGTGATCCCTTGCAACTTAAAAGATAGCAACAGTTGACGCTCAGAAGGCGTGTACTTGCAGCTTATCGCCGTCCCACACGTTTTCAGAAAGTTGTAATCATTGGCGCGGGGAACATACCGTTAGATTGCACAGACCGTGTTATGACCGCAGAATGGCTGGTGACGAGAGAGGCAGGACAACAGTTTAGCAAAAAGAGTAGGCCCGCGCTCTTCCGGACGGACTGCCATGAGATGATCGTAGGATTGTTCGACTGGTTCTGATTTACACGGAAAGGGAACAGAGAAATCCAGTTTGAGGTTACAGGCAGAATTCCACCAGATGAAATGATCGTCTGGCGTTGATGAGTCCCCACCTTTTCACTTGACAACACACTGGGCGATTTGCTTGTCGATGATGATGAAATGGTGACGAGGACAACACACTTTTCAAGCAGAAAAAATCTCCCAGTCAGTCAGGAATCGAACGCGGGCCCGTTTCATGGCAGGTAGACGCGCTGGCCACTAGAGTAAGGAGTCGGACAATTTCAGCAGAAACCGGTGGGAAGAGATTACTGGAAGTTGTGTTGAGATCTCGAGTTCCCACGCACCGTTTACGACTGACACCAGACCACAGACTAAGGTGTAGAAAGAAGGTGATCTGGGACGCTGGGTGGCCTTCTGTGATCTTCAGTGTGTGGTCGCGCTTCTGTTTTTGCCTTGGGATCGACGCCTATGTGTCCGTAGACGGCCTGGTGAAACGTCGGTGTATTACTCCAGCTACGGTGTATCGAATATATATTATTGCGCCGTTTAGATTCATACGCAAATAGTACTGACAGTTACCAAAGTACGAGTTCGAGCTGGGTCATCATGACGTTTAGAAAGCACGCAAAGAGGGTTACCCGGAAAGTAGGCTCAGAGCCATTTGAATTTTTGTTGTCGGAGATGGTATCTGTTCGTTATGGAGTAACCAGTATCGATTCCACACTTTCTAATAGGTTTTCTTAATCAATTGTTTTTTTTTTTTCATATGCAGTTCGTGCCAACTGTGTGTTGTGACTTCCGGTAGATTATTAATAATTTTTATTGAAATATTCCTTTATTAAAAAAAATACTATCGCAAAGGAATGTCGTCTCAAATATAAAATTCGTTGAATAATGAAAGTAACGAATACCTACGCACGTAAGTAAGAACGAAAGGAATGAATAGCCAGTACTTTACATAGAATATGTTCAGTTCATGATTTAGTCCACCGTGATAGATGTGAAAGTCGCATTACGACATAAGAGCGAGCCTACTACAGCATTCAAAGGTGCGTATAGACTTGCAGGAAACGTTCGCTCAACCGCTCAGCTCGCAGGTGTACAGAAGACGGAACGCGGCCATGGGAAGGTGGAGGGTGAGTGTGGTTCGTGAACGACCTTGGTGTGCTGTGTTTGAGCTCGGCTTTGCTCCTCCTCCTGCCAACGCACATCTGGCAGTAGCACTTTCTGCCAGCAGAAGTGAAACCGGCTGCGTCCGGATTGAGGGGACTTCCGCCTGTCACAGGGGCGTGTTGCTGGCAACACACTGCCATCGGTGTCACATGGCTGACATAATTTCGCGGTTGCTATTTGTTGACATGCAATAACAGAAATGGAAAGTAAAGCACCGGTGCGAAATTTATCAGACATTGTGGACGTATTATCACATAACGGGTATTAAGCGATTACATTTTCATTCCAATGAAAATAATGTACATCTGTTCATTATGAGGTGTGATCCCTTACAGGCAGGAATGCGCTCTCGTGTACGTTTTGGCATTGAAAGGAAAAGCATCTGAGTGTCATCTCGAGGAATTTCTTCCAGTGCCTGAAGCAAAAGCTGTTTCAGTTCATGCAGATTTCTGGATTGGGGCAGGTATGAAAGAATACATTTTCTTCGCATCCCAGACATTCTTTATGCGTGAGCAATCAGGGAACTGAGCAGATCAGTGAAGGAACCATCCATTCGACAAGGTGGCCGCGGTGTGAACTGGTGAAATGCTGCATTTGGTATCCTGGTATAATGGGTATGGCTCTGAGCACTATGGGACTCAACATCTGTGTTCATCAGTCCCCTAGAACTTAGAACTACTTAAACTTAACTAAACTAAGGACATCACACACATCCATGCCCGAGGCACGATTCGAAGCTGCGACCGTAGCAGCAGTGCGGTTCCGGACTGAAGTGCCTAGAACCGCTCGGGCACAGCGGCTTCAGTTACAAGAAAATGATAATTTTTATCGAATCACATTGTTACATGACAACGTGATGGTTATTGTTTCATTATTGATCAGCGGTATTATGTTGTTTGGTAATTAAGTAAACCATTATGCAGTGTTTGCATTTAAAAATGTAATCGCTGTTATTTCACGTCTGGTGCACCGTAAGTCACACGTGACGGCATAAGTAATTTATTTAAGGTATCAAAATGATTTTTAAAGTTGAAAGCAGAGTATTACCTATTTCCAGGCTAGATTTTACACAGATTTTATGGACAGTCCAGTTACATTACTGAGCCCACCACCTAAGTTCTACGTCAACGTGCAATTTCCGCTCATAGACTGCAGGTGGCAGCAGTAGCAGAGGCGGGTATGTGAAGCATGTTTGTGGGACGCCGAAATCAGTCCTATCGTTGTCGTATCGCAGAAATGGAGCGATTTATCGAACGTCCAAAAGGACTTGATCATTGGCTTTCGGGCCAAGGGTGGAATGATTTCCGAAACGGCTAAGATTGTAAACCGACCGCGCGCCGTCGTTGTTAAAGTATACCGCTAATGATCAAAATGCCGCTATCCAAAATGGGAGGCGAGGCAACTGTGGTGCGCCATGGGCCATCGACGACAGGGGTCAACGGGGGCTGTGGAGATGTGTACCGGCGCATAGACCCGCATCTGTTGAGCAACTGACAGCCCAGATGAACCGAGGGGCTGTCTCCTCAGCGAACGTTCAGCGAACGTTGCTGTGCATGGGCCGTCGCAGCAGGTGTCCGTTCACGCTCATTTACTGACTTTTGTTCATAGACGATGAAGGCTGGAATTCCCACGCCAGTATCCCAACTGTACGTCCACTGAGTGCCGACTGGTGGCTGTTTCAGATGAGTCACGTTTTATTCTCCATCGAACAGATGGTGAGTACCCTGCCACTATCGTTGGATGGGTCCAGGTTGGTTGGTTGGTTGTTTTGGGGCAGGAGACCAGACAGCGAGGTCATCGGTCTCATCGGATTAGGGAAGGACGGGGAAGGAGGTCGGCCGTGCCCTTTGAAAGGAACCATGCCGGCATTTGCCTGGAACGATTTAGGGAAATCACGGAAAACCTAAATCAGGATGGCCGGACGCGGGATTGAACCGTCGTCCTCCCGAATGCGAGTCCAATGTCTAACCACTGCGCCACCTCGCTCGGTGTGTAATGGGTCCAGGCCGGAGGAAGGAACGTTAGACGCTGGAGAATGTTTTCGTGGAATTCTCAGGGTGATCTCGTCAATCTAGAAGGCACAATGGATCAACACAAGTATGCAGCTATCCCTGGGGACTGTGTACACCCCTGCATTGAGTGTGTTTCCCTAGACATGATGGCATCCTGGAGCAGGACAATATAACTTGCCACGCCGCTACAATGCACGTGCGTGGTCCAAAGAGCACCGGGCTGTCTTTATCGCACTCTCCTAGTCAACACACTGCACATGTTAAAACCCAACAGCAAATCTGTGAGAGCAACTCGATGGGGCTGTTGGCATCATTGATTTACAACCGAGAAAGCTAGTGCAGCTGTCCACGGCACTGGACTCGTCTTGACCCAACATTCTTGATAGCACCTTCCAGAACCTCACTGACTCTCTGGCTTTGGACAGGTGGTCACATTAACGTGAGTCGACAGTTTATAAAGGAGGTATGCCTGCACTCGCGTCCAGTGATATATTAATTTGCACAGTAGGTGTCCCATCTTGTTATCTACAGTGCCAAAGCTATGTCCATAAAACAACATTTAATAATGTTACTCTTACAAATATGCTAACATTAGCTTACAGAAAGATGCAGTAGTTTTTCACGCTTCTCATTGCTTATGATGTCATATCTCCTGAACTATGATAGGCAGATGTTTTTTACACCCACTGTGATTGTTGCCAGACCAAAAGGGATGGTAAGTGTTTCTTGCCCCCACAGTGATGATGATATTTGGTTTGTGGGGCGCTCAACTGCGCGACCATCAGCGCCCGTACGAAGTTCCAGTTTTTACACAATCCAGTCTGGCCACTGTCACGAATGATGATGATGAAATGATGAGGACAACACAAATACCCAGTCCCCGGGCAGAGAAAAATCCCCAACCCGGCGGGGAATTGAACCCGGGACCCCGTGAGTCAGAGGCAGCAATGCTAGCCACTTTTTTTTTACTCAGTTTTTTATTACAGAGGGTGAGCAGCCCTCTGACCGAACACGCTGAGCTACCGTGCCGGCTTCACTAGACTACCCCCACAGTGACTGTTACCTGATAATAAGAGATATGTATGCCAAGTTCAGTTGAAATCGGCCCAGTAGCTTAGGAGGAGCGCACGTCTCGCACACACACACACACACACACACACACACACACACTCACACACACACACACACACACAATTACTTCACTTGCTTCCATACATACATATATACATAAATCAAATTCTTTTACTCCTAAGTCTACCACACTTCTAGATGCTTTTCAAGTTGCCCACTATTTCTCATCTGCAGCCTAAAGATGTTCCAATAAATGAGTCCATCACTCTTCTTTGCGTCGTTTTCTATTACAGTTAATAACCACAATTCTTTTAACAAGACAGTTGTTCATTCCTGGTAGATCTTTTATTCCAGAATTCGCAGTGTTTGTCTCTGCGGACAGTAGGTAAAATGAAATGTTGAATCAGCAAGCACATATCACTCTCTGTCTTCTGTCTTTTCGTGACTGTTCCCATCTTCACTCATTGTCACTTTCTCAAAAGTCTTGATGCCGGCAGTTTTTCACTGTAACGAGTAGGCCTTATGGCGCACGAGAAATTGGAATACTGCATTCTTTCTTATTGGTTCAAGTACTTTTGCCTGTTGTTGTTTCAGCTATTTTTGTGAGATGGAAATAGTATTTTAATGATCCGTTACTTGTCTCCAAATCAAGGAAAAGCAAAGAACACGAGGCGTGATCTTCTCAACTAGCTAGTCAGTAATAAAGCACGTGGCAAACAGCTCTTTGTGTTCTTGATATGTTCATTTCTTGTGTGATCGCCAACTTTACACCCAAGATGAAGTTCGCTGCACTTCTTTATTTATGGATTTAGTTTGCGTTTTAGAAACATCAGAGATAAATGTCCACAAAGCATAAACAAAACGAGTTTCTGCTGTTTTCACAGGTACGAGGCATGACTTCTGAATTAGCAAAAAACAATAACATTCATGAACATAGAATAATAAAGCGAGCGGTGTAACGCAGTGGTTAGCAGACTGGACTCGCGTGCTTCAGAAATAAAAAGACTGATACATGCTTTTTTATGAGGTCTGTTCAAAAAATTCCGGAACTGTGCATGGCCTCCTTCGAAATACTCTCCTCCACAATTGATACACCGCCCCCAAAGCCATTTCCACCTATCGAAGCAGTCTTGGCACGCCTCTAGCTGGAGTGCCGTCTTGAATTGTCTTCTATCTCGTCTGTCGGCGCAAATCTTCGTCCTATCAACAGGGTTTTCAGCTTTGGGCATAAAGAAGGGCAACAGGGGAAAGGTCTGGGAAGTATGGTGGCTGAGGCAACACAGTGATTTGGTTTTTTGTGCAATAGTCAGCCAACAACAGGGATGAATATGCGGGTGCGTTATCGTGGTGGAAGAGAAGTGAATTGTCTCATCACGTTTCAGGCCGTTTTCTTCTCACATTTTCTCGCAGGTGACCTGACGAGCTTTTTTTTGGTCTAGGACAACCTTCCATGGCCCGCTAACCCCGTTCTCAACATCGTAACCGTAGGCCCAGTTCTCATCACCAGTAACGATTCTGTTAAGGAACATCTCGTTGTCATCTACACTATTCAAAAGCTCTTCACAGTTGCGAGGTGAAGGTCTTTCTGGTCTTGACTCTTGAGCCGTGTGACGAACTTGGCGCCAACACGATGCATTCCAAGATGCTGTGTTAAGATTTCATGACATGTTTCAACTGAAATGTTTCATTCTTCTGCAATCTCTCGGACAATCAGTCTTCGATTGGCACGTACAATTTCATTTATGTTCCTGACATGAGCGCCGTCGGTAGACGTAGAAAGACGTCCGGGACGATGGTCATCTTTAATTTCCGTCCGGCCATTTTCAAACCGTGTGAGCCATTCGGTAGACGAGTACGGCTTAAGCACTCTGCATCGTAGGCTTCCTGGATCATTTGGTGTGTTTCTGTAAAGGTTTTCTTGAGTTTCACGCCAAATTTAATGCAGACGCGTCGCTCCTCTAACTCTGCTATCTCGAAATTCACAAACTGTGCGACACAACGTCCTACTCAACACATTACTGAACAATAATTAGCAGATATACAACAATGAAACTTCCGGCAGTTACACATTACACACAGGCGTGTGCAGGGATGCCAACCATATTTCGCTCCAACACACCATTGGCGCGAAATTGCGAATGTTTCGGAATTTTTTGAACAGACCTCGTATTGTAATAGAAAAACACAACAGCGAACCAGTTTTAGAACATGACAACATATCATTCCTTGTTTTATAAATAAAACTGTCTGTTCCTGCTGCTACTCAATTTATTTATATTATTTATAAATTAACTAGCAGCAGGAAAAAGCAGTTTTATTTACAAAACAAGTATTTATATGCTTGCTGCAGAGGATGGCCCCACAAACAAACCTGATATATAATTCCTTGCTTGAGCTTTAGGGTTAATGTCTTTAGTAAGAGTTCAGATGCTGGACAAGTATGGGGGTGGCATTCTACAGTTGTCGAACAATAAAATTGGTGAAATAAGAGTACTATCAAAAGAACCTATATTTTGTACATGATATTGATGTTCTTGAACTGAGAGCTGTTATAGACTTACTTGTATTCGCGGCAATCTCCAAATCTGACAATAAATTAACAAATAATCTTTTCTCAGTTGCTGTAACCGGACGCGATATTTTTCACAGTGCTATAAAAAAAGGTATTTGTTCATATCGACAGCCCTTCGATTTGAGAGCAGATATGACAGGGGAAAAAAAAGATAAAAAGAAGATGCAACTGCTACAGTGTCAAACACTTTTAGCAGATTATGGGGAATTGCCTGCAATTTTACTGTCTAGGCTCTACTATGTGTGCTGATGAAAGGCTAGAGCCTTTCCGCGGTCTGGGTAGATTTCGGATGGGCTGCCAAGAAAACATCGAACTATAGGTTAATGATTGTGTATGTGACAAAACCAGGCCTGTGTTGTGGCCTGTAACAAGTTTGAAGGTTATCAAAACGTGAATTTATTCCTGAAACTTTCCAGAAACTTTATTTTTGTGTTGCTGATGCTTGGTTGTTTACGAAATACTGGCATAGTATAGGGTTAACAAAAGTTATATTTCTAGATTTTTGAGAAACGTACGGAAGTCTACTCTTTTGGAACCTCACTCGGGTATGTTCTGCATTTTCTTCTTGATTATTAGGCCTAATATTTTATTATTTATTTATTTTATTTCATCGTCATATGCTTGAAAACAGAGGTTGTAATTAGCTGAGTTCCATAAAGAACCAGAAAGGTAACAATATGCATTTCTGTAGTAAATTTCTGGTGTCTAACGGACAGCATGGTACCACGTACTTTACAAAATCGTGTGATATTAGTTAAGGGTTAAATTATACTTCAAGACCAGGGTCCAAGATAAAGAGCTTGGAGGGTGCGTTCGGTGAGAAACATATCATCAGCACAAAGCATGGTACTCAGATGGGGTACCTACTCAAAACGAATAGCAAGCGGTGAGAGTGACCCACCTGGTGCCCACCAGCAATAATTGGAAAAGAAGGTGAAATCTCAACTGGACAGCAACCGGCGTTCTTAACGCTACAATAGAGAGTCCAAATACATAGCAGATACGCTTCTGGAATATTATGGTCACAAATTACTTTCTAGATAAGCGCTGGAACCGGAGGAAACGAACGCAGCTTTCTGTCACACGGCGCACGCTAGATCGGTGGCACGCCGAACGACGAACTTTTATTATCAGGCAGTTACATCGTACTCCATTTATTGTTAGTTCATTTACATTACAAATGTCAGCCAACCTTGAACTTCCCTAGCGATGTAACAATTTCCCCGCGACGGGCACCGTTGAAATAAATGTGAATTTCTTTTTGCCCGCAGCTAATGTTTCCGGATTATACGGAAGGCGGTGGTGAAATATTCCTCCTTCCCCCGCCAGCGGCCGGTACCGGGTCTCTGCGGTTGCGTCGCGTGCCTGCCGGCTCACGCTGGTGGTGGGCTTCCTAATTGTCAGGCCGTACGCTAAACTTTTGAGAAATGCCCGCCGGGTCACCATTGCAGTTATGGCCCACCCGCTGCGGACTCGTAAAACATCCGCAACGGCTGGAATGTTTCCTCCGTTATGAAAGAAACAGTTTACAAGGGCAACTTTCCTCGCCTAATGGACGTAGCAAGATTAATAGTGTTTGGTACGTTCGCACTATTTGTGGCTGCCGTAAAGCTGGTGGGACTTCTTTGAGACGTGGAAATACACAGACCAACACTGTTTACGCCGCCAGAAGCGAGGTGCAATCGTCTGTGGGGAGCGTAGAATCGGCAGCGGCGCTTGCTGGCAGAAATGGGAGTGTGAGTTTGAGTAATGCAGTTTTTTTTTTACTAAATGTAAAAAAACTCATTTCATGAAATACTCTTATATGACAGAATGTGCGACTTTTTCTAGCTCTCATTTCACGAGTCTCATATCAAAAGTCCTGCATACTGCTCATGCGCGACCGATACGGTGACGTAATGAAGTTGAAACTCATGTCAGTTGTGAGTGGACTTCGAACGTGACGGTCGTATATGTGTTTGTTGATTCGTGGATCACGTGGTTGTGTCGTGAGTAATTCAGTTTTAAAATCGTAGCCGAGTGTGTTCTCCTTAGCGTAAGTTAGTTTAAGTTAGATTAAGAAGTGTGCAAGCCAAGGGACCGATGACCTCAGCAGTTTGGTACCATAGGAAGTTACCACAAATTTCCGAGTGAGGTCGGATTCACGTATTGACCAGCATTCCTAGTTGAAAATGGAATCTCTACGTGGAAAGAACACAACGGAAATTTACAACGCTCAGAGAGAGATGTACAGGAATTGCGTAGTTGATCTCAAGACGAAGGTCCGCTCGTTTCCGTGAAGGTCGGGTGAACATTGAGAACAACTCAAGAGGTTGATGGCCAACTATACGTCTCAGGTTATTGTTAATGAGATTTTGAGATAGGATCGAAGAAAAACATGTGAAAAAATTGCATTCAAAGCCAGAGTGCCTGTCACTTCAGTTTATAGAATCATTACTGAGAAGTTAAAGTTCAGAGAAGTTGCTACCGGAGAGGTTTCACACGATCTGGGCGACGAGCAGAAAGCAGTCGCAAAAAAATCGCAAAAGGATTGCTTCAACGTAATCGAACAGTAGGACAGCAGTTTCTGAAAAGAACTTTTGCAATTGGTGAAACATGGATACGAGAATTTGAGCCCGGAAAGAAGTCTCAGTCGTGGCAATGGAAAAGTTCCCTCCACGGCCGAAGAAATTCCGCCATCAACAATTAAAGGTGAAGCTGCCGATAATCTTTGAGTATTTCATGAATGAAGTCGTATATACAAATACAATGCCCCGAGGGGCGTTTGTAACAAGCGCGTACTACAAGTTGTTTATGCCAAACGTTTTCTGCCAGAAAATTCCTTACAGAAAGCGTGACATGCTTGCAGTTGGTGTCCTCACTTTACACGATAATACAAGAGCGCGTATTACCATCTCAACGAGAAAAACGCTCGACGAACATGGACGGGAAATACACTACTGGCCATTAAAATTGCTACACCACGAAGACGACGTGCTACAGACGCGAAATTTAACCGTCAGGAAGAAGATGCTGTGATATGCAAATGATTAGCTTTTCATAGCTTTCACACAAGGTTGGCACCGGTGGCGGCACCTACAACGTGCTTACATGAGGAAAGTTTCCAACCAATTTCTCATAGACAAACAGCAGTTGACCGGCGTTGCCTGGTGAAACGTTGTTGTGATGCCTCGTGTAAGAGGAGAATTGGGCAACATCACGTTTCCGACTTTGATAAAGGTCGGATTGTAGCCTATCGCGATTGCGGTTTATCGTATCGCCACGTTGCTGCTCGCACTGGTCCAGATCCAATGTCTGTTAGCAGAATATAGAATCGGTTGGTTCAGGAGGGTAATACGCAACGCCGTGCTGGATCCCAACGGCCTCCTATCACTAGCAGTCGAGTTCACAGGCATCTTATCCGCATGGCTGTAACGGATCGTGCAGCCACGTCTCGATCCCTGAGTCAACAGATGGGGACGTTTGCAAGACAACAACCATCTGCACGAACACTTCGACGACGTTTGCAGCAGCATGGACTATCAGCTCGGAGACCATGGCTGCGGTTACCCTTGATGCTGCATCACAGACAGGAGCGACTGAGCGCCTACGATGGTGTACTCAACGACGAACCTGGATGCACGAAAGGCAAAACGTCATTTTTTCCGTTGAATCCTGGATCTGTTCAAAGCATAATGAAGGTCGCATCCGTGTGTGTGCGACTCGCGGTGAACGCACATTGGAAGTGTGTATTCGTCATCGCCATACTGGCGTATCACCCGGCCTGATGGTATGGGGTGCCATTGGTTACATGTCTCGGCTACTTCTTGTTCACATGGATGGCACTTTGAACAGTGGACGCTACATTTCAAACGTGTTACGATCCGTGGCTCTACCCTTCATTCGATCCCTGCGAAACGCTACATTTCAGCAGGATAATGCACGACCGCATGTGCCAGGTCCTGTACGGGCCTTTTCTGGATATAGAAAATGTTCGACTGCTGCCCTGGCCAGCACATTCTCCAGATCTCTCACCAATTGAAAACGTCTGGTCAATGGTGGGCGAGCAGCTGGCTTGTAACAATACGCCAGTCACTTCTCTTGATGAACTGTGGTATCGAGTTGAAACTTCATGGTCAGCTATAACTGTACACGCCATCCAACCTCTGCTTCACTGAATGCCCAGGCGTATCAAGACCGTTATTACGGCCAGAGGTGGTTGTTCTGGGTACAGATTTCTCAGGATCTATGCACCCGAATTGCGTGAAAATGTAATCACATGTCAGTTCTAGTATAATATATTTGTACAATGAATACGCGTTTATCATCTGCCTTTCTTCTTGGTGTAGCAATTTTAATGGCCAGTAGTGTACATCTCCACCCACAATACAGTCCTTACACGAGCCCACCAGACTTTGATTTCCATAACTGAAGGAACTATAGTGCGGAAAACCTATTGATACGACTGATGAAGCTTCCAGTGAGGTAACCCGAGTAATCAGACAGCTCAACGAAGAAAGTTCCATGTCTCGAATGCAGACGTTTCCAAAACGTTGGGAAATTGTTGTAAGCAAGAATGGAGATGATACTGAAAGCCTGTAAAGGTATTTTGTAAAATAAATTATTTTCCTGAATTCTGTTATAATTTTAATTAATATTGTGTTTATACAGGCTGCTGGTGAGGAGGAAAGTTAGTTATTAGTATTTTATTAATGATCCCATTCATAAGCAGCCATATCACACTCATCACACTCGCTCAAGAAAGTTATAATTAAGCTTTACGTGTTTAATTAGAATCGGATGATGACTCTCCTTGCCCGCAGTCTCGATGATTCAAAGCGATCTGCAACCCTGTGTAAGTAAAAGTTGCGTAGTCAGTCGGGAAATTTCAGATGAAGCGGAAAGTTTGCTTTGATAGAGTTTAATTATCCGATGAAATAATGGAACTCTTGGATCTAATAATTGCAGGTTCATTTCCAATTCATTGGAAGTTCCCTTCTGATTATCAACGAAACGACTCCTCCGTGCAAATTTCCAATTAGACAATACATATATAATGAAATTCCTTACACACCTTTGATGTAAATGCTCAGTATATATTTTCTTGAGTTGCTTGCAATATATTTTCAATCTCTTTCTCCCAGTAATCTCGATAGCAAAATTACAATTATTCAGTGCGGCTATTCGGCACGAAGAAGATCCTAGAAGTCCCCACAACACACCAGAGAGAATGTTACAAAGAGTAATTATGCGCTCATGGAATAGTAATAGTACTGTACTACTTTGCTCATCGATTCTGCGAGTATATGGATGGTGAAGTAGGAAGCGTAATTCACTCATAGAATTGTGCAGGGACATTTAGAAGAATTACAAATAGACAAAACTGTTCTGTGCTGTATTGGAAATGGCTATGTCAAAGCTGAGCTGGGAAAGTAAGGGAATTAGAATTAATGGAAGAAGGCCCACCAACTTGAGATTTGCTGATGATATTGCCTTACTGGCCAAAGACTTCGCAGAGCTCCAAAACTCAGTTACAGATATTGCATCGGAATGTCAGCTGGTTGGCTTGAACATGAACCTTTCCAAAACAAAAGTAATATCCAACAAATGGGTCCCAGCTGGAGATGTGAAAGTCAAGGACAGTCTACTAGAAGAGGTCAGTGAATACGTCTACCTCGGCCAGATTATAAATATTAAGGGAGACATAAGGCCAGAAATCTATCGACGCATCAAGCTTGGCTGGCAAGCATTTGGGAAGAATTCAAAAGTATTCAGATCAAAAATGGCAGTAAATCTGAAGAAAGCAGTATTTGATCAATGCATTCTTCCTGTGATGACGTATGGCTGCGAGACATGGACACTGAACTCATTTACAAAAGGGAAACTTAGGACAGCACAGAGAGCCACGCTCATTCGCGCTGCTGCTGCACAGGCAATTGCATTGAACGCCGACACGATGCCTTACAGGAGAATTCGTCGCCGTTCAAAACAGACAGTTTATAAAACCATCGAGAACATCGAGTTCGCCACAACAGCTGGGGACAAGAAGAATCGCATTCCAGTGAAGAGTGTTGGTGCTACTGCACTAGTCGACGGACTTTGTGTTTTCTGTGGTTGTAGACTTAATTTTTCTATTCACATTAATGATACTTTTGATCATGGTAATGGCTGGCTCACTGTAGCCATTGTAAATGGAGGTACAGGAGTTCCTAACGTACCTGGACTAGAAAGTTTCGTTGATAGAGACATTATTGCCTATCGCACCTACCATATGGCAAAACTTGCTAATAAACACTTTGGTAAATTTGCTTATATCTCGACTTCTGCATTGTCTTTATATACTCGTAATGCTGGGATATACAAGAAAGGACAGGAAAAGGCAGATGACATCCGGTCTGTGACGAAGGTTAATGACATCTTCGAGAGAATAGGTTCCTTGAAATGGCAGTGGGCTGGCCACGTCGGAAGAAGAAAAGACAGCAGATGGACGAAGCTAGTACTGGAGTGGAGTCCGAGAGAGCACCGGAGGCCTAGAGAGAGACCACCAGACAGATGGGACAAAGACATCAAGAAGATCGCTGGTAACACCTGGCAGAGAACTGCCCAAGACCGTCCCACTTGGAGAAGACATCTGAAAGCCTGCCTGAATCCACGACTCGAAGAGGCCACATCATCTAATGACTGAATTGGCTGATGATGATGATGATGATGATGAATTAGTAGAATATAAAGAGATATTACACTGTCTTCCAGTGTGCAGAGCTTTTGAATGTCTTTCGTGCATTCAGATAGCAGCAAACGAATGAGTAAAGAAATAAAGCGTTATTTTCCCTCTGTATTCAGTTCGAGCACGGTGCTTGGGAATAGTGATAGCCTCGGTATGACTCTTGTTTGAGGGTCAGTACGAGTGCAGCCTTCAGCTGGTTACGTAACGGCAGAAGTCTCAGGCCGCCTGGAGACGCAGAGAGGAGCGACAGCAGAGGAGTGAGTGGTGCACGCAGCGGGGGACACGTGCCGGCAGCCAGCAGCGGCAGTAAACAGGGGCAGAGAGGGACGGGGCGCCTTAATTTTATACCCGCCTCTGGCAGGCGTGGCGAGCCGAGGGGAAACGAAGCGGCCACGCATTGTGCCCCGGCGGTTATGTTATGTGCGACTCTCACACGCGACATGCAGCCACTGCTCCTGGACACGCAGGTCGCTTCACGTCGCGTGTTTCACACTTGTCACCAGCAAAATGGACGTGAGCAGTGCTGAACCTAAACCAGGCCCACGGTCTGCTTGTAAACTGATGTACCAGGTGATCAAAAAGTCAGTATAAATTTGAAAACTATTAAAGCACTGAATAATCTAGATAGAGAGGTAAAAATTGACACACATGGTGGGAATGACATGGGGTTTTATTAGAACAAAAAAAAGTTCACAACATGTCCGACAGATGGCACTATACAGCAAAACGTCAGTGACTGCGAATGACAATCGTGTATAAAAGGGGCTGTAATGAGAGAGAGAATGAGATGCGCCAGCAGTCGCAGCATGTTGACGTTACCTGAAAGGGCGCTTTTAGTGAAGCTGTATTATCAGAATGGGGAATGTGCTAGTTCAACGTTACGATCCTATTCGCCATAGGAAGGGCATTCGAACGGGTAAACGTCCGTTGACAAATGCAGTTGTGGCGAGAATGATTTCGAAGTTCGAAGCCACGAGTTGTTTAGACGATAGACCCCGTAGTGGCCGACGGAGCACGAGGCGTAATGGTGCTGAGACGGTTCAGGAAGAAATGGAGACTGTAGCGGGTTCGTCTATGCACGGGGAAGTCAGCGCTCGTGCAGTCACACGTCGCACCGGCATTCCATACACTACCGTTTGGTTGGCTCTGCGGCGTACCCCCCTATGCTATCCGTACAAAATCCATTAGCATCATGAACTGTTACATGGCGGTTTAGTAAAGCGGAGAGCATTTGCGATGTGGGCGTTTCAAAAGATGGCGGAAGATGACAATTGGTTGAGTAACGTGTCGTGGACCGATGAAACTCATTTCACGCTCCGAGGGTGTGTCTGTCAACGCCAACAACTGCAGAATTTGGGCTACCGAAAATCCTTGAACTGTCGTGGTAACTCCATTGCACGACGAGAAAGTCACGGTATGGGTTGGATTTACCACATCTACCGTTATCGGGCCTTTTTTCTTCGAGAAAATGCGTGATTCTAGTTTTGTAACTGCTACCGTGACGGTTAGACGTACGCCGATATGTTACAGAATGGCATCATCCCCAACCTGGCTGATAAACATCTGCTGGAAAGTACGATGTTTATGCAGGATGGCGCTCCACCCCATATTGCTAGACGCGTGAAAGATCTCTTGCGAGCGTCGTTTGGTGATGATCGTGTGCTCAGCCGGCACTTTCGTCATGCTTGGCCTCCCAGGTCCCCAGACCTCAGTCCGCGCGATTATTGGCTTTGGGGTTACCTGAAGTCACAAGTGTATCGTGATCGACCGACATCTCTAGGGATGCTGAAAGACAACATCCGACGCCAATGCCTCACCATAACTCCGGACATGCTTTACAGTGCTATTTACAACATTATTACTCGACTACAACTATTGTTGAAGAATGATGGTGGAAATATTGACCATTTCCTGTAAAGAAAATCATCTTTGCTTTGTCTTACTTTGTTATGATAATTATTATTATTCTGAGCAGATGAAGCGCCATTTGTCTGACATTTTTTTAACTTTTGTATTTTTTTGGTTCTAATAAAACCCTATGTCATTCCAAGCATGTGTGTCAATTTGTACCTTTCTATCTACATTATTCCGTGATTTATTCAGTTCTGAAATTTATACTGACTTTTTGGTCACCCGGTAGATGTTATGTGTGAGGTGGAACTACGGGCCTCATGGAGAAAGGGTGACCCTGCTGAATCACTTTCTCTTGAATAAATCATTCAGTTTTTCTGAAACTGTAATATTTTCTTCATCAGTACATGTACATCATATCTACCGTTTTATGTCACATTTGGGTAGCTCCTTCGTGTCGCATCGTCTAGTGTGTTTCAGTGTATTTATAAAGTGTTCATTCTACGCTCTAGTGATTGAGATATATATGCATAAAGATACAGATGAAAAAATTAGAATACGAATCAACATTTAGGGCAGCAACCATCAAGAAAAGAAATAATAAAGAATACAATGAGTAAATTGCCTTTTATTTTATAATACTAATTACTTTCATAGCCTTAGTAGGAGGTAGGGGTTATTACTGATGTTGAAATGCACGACATCGTCGAAACCTATTTCATTCGATTTTTTTCTTTCGGTCGATAATATGGCCAGGTTACCTGTTTGTTTGTGATTCATAGTGGAGTGAAGAATTTTTTTTTTAACTTGTAGTTTAGAAGAACTCTCGCATGATGCGACCGAGATGCAAAAGATGAAGAACTATTGGATTATTCACTAAAGACCTATTTAATCATAAACTAAACGATTCCTGGGCCGTCCATCGAGCAGCAACGCCCACATCCGTACCTGTTACACGTAGATGTCTACAGCAGTTTTTTATTTCTTGCGGCACCTGCTCCTTATCAAACTCATCGTACATTTCTACCAGATTTTTCCAGGACTATAGCCAAAGGGTTTCATCTAAAGTAATTGTGTTAGCAGATAACTGGTTATCAACCTACAGCTTTTAAGTATCATGCAACATCTTACAAAATTCTGAACATACCCATTTTCAATTACTATGGTCTGATAATATGTATGTTGGTACTTATGTATATACTTTGCGTATGTATGGGGCTTCTAACTCCAAACTGCCTTTTATTAACTAAGCTTATTTTGTCTTTCTTTGGCATTGGATTAAAAGTAGTCTGGTCCTGTGGAGCCTCGGAACGAATAGCGACACCGCCGAAATTTGGAGGCCACCCAGGACAAGAGTTAAGAGGCGCCCTCCCCCCCTTCTCCCGGTTCTTCCCCTCCTCCCCTTAAGCTAATCCGCCACTGGGTGGAAGGCATTGCTTCACACACAAATGAGGAAGAACCACAAAAATTGGGAACAAAACTAGAAAATATAATTGTCGTCAACCTAATTACGTAATAAGTGAACTGTAGCAGTTCGAACAGCTACAGACTAAACACAGGGTGTTTGAAAAAGAACTCCTTAGTTTTAAGTATAAATGTTATGGGGAAATTAATGAAAAATTACATCAATGAGTACATATCATGAAAGAGGATTCCTTAGAGATTTTAATGTTAGTAAACATCAACGTGGGATCCATTTGTTGCCCTGTACACGTTAAGACGATATCCCACTTCTCGCTATGTATTCACCAACATTTCAAATGTAACTGAAATGAAATGTAGCCTCGTCAGAAAAGAGCACCCTTAAAAAAAACTGACATCATCATAATCACTTTTGTGTAGAAATTTAACACCAGACTCATATACTTCGATTTTATCAGTAGGTTTTATTTCGTGTAACAGTTGCAAATTGTAGGTGCGCAATGTAAGTCTTTTATACATAACACCATACACAGTACCTTTAGGCACTCCTAATTGTAGACTACGTCTGGCCAACGACTTCTTCGGGCTCTGCACACAAAACACAGATCTGTTCAACAACACCTTCAGAAGTTCTCGTTCAACCTGGTGATTTTGCTAAAACATTACCGGTTTACTTGAAAGACAGTAGCCAATGAGGGATAGTGTTTTCTGTAGGCGGTTCACCACCATACTGCCGTCTAAAATACGTTGCACGGACTCACTTTTCACAAGCCAAATAACACACTGCACTTTCTGTTGCGGAGTACACACTGTTGCAGAGTTGCTCTGCACTGCACTGCACGCACACGTGGACTGAACTGAGAGAACAGTGGAAAAAATACAGCAGTAGTGCCGTCTCAAGGTCAAGCAGACCTGCCATCTGCAGAGGAGCCAAACTTGGAGAGTTGATGAATCAAACACCACAAACTAGAATAGTATATGTCACTTTCCACAGATTCTAGGACACATTAAAACTAGGGAGTTCTATTTCAATTATGAGCGCCAAGAGCAGCATAAGAAAGACCCACAACAAAACAGTCCAAATTCAGGTTCACAGCTTTGGAGTTTTTCAAATACGAAAGAACGACACGAAAATGCACAGTGAAGCTTCTTTTCGCTTTGAATGAACTCGATAAAACCCCATACATTTGCTGCACTGCACAACTACATCTACGCCATCAGTCTGTAAGCCACATTAGGTTTGTGGAGGTAGGTACTTCTGGCACCTCTATCGCGTTATTTTGTGGCTTTTGGCTTGAAGACAATATAGCAATCTCTCAGTGTTTTAGAAAATTTCCAGGATTTTACACGGTAGCGTTATATTTATTTAAAATTACACATAATTAGTTTTAAATTTAACATATTATTTTGATGAAGGATAGCTGCTATAGTATTTGGCAACAGTTGAAGAGATGTGATTAACCGCTGTGTGGAGTCAACTTGCTGGTTTGCATAAAAAATGTGATTGACATCTCGTACTGTTGCTCTGTCACATGCACAATAAGAATATTCTCCAACGTGTCTTCGATGAAGATGGCTGGGGAATGATCCATGATTAAACCTGGTGAGAATTATGGAACCAATAAACTTTTTTATTTGCCTTATCTGTTCGAAACCAAGGATTCGATGGAATGTTTGCCTGAATTTGTGCATAATATTTCCCTTTGCTCCATATCGGTGATTGATATTTGTCTTCCCACTGGTGTCTTGTTCTTCTAATCAAGGTGCCCGGGGAGGAATGGTCAATACGGAAGCGATCATTCGATGCAAAAAAGTCTAGTAAACATGGGCTTTAAAGATTTTCCGTAAAAGCTATGTGCACATCATTTTCGTTACTGTGAAACAAATCTATTGAAAGCTCTTTGCATCCATATTTTGAGAGTCGGTAATCAAACCATGGAAAACATGTCCACTAAACATGGGCTCTAAGGCGCATACCGTAAGAGCTATGAGAACTTTTTCATTTTCGCAACTGTGAAACACAACTCTTCAACTGAACAACTGAATATAACTCCTAAGGTGTACATTTTAGAGCTTCACGTTTACTGGAGAATTTTTTCTTATTTTGATCCATACTACCTCCTCCCAAAATATGGAAAGCAAAGAGTTTACAGTAGAAGAGGTTTGTTTGACGATATCGAAGATGAATAAGTGGCCATACCTCTTCAAGTACGCATTTTAGAGCCGATGTTTACTAGACTTTTTTACTTAGAGTGATTTTTCCTGTTATATCCCTGAACACTGACCATTCCTCGTGAGACATTCTTCAAGCCTAATGGTGGTAATAAGATGTTTTTAAATGTGCTGTTTTGAGGGACAGTTATTGACTAATTCAAAAAATGGTTCAAATGGCTCTGAGCACTATGGGACTTAACTTCTGAGGTCATCAGTCGCCTAGAACTTAGAACTACTTAAACGTAACTAACCTAAGGACATCACACACATCCATGTCCGAGGCAGGTTTCGAATCTGCGATCGTAGCGGCCGCACGGTTCCAGACTGTAGCGCCTAGAACCGCTCGGCCCCTACGGCCGGCGACCGAATAATGGCGAGGGAAAAGTCTACTCCAAATGCCTTGTTTCGACTTACATGGTTCACTGCTATGTCAAATTCTTTTTAAGAATATCGTATCATCCATCTAATCATAATTTACTTCGTCTTCCCTCTGTATAATGTTATCTTCAGTTTCATATACTTTGAGAAGATAAAATATTACTTCAGGCCGGATCTGAACCAGCGACCTACTGATATCTGCTTATCAACGTATACAGTCTACCAACTTTTTTTAATATTTTCATTTTGTTCGTTATTGTTCGCTGCATTTGGTCTGGGCGAACGTCAAGTGACACCTGCTGAAGTTCATCATTGATCCCTATAATAATGTTACTTAAAATCCGTCTAGATTGCAATTTTTTTATTCATATGACCGGTGCTACGTAGCATGTGAAAATTGCTGGATTTGGACGGGTTACTCCTTTAACTGAAATATCAGATCTGAAGATGGTTCTGAATGAACCGAAACCGGTCATCCGAATAGTAACTGAAATATCAGATCTGAAGATGGTTATGAATGAACCGAAACCTGTCATACGAATAAAAAAAAATTGGAATCAAGACAGATTTTAAGTAACATTATAAAATCACTGATTGCTGTTATCCCATAAGACATTATGTCTGTTTTGGCAAAGATCCCTATAATGTCAATTTTTTTTCATAATAACATACCTTTCATCTCATCGTAATTTACGTCCTGCCTGAGTATAATGATGCCTTCGGGTTCATAAACCTCGTACAGCACCATTCGGTTAACCTTTTTTTGCATCTTACTGGCTTCCTACCTACGCTCGTGATATTTGATACAACCGCTTCTCTTTCCTCCAAAGATCTCTTTAATTTTTTTTTTTTGTAGGCGGCATATTTCCTATAGTCGGAATGCTTCAACATTCTTCCGGTTTTCCTTAATCCTTCCTGTTTAGTATTTAGCATTTTCTGTGAATCCCATTTTTAGACGACTGTATATTGTTTTTTCTGCTTTATTTGTAGCATTTTAAATTTTCTCCTTTTGTAAATTAAATTACCTCATGCCGAACAACGTGATAATGGGCTAATGAGCAGCTTTAATTTAAACCCTGGTGTAAACTAACGGCAGATCAGTGATTGGTCGTTGGCCGCAGTAGACATCCACCAGATAATGTAACGCGGGGGGCACCTCAAGGTCATCTCACCGTCCAGCAGCATTGCCAGTTAGTGGTAATTTCAAATGATAGCAAAAATTCCGAAAAAAACATTATACATCTATATTTTTATTCTAGAATATGATAGCGGTCTATCCAAAAGAAGATTCTTGCCAGCTGCTACGAAAGAAACTAAAAATTAATGGTAAAAGAAATTTTGAAAATTTTTCCTAACTTCAACCTGCGGGGAAACTAAAGCACTGACATACTTGGACTGAGACTAATGTATGAACATTCTCAAAGTTTGTACATGCTTGTGATGCATATTTTATAATTTTTCGAGCTAAAAAAGTAAAATACTGTAAGAGAAGTGAAACCGTTCCGCTTGTGTAACGAAAAATGTTGTTGCTGATGATTTTGCGTTCTGTTGGACGTTGTATAAACTTCCAGAGAGGTGTTCAGAAAACTATTAAATTAATTTTGGTTAACTGAAACATCATCATTGTACCGTGTCACGTATGAACTTTTTTTTCCGAGAGATTCCGTGAGTGACAGTGCGAGGTTGCTTGTGGGTCGCCGCCAGGGTTTTAATTCCGACGGCTCACCTTGGAAGGACCGAAAATATGTCCTATCTGTCGAAAATCTATTTGCAGCTCTCACTAGCCCTTCGTCACTGCATTCAACACCCTAATAGCCGATATACACTAAATAAAAGTAAGTGTAGGTATTTTCAGTTCAATATTTCCTTTGGATTCGAGCAAAATATATTTTTGCGTGTTGTCAAATCCTAGTCCTATTGATGTGTAGTACAGAACTATTGTCCTCAGCACGCGGTAAGCGCATTTCACAAAAAACTTCCTTCTTGCTGCTGAAATGTTATTGCATTTCTTAAAATTTTTTGCTCATCATTATACTTTATGAATCGAAAAGCAAGTGACCGATGGAGAGAAATAAGGGAGGTCTCTGAGCCAGAATAATTAATTTTGACGGAGATCACTATGTATTTTTCTAGCCATCACGTATTCTCCTCTGTCGTAGTATCGAATTACAGATCTACGCAGTTTTTTTGTCAAAATCTCAAATTACCTATTTTCCGTTTTCATTTATATGCCTTTCTTGCAGAATCAAAAAACGTGCTCCTAGAGATCCTGCTGAAGTTACTATACTGTTAACACGGAATACAGTCTATTGGAAAATACGACAAGGTGTTATCATTTTACGAACTTGCTAGGAATTTATATTATTCCTGCCTTCTTCGCTATCTGCGAGATCTTTCGCTCACTACCAAACACGCGTCAGTGCACCATTCCAAGGAAATACGAAACCACGCATGAACACACAATATCACAGAGAAACACAAGACATTCAGCTGGAGTGTGACGTTGAGATGTCTAAAGTCGTGACGGCCGCTCTAGTTATATATTAGCTGCTTTGTTGATATTATAACGCGAATCACAGACTGAGGCACACCAAAGCAAGTGTGTAGTAGAAGGTACTTCCCGTCCTACCGGTTTCTTCCTGTTCTATTGATGTACAGAGCACTGGAGGACTGACTGCTTAGATGTCTCTGTGTGCGCACCAATTAGACTAATCTTGTCTTACAGTCCCTGAGATAGTGACATACAGGGAGTTGTAGTACATTCCTAGTTTCTTCAATCAGTGTTGTGTCTTTAAAGTTTTTAGGTTGACTTTTGCGGTGTAGACAGTGCCCATATTATAGAGACTGCCAGTTTATGCTTTCTCAACATTTAGATAAGGCTTTCCCATGGATCAAAGAAATCTGTGGCCTTGAATGCTTTCCGGTTTACGTGTTCATTATCTCGCATTAGTCCTATATGGTATGGATCTCACACACTTGTGCATTTTCCATTTGTGATATGAACAAGAAGCTTCACTTATTATGTCAGTGAACATTCATACGAACGGCAGATGAACTGGAAATCTAACCGCACAAGAAAATAAGAGTCACTGCTTCACAACAAGATAATAAAAGTCACTGCATGTGACCAGCTGTAGGGTAATTACTCCCGGTAGGCAACGATCAGCGAGGGTGCAGCGTAAATAAACAAGACACCCTGCCAGCAGCGTGCAGCGACGTGATAGCCCGCGAGGCTGCAGCATAAACGTACCCTGAGGATAAGCATCTCGCTGCTCGCCAGGTGCCTTGTTGCATTTACACTGTATCCACGCTGCGCATAGGGCTGGGACAGCGAAATGGGGAAAATTCACTTCTCCGATTTTCACAGGGTGAAAACTTTTGGCAGTATATAAGTCTACGCCACATCGTTTTATCAACTTACTGTTTCCTTAAAAGCTTTACTTTCCTTGTGAAAAAAGAAAACGCCTACTTTTCGTTTCGGAGAGTTTTTAGTTCTGTAACGTTTCTCAATCGATTTTGATAGAAGTATGTCTTTACAAAATTTGATTTTTTTGTACGCATAGTAGTGTAGCATCTTAGCTTCTTAATAAACTATTTACCTTTCCATAATTCGTAAGAGCCAATGTGAAATGACGCTATTTGTCAACCGTGTCCACTTGATTTACAAGTCCTGTAGTGAAAATGTGCGATAGCAGATAGCTCACCGTTATATACATTTTAGACCGTACATTATCAGAGTGAAATTTAGCTACAAGTAAAAAAAAAAATTGAAATTGTAGTGGCTTTGATATATGTCTTCGTTCACAAGTGAATTATTAAAGTGAGTTTTTAAATGGCGTTAATGCTGCGGTCGCAAGCCTATAGAATTCACGCAGGTTTAGCATACTGTCAAACTGCACTGTAGAGAAACGAATCACCAGCAATCAGTGTAGGTGTAGTTCGGTCCATAGTGTTATTTTAATGATACATGTCCAGAAAAATCCAAATATGTACGTATCTTTATCTCACCAACTTCCGATTATGCTGGCTCATCATCTGTTATAATATCACAATGAGCCACACTTTATATTATAAATCGCAAACAATTGTTAGTTGTGAACATCCTACAGATGGAAGAATGTGCATTTAGTATTTGGAACTAGAAGAGAAAATTAAATTAAGATGAGATGACGTTGTGGATGGAGTGTAAAAATCCTTTCTAGTTCTAGATTAAAAACTGTAGGTGCTAAAAAAATATAATATTTATGGATGTTTACATGTCCTAGTTTGACTAATATCAAGATGTTCATTTTTGATATTTGTGCTTTTGTGGTAATGGGAAAGAGAAGTACCACAAGGTGTAAATGATTGAATACTTTAGATCGACTCTATCTGCACTTTCAAAGAATTGTGCATAGCTCTTAAGAATAGTAACTATTTTAGGAAATTAATGCAGTGATGCCAAGGCCAAGTGGAACTGCGTTTTTTCTCCTAAGGCTCAGTCTCTGTTTAAAATCGTCACTCATAGTTGTCGTTACTGAATTGTTTGCACAGCTCGCAACAAAACTGTGTGCATATAGGCCCTGAGAAACAATACGCAACGAGCAGCAGTCAAATACAATACTTCTGGAGTGACCCTCAATCGGAAAATGAGATCTCAAGCTTCAGGCCATACGCCGATGGTCGTAACGTGAAGCACAAACCAACTTGATATCATCGCCTGGCGAGAATCGTAGCGAGCAGTGGGGCGAAGAGCGGTGGTGCAAATTAAATGGGCCGGTAAGACCCAGTGAGTTTGATTCACCATCGCTGGACCATGGCGGCGAGTAGCGAGGTGGCCGCATAAACGCACCCTAATATAACACACAGCGTCCGGAGAGGTCGTGTTAGGTGGCGAGCGGCGGCTGCATACGGCGACCGAGTAGCGGATCGTGGAATTTAAGAAGTGGAATCGAACAAAGCAAGCGGCTACCACACGGGTGAAAGTGAGGCGGCTCGGGAGCGTGCTGCAGGCAGAGTTCTGTTAGGCTGTAGTCGGCGGTGCTGGCTGTATCCAGTGGCAGCGTATGTCCAAGGTTGACGCTCGCTGGGGCAGACCGATTATGGGCCAGGCGGAAGCTGACACAATCGGATTGCATCCGGCACGTGACAGGCATAATAGAAAATAGTACTGTGGTTGTGGTGCAGCCTGGGGCGACGTTGGCACTTTGGGATTGTAAAGACATTTCTGCAAGCCGCCCGATGAATTTGCATATGTTTACCGACAGTGGCTTCCGTTGGTACAGTGTTTTATCACCGGCGTCCGAGTTGTGTCGAGACTGTACTGCGGTACAGCCTAGTATTCCAGGGGTACCGCTTACAAATACCTATCAATGAAACTAAGTCAGCCAGCTGTTTTGCCCAGGACTCAGTCAGTGGGATTACTCCATTTCATATCTTCACAAACTGTTACACCTACGTATTTATATGGAATGACTGATTCCAAATGCAACACATTGATACTGTAACGGTGTATACTACACTGGAAGAAAGAAAATCGCAACGTCAAAGAATAATTGGTGATGGTAAGTTCCTATGAGACCAAACTGCTGAGGTAATTGGTCCCTAGGCTTACACACTACGTAGTCTAACTTAAACTAGCTTATGCTCTGAACAATGCACACCCCAATGCCCGAAGGAGGACTTGAACCTCCGACGGGGGGAGCCGCGCGAACGGTGGCAAGGCGCCTGAGACCGCGCGGCTACCCCGCTCGGCAAAGAATAATTAATGTAGTGTAATGAAATTTCGGGAATACATTTCCTAGGTAACATATTTATGTGATTAACATTGCAATATAACAGATGAATGTAAGTGCGAGATAAGCCATTGCAAAAGTGAAATGCTAGTACGATAATAACCGGTGTAACCGCCAGAATGTTGAATGCAAGATTGCAAATGTTCAAATGGTACAAATGGCTCTGAACACTATGGGACTTAACTTCTGAGGACACCAGTCCCCTAGAACTTAGAACAACTTAAACCTAACTGACCTAAGGACATCACACACATCCATGCCCGAGGCAGGATTCGAACCTACGACCGTAGCGATCGCGCGGTTCCAGACTGAAGCGCCTAGAACCACTCTACCATTGCAAATGTTCTTGCACTGTGTTGTGCAGGTGCCGGACGTCAGTTTGTGGGATGGAATTCCATGCCTGTTTCATTTGGTCGATACAGGGATGGTCAACGCCCGTTGTGCTCTACTGGAGACAGATCTGGTGATCGAGCAGGCCAAGGCAACGTTTCGACGCTGAGCGTGTTCGGTTACAACAGCGGGTTGTGGGCGAGTATTATCCTGTTGGAAAACACGCCCTAGAATGCTCTTGATGAATGGCAGCACAGATTGACGTACAGATACGCAGTCACGGTGCGTTGGACAGCCACGAGAGTGTTCCTGCTGTCATACGAAATAGCACCATAGAACATACTCCAGGTGTAGGTCCAGTGTGTATAGCATGCAGACAAGATGGTTGCAGGCCCTCAACTGGTTTCCTAACCAACGCACAGCCATCTCTGGCACCGAGGCAGAACCGGTATCCATCAGAAACCACAGCAGACTTCCACTCTGTCCTGCAAATAGCTTGACACCACTGAAGTTGTAAATGGAGGTGGTCTGGCGTGAGAGGAATGCACGCTCCAAGGCGTCTGGCTCGGGGCTGTCCTTGAAGTAATTGTAACAGTTCGTTTCATCATAGTGTTGGAAACTGCTTCTTAAATACCTGCTGCAGATACACCGGCAGTACGGTGCGCCAGAGTCAAACGCTAAACATGATGATCTTCTCTCTCGGTAGGCGTCCGGAGCCAGATGTTGCGACCGTACTCTTTCGTGACCATCACTACCGACAGTCACAGTGGCTACTTTTTTTTTAGATGTCACAAAAGGAACATCCAGCTTCTCGTATCCCTATTACAAACCTCATTCAAACTCGGTGAGGAGTTCATAATGGCGTCTTTGTCGCCTTAAAGGCATTCGTGATCAACATCAACTCACCACGTCCAACATCAAAGATAACAAACGCTTACGACGGTTACAAAGTATATTTAAAGCAAACCTGATTTGCACCCTCGTAGTGGCTCACCTAGCATCTCACGTATACGACTGGCGCAAAATTTAAATAGATATCATCTTTCAGATGTAGAAACACTACTACCAACTTTCGGTTATGTAGCAGAACTCCTTGTTGTTGCGCTTTTTCCCGTCCCTGTATATTTCTGCGTTGTATGAAGCGTGCAACTTTACTTTACTTTTCTGAAAACTTAAAACCAGTTGCTAATCTTTGCATTACTGTAAATTTAGATGTTTCTTCTACAGTGTGTAGCGACGAATATTTTTCTAGACACTTCAGGAAAAGGTTAAGCACCATGTGTTTCACGTCACTTTTCAGCGATAATCGGCGCCTATGTTTCACTGCGGAACACCATGAACTGCACGCATACGACGACCATGGGACCACATGGAAACCACTGGTGGGACAGATGGACTGTCTGTCTAGTGAGATCTGAAGCACGAAGTAGATGGGTTAAACGTTCAGCACGGTCTTTATCAAAAACACTCATCATTTTCACTGATTAATTTACAAACCTATTGCCAAATATGATTAACATCTATCTGTATTACCATGTTATAATGTATTCTGAACTCACAGACAACGACGTACCTCGAACAGAACGACCTCATACAAGCAAACTACGATGGATTTCCAAAACATCTCGCATGTGAAACCCAATTCACCCTTCTCTGTCACAACCTCCTGAAAGCCACTGATCAAGGAAATGAGGCAAGAGAATTGTTTCTCGACTTCCAATAAGCACCTTTCTATCAAACGCTTATTAACGGAACTGCGACCATATGATGTACAAACGCAATCTATGAATGGATTGAGAATTTGCGATAAGCTGGAAGCAGCATGGTATCTTTAATGCAGATGTAATTTGAAGATTGCTCCAGGGAAATTTGTTCTGGCCATATCCGTTCATGTTGTGTGTTAATGACCTGACACACGACGTTAGTAATAGCCTCTTTCCAAATGATGCACTTATCTACAAGCCACACAAAAATTCATTCAGACCCTGATAAGATTTCGGGTTGATACAGAGAACAGCATAATTATATACTTCACGCAATGGAAAAACATTGTATTGTATTATAATAATCTTAATAAGTTAAAAATCGACTTACCTAGGTATAATAGTTTGAAAGAAATGATCACACAGGCTAAGTCGTAAGCAGGTAACAGGTGGCAGATTTCGGTTGATTGGAAGGATACAGGGTAAATGCTCAGGTGTATTGGACTTAAGTTAAATATGACTAGCACGAGATATTGAACGTATACGAAGAAAGACAGAATGGATACAGGTTTGTCTGACCAGTGGGACAGTGCCACGGAAATACTGAAAACTTTAATTGGCAGATACTTGTAGATGCTGCGAACTGTCCATCAAAGCCTACTTACAAAGTTTCAAGAATTACAACGAAGTGAGGACTCAAGGAATGTACCTCTAACATTTTGCGTATCGATGGAGCCCGCAAACAGATGATTAGGGTGATTAAAGCGCCCAAAGAAGCATTTAAATAGTCAAACGCCCTAGCTCCATACGCGTACGGGACGGGGAAAAGATTTAATACGCTATCTGATGAAAAGGATCCGGACGTCCATTAATGGCCATTAATATGGGGTGTGTCAACTCTTCGCCTTAATGACTGCTTGCACTCTGCTGGGGAAACTTTCGATGAGGTGTCAGAATACCTGTGGAGGAATGGCAAACGCTTCCTTCTCAAAATCCGAAACCTGAGATGGTAGTAATGTTGGACGTTGGGCTCTGGAGCGAAGTCGGCGTTCTAACTCTTCCCAAATGTGTTCCACTGGGTTCACGTCGGGACTGTGTGCAGGCCAGCTCATTTCAGTAATATTATTGTCCACAAACCGTTGTCTTGCTGATGCTGTAATACGCTAGGTTGGACTGTCATGCTGATACAATCATCCTCTCCGAACAGTTCTCTTGCTACAAGCGGTACACAATGCTGTAAGATATGTTCATGTCCTTCCTCGTTTTTTAAGCACAGTATAATACTCTAGCCACGAAAAACGCACTCATACTGTAGTACCATATCCTTTGTATTTCACTGTTGGCTCTACACGTTACTGCAGGCAACGTTCTCCAGGCATCCGCCAAGCCCAAACCCTTCCATCCAACTGCCACAGGGTGAAGCGTATTTCATCACTCCAAATCATTCGTTTCCACTCGCTCACTCTCCAAGCGTCTCTTAGCACTGACTATAGAATACGTATGTGGTTTTTGAAGGGCTGCTCAACCATTGTACCCTATCCCGCCATTTATTAGAAGCACCCTCTGCAATGCTCGGTACATGTAGTCTGCCTGGTAGTAGTTCAGCTGTGGTTGTTCCTTCGCGTTTCCACTCCATAATCACATCGTCAACAGTCGACTGGATGAGCCTTAGGGGATGTCTAATGCCTAGTCCACTTTCGACGACGGTCATTCTCTAGTGAGATTCACCGAGAGAGGTGGCGCAGTGGTTACAGCACTGGACTCGCATTCGGGAGGACGACGATTCAACCCCCGCATCCAACCATCCTGATTCAGATTTTCCGCGATTTCCCTAAATCTCTCTAGGCAAATGCCGCGATGGTTCCTTTGAAAGAGCACGGCCGACTTCTTTCCCCATGCTTCTCTAATCCTAAGAGACCGATTATCTCGCTGTTTGGTCTCTACCCCAAAACAACCCAACCCTCTAGTGAATTTCAGTGGTCAATATGCCGCATTACATAGGGTTGATCGGATATTTCCGGGTTGTCTGGCCGTGGTCCATGGAACTCTTCAATCCCTGACGTTTCGTCCAAGGCTACGGCACAACCAGGAGCACCTCCGAAGATGTCCAACGTAGCGTTGGACGAAACGTCAGGGATTGAAGAGTTTCATGGACCACGGCCATACAACCCGGAAAAATTCTCAGCAGCTCAAATATCTGGTCGTGAAAGCCTTCATTGTATGATTGATCGGATATGTTTGACCGGATAGCGTAGATCGTACTATGTGAAACTGCTGCGTCCCTCCTACAAGACAACAGTCTGCAAACCTGCAACACGCGACGCGCGGGTGGCCGCACTGGAGGGGCATCGTCCGCCGCAATATACACAAGCACCTGCAAGCCAAAGGCACGGCGCGCGTTGGGACGCTGCCGACGAAGCGCAGGGCAGCGCAGCGACGGTTTTTTCTGACTCACGGCAGTAAACACTACAGCGCAAATTGAGGAAAAAGGCAGCACAGGGCCTCCTTCTGCCTTCGCCGCAGACTGATGGCATACAAAAGGTCCAAATGGCTCTAAGCACTATGGGACTTAGCATCTGAGATCATTAGTCTCCTAGAGTTTCAACTACACTACTGGCCATTAAAACTGCTACACCGAGAAGAAATGCAGATGATAAACGGATATTCATTGGATAAATATATTATACCAGAACTGGCAGGTGATTACATTTTCACGCAATTTGGGTGCATAGATCCTGAGAAATCAGAACCCAGAACAACCACCTCTAGCCGTAATAATGGCCTTGATACGCCTGGGCATTGAGTGAAACAAAGCTTGGATAGCGTGTACAGGTACAGCTGCCCATACAGCTTCAACACGATACCACAGTTCATCAAGAGTAGTGACTGGCGTATTGTGTCGAGCCAGTTGTTCGGCCACCATTGACCAGACGTTTTCAATTAGTGAGAGATCTGGAGAATGTGGTGGCCAGGGCAGCAGTCGAACATTTTCTGTATCCAGAAAAGTCCGTATAGGACCTGCAACATGCGGTCGTGCATTAACCTGCTGAAATGTAGGGTTTCTCAGGGATCGAATGAAGGGTACAGACACGGGTCGTAACACATCTGAAATGTAACGTCCACTGTTCAAAGTGCCGTCAATGTGACCAAGAGGTGACCGAGACGTGTAACCAATGGCACCCCATACCATCACGCTGGGTGGTACGCCAGTATGGCTATGACGAATACACACTTCCAATGTGCGTTCATCGCGATGTCACCAAACACGGATGCTACCATCATGATGCTGTAAACAGAACCTGGATTCATCCAAAAAAAATGACGTTTTGGCATTCGTGCACCCACAATCGTGGCTGAGTACACCATCGCAGACGATCCTGTCTGTGATGCAGCGTCAAGGGTAACCGCAGCCATGGTCTCCGAGCTGATAGTCCATGCTGCTGCGAACGTCGTCGAACTGTTCGTGCACATGGTTGTTGTCTTGCAAACGTCCCCATCTGTTGACTCAGGGATCGTAACATAGCTGCACGATCCGTTACAGCCATGCGGATAAGATGCCTGTCATCTCGACTGCTAGTGATACGAGGCCGTTGGAATCAAGCCCGGCGTTCCGTATTATCCTCCTGAACCCACGGATTCCATTTTCTGCTAACAGTCATTGGATCTCGACCAATGCGAGCAGCAATGTCGTGATACGTTAAACCGCACTCCAAATAGGCTACAATCTGACCTTTATCAATGTCGGAAACGTGATGGTACGCATTTCTCGTCCTTACACGAGGCATCATAACAACGTTTCCACAGGCAACGCCGGTCAGCTGCTGTTTGTGTATGACTAAACGGTTGGAAACTTTCCTCATGTCAGCACGTTGTAGGTGCCGCCACCGGCGCCAACCTTGTGTGAATGGTCTGAAAAGCTAATCATTTGCATATCACAGCATCTTCTTCCTGTCGGTTAACTTTCGCGTCTGTAGGACGTCATCTTCGTGATGTAGCAATTTTAATGGCCAGTAGTGTATTACCGTCACTGCGCTGGCCTACCCTACCTTGCGCCGCCCTGCCCTTCGTAGTTCTAAGGACCAGTCGTCAGCTGAATCCGTAGCCAGTCAGTCATAACTCTCGCTAGAAACCATCGTCGAACAGTTTCCGTGTAATACTTCTAAACTGTATCGAGCTTAGGGCAATGACCGATTGCACACAGTACACATTGGTTTGCTCAGTATAGATGTAAATATCGATGGTCGGACCGAACTTGTCCAGAAGACGAGTAAAACTTTCTCAGTACGGCGCACCCGCCACCCTACGTCACTCTGGAGCTGTATACGCGCTGGACGGGAGGTGCGCGGTCGTCGCCCCAGTGCGGAGCTGGGCGCCCTTGCTGCTCCGGGCCCACAGTAATGGACTGTGCCACTTAGCTGTGGAGAGCGCTCTATTCTGGGAGACTGGCGCGCCGCCTGCCGGCCTTCACGGCGGCCCGCAGGGAAGCGACCGCATCCCCACCCTCACAGTCTCCAGACACACACTAGAGCATAACTATTCAAACAAACACCAATAATGTGATGAAGGCTTTTAGTTCCTGTTGAATTTTCCGGATAGTCGTGAACTTCCCCGTTCCTGGCGATTCGTTCACAGCCGGGTTCTATGCCTCAGAGGTGTTCCTGGTTCCGCTGAGTTTTGCCGACTAACGGGTCGGACGTCGGAGAGCGATATAAGGAGGCCTTGTACATGTTTACACGTAGAATGAGATTTTCACTCTGCAGCGGAAGGTGCGGTGATATGAAACTTGCTGGCAGATTAAAAGTGTGCGCCGGACAGAGACTCGGACTCGGGAACTTTGCTTTTCGCGTTTCATATCAGCGCACACTCCGCTGAAGAGTGAAAATCTCATTCTGAAAACATCACCCAGGCTGTGGCTAAGCCATGTCTGCGCAATATCCTTTCTTTCAGGAGTGCTAGTTCTGCAAGGTTCGCAGGAGAGCTTGTGTAAAGTTTGGAAGGTAGGAGACGAGCTACTGGCAGAAGTAAAGCTGTGAGGACGGCGCGTGGGTCGTGTTTGGGTAGCTCAGTTGGAAGAGCACTTGCCCGCGAAAGGCAAAGGCCCCGAGTTCGAGTCTCGGTCCGGCGCACACTTTTAATCTGCCAGGAAGTTTCATGTTTACACGTGATTGGCAGAGATAATCATTTGTCAAAGATAAAACTTAACAATCGAAATATAGTTTGTCACGTGATTATGGGATGACGCTGTTTGTTTATAATCTGCGGTAACAGCGAAACTTGAATATTACACGTATTTGCCTCGTTTTATATACGTTTCTGGACGTTTGAGTTTTAGTAATAGCTACGGTGCAGTATTGTCGCTCTTCCGTCTCTAAAGAGAAGTATGTGAAAGGAAGACCAGATACTTTTCACAACAAATGTATAATTGTCAAACTATGGAAAATCCAGGATGGAATGTAACAAAAGGAGAGAAGGAAAGTGGCTACTCACCATATAGCGGAGATGCTGAGCGCGATAAGCACAATAAAAAGATTCACACACTCAGAGCTTTCGGCCATTAAAGCCTTTGTCAGCAGTACACACACACACACACACACACACACACACACACACACACACGTGCGCACACGTCTGCTGTCTCAGAGAGCAGAAACTATGTATAACTGTAAATGTCAAATTGATATGAGGCACTTCATGTGTTGAAAAATATCGAGACACGTATTGAAAATACTTGTATTGTAGAGATAATTTTTCCGATTTTATGGCCGTGTATTTACGAGACAAGTGCAGCGTAAATTTTCTAGTGTATTTGAGTAAACTCTAAGTCAGTGTGTACATACTGACGCTACGTTCATATGCAGATAAAATTTATACGTCATATGCCGATTCATTTCCTCCAATTCACGCATGTTTTCAGCTCTTTGTGTTTATCTAAATATTTCTGCATGAGACGATTTCCTATTTAGTGTTACTGTAATGTAATTAATCAGAACAGATTCGATAATATGAATCAGTGCAATAGGAAACCTAAAAAAATAATGCTGGCTGTCACTTCGTTTATTACTCCGAATTTCGAGCATTGATCTCGTACCTTTTATTTTATTTTATTGTGCGTAGTGCATAGCTTTACTTTTCTGATGAGAAGGCGAAGAAATGTTATACATATTTTATTTGTGTATGAAAAGCAGAACGGAAAATAAAGAAAAATTGAAAATAATAATGAACAAGTAAGTGGTGCAAACTGCTTACCACATGTACTGTAGTTACTTATTGCGTTGCTTTTTCGTGACGCTTCGGCATCCTCCACTGTGCCGTTGTAACGCAATTAATTAGAACAGAGATTCGTCAATATGAATGAGTACAATAGAAAACACAAAAAAAATATTTTTGGCTGTCACTTCTTGTCCCATTACCGAAAAAATGCAAATAAAGTCGAATCTGAGCTATGATACTGTGGCGAAAAAGCACAGTACCACTTTTCTTCGTGTCTTTAAGCCAACTTCAGTTGCTGGTATCAAATTGTTAAGATTTCTGAAGCTGATTTGTCTGTAACAGCGAAGCAATAACACTCAAAACATGCTAAGCGCTATACGGGCTAAAATGCGCTATCTCAAGATCACGTGACTTGAACTGCAGGAGATGTTGCGGACGGAATTCTCGTTCTCCACATCCGAATGCTATTCCATAGATATTTGTATTATATGGTCAACGGTAAAACTTATCTGTGCATTCCTTAGAGCTAGGCGCAAAGACTAGGGAAAAAAAAGGAGTCACCTGGAGCGGAACATGCTCTTCACTGACGGAACAATAAAGTGAAGTTTTCCGAAGACAAAACTTTATCTACACTGACGAACGCCCGTATAGAGAAGCCATCGAAATATATAAACATGGAGACAACTGCAACAGAAAAAGAGGTAAGTGACATACGGACGGTAACCCCACAGAATCGATAAGACACGTTTCATCTTTGACAGACGATAGTTGCATAGTTAAGTTTTCTCTTTGACAGGGATTATATCTCGATTACGTGTAAACGTCTACCGCACTGCCTTTTCACGGTATTTATGTCTCTCTCTGATGGACAGCCAATCAGTTGGCAAGAATCAGCGGGACCAGAAGCAGCTCTAATGTTCAACGCAGCTCTTGATGAAACTCCGGTAAGGAAAAATATTCGTTGACCACGTCAACGCAACGTGAAACATTTACCAGCAGGACACAAAAAAAGCACGGTCGGATCTCAATGTAACGCCGTCCACGTGCACAACATCGACGGGTAAGTAAAAAATTACAGTTCTCTGCGACTTATGGAAATGCCACCAGAGTGCATTCGTGTTGTTCGTATTGAGTGTTTTTCAACCGGTCTGGTGGGGTATACAGTATGGTCTATTGATAGTAACCGAGCCAAATAAGTCACGAAATACGCATCAAACGAAAAAACTACAAAGAACGAGTCTCGTCTAGCGTGATGGGGAAAACCAGATGGAGCTATGGTTGGGCGCTAGATGGCGCTGCCATAGGACAAACGGATATCAACTGCGTTTTTTAAAAAAAATCGGAACCCCCATATTTATTAGATATTCGTGCAGTACGTAAAGGTATATGAATGTTTTAGTTGGACCACTTTTATCGCTTTCTGATAGATGGCGCTGTGGTATCACGTAACATTCCGCCAGTGCAGACGGTATTTGCTTCGTGATACATTACCCGTGTTTAAATGGACCGTTTACCAAATGCGGGAAAGCTCGATATCGTGTTGATGTGTGGCTTTTGTGATCACAATGCCCAACGGGCATGTGCTGTGTATGCTGTTCGGTATCCTGGACGACATCATCCAAGTGTCCGGACCGTTCGCCGGATAGTTACGTTATTTAAGGAAACAGGAAGTGTTCAGCCACATGTGAAACGTCAAACACAAACTGCAACAAATGATGATGCCCAAGTAGGTGTTTTAGCTGCTTTTGCGGCTAATCCGCACATGAGTATCAGACAAACTGCGCGAGAATCAGGAATCTAAAAAACGTCGTTGTTGAGAATGCTACATCAACATCGATTGCACCCGTACCACATTTCTATGCACCAGGAATTGCATGGCGACGACTTTGAACGTCGTGTACAGTTCTGCTACTGGGCACAAGAGAAATTACGGGACGATGACAGATTTTTTGCACGCGTTCTATTTAGCGACTAAGCGTCATTCACCAACAGCGGTAACGTAAACCGACATAATATGCACTATTGGGCAACGGAAAATCCGCGATGGCTGCGACAAGTGGAACATCAGAGACCTTGGCGGGTTAATGTATCGTGCGGCATTATGGGAGGAAGGATAATTGGCCCCCATTTAATCGTTGGCAATCTAAATGGTGCAATGTATGCTAATTTCCTACGTAATATTCTACCGATGTTACTACAAGATGTTTCACTGCATGACAGAATGGCGATGTACTTCCAACATGATTGATGTCCGGCACATAGCTCGCGTGCGGTTGAAGAGGTATTGAATAGCATATTTCATGACATGTGGATTGTCCGTCGAAGCACCATACCGTGGCCCGCTCGTTGACCGGATCTGACGACCCCGGATTTATTTCTGTGGGGGAAGTTGAAAACGCTTGACAACATGCGTCAGCGCATTGTCAATGCATGTCCGAACATTACGGAAGGCGAACTACTCGTTGTTGAGAGGAATGTCGTTACACGTGTTGCCAAATGCATTGAGGTTGACGGGTATCATTTTGAGCATTTATTGCATTAATGTGGTATTTCCAGGTAATCATGCTGTGACAGCATGCTTTCTCAGAAAAGATAAGTTCACAAAGGTACATGTATCACATTGGAAAATCTAAAATTGTGAGCCATATGTTCGTGACTATTACAGCGCAATCTATCACAAACCGAAAAAAGTGGTCCAACTAAAACATTCATATTTCTTTACGTAACACAGGAATATGTAATAAAAATGGGAGTTCCTATTTTTAAAAAACGCAGTTGATATCCGTTTGACCTATGACAGCGCCATCTAGCGGGCCAACCATAGCGCCATCTGGTTTCCCCCTTCAAGCTAGACATGTTTCGTTCTTTGTAGTTTTTTCGTTTGACGCTTATTTCGTGAGATATTTGGCCCGGCCACGACCAATGGAGCACCCTTTATAGGGGGCTCAAACAGTGTCAGATGTAGACAGATAACTGAGAAGGACACAGAGATGCCCCGTACGCGTGTGAGACAGCTTTATCAGCTCCCGTCATAGATTGAAATGTGCCTCATTGTGAGTGCCCACTTGGCCGGCTGGTCGAATCGTGCAGTATTCAAATTTGTGGGACATTCAGAAGTGACAGTGGTCTGACATTCGACTGCATAGAGAACTGAGGGAACGAGAATACACGTCGTCAAGGTTCCAACCGACCGCATCTGACCACCGTAATGGAGGGCCGCCGTGTGCACCGAGCACATCTCAGCACTTTCAGATCTGTGACGGCCACCCGAGAACAAGTATTGGAATCCCTACAGTATTCTGTGTCATCCCGCACCATTAATCGGAGACTAGCAGCAACCGGACACGGGAATTACGTAGGCTGCCGTTAACACCAGCACACCAGATCGCAAACGGCGACGTTTGGAGTGATTTCTTGGAAGGTAAGAATAGATTGTCAATGAATGACGTCGTATTGCGTTCACCGATGAATCGCGGTTCTGCACTAACCCAAATGAGTACCGTCAGCGAGTGTGGCTGCTGCGTGAGCAGAGGTCCTATTGACTGGTAGTGCTGATGTTAGAGGAGCAAATCGTGGTGTCAAGCTTCTAGATCTGCCAATATAACAGACCTGTATTTATCGAATCATATAACGCAGAGGAGGTAATCGGTGACCTTAACGCTGTTCTAACATCAATGACTTCAATTTAGTAACAGGAAAATTAAGAAAGGCGGCAGAATATATTTGCTTAGGAAAAGTGACGGGAAACAGACTGCTGATTATCTGAGCAGCAGTCAATATCAAACATTCATTTATTTGATGTGTAGGATGAATGTGTTGAAGAGTATTGTATATTATGCTTTAGACTTGTACCGAGCGAGGTGGTAGGTGGTAGGGGACGACAAAGGGCCGCTGAGCTCCGTCACAGACTTAAGCGAAGTACAAGGCTTGTTGACAAACGAAATGTGAGACAACCGTAAATGAGCCAAAAGAAACGTTAAATGAATTCGAAAGTAAAATGTAGCAGACGTGCTCTCAGGTGCGTACCGTCTTGCGGAGTATACAGCGACAAAACTTTGGAGCTTCTTCGTCGTTATTTTCTGAGTATTCGGTATGATGTATCCGTGGTCTCTGGTGGTTCGTTACAGAGGAATTGCATTTCGACTGATTTATTACCCTAATTTACCTTCGTGTCTGTCTTGCATTGAAAATATTGTCAGTTTCTCCCCCTTATATTTAAGCAAACTCGCGTATTTTGGTTGTCTAAATTTTAGTCGGACTTTCTGCAAGGACAGCGAGCTTACGCCCAAGGTTCATGTGCCTGTTTGAGAAACTTCTCAATCGTGTGCCTGCTGAGACGTGCACAATATACAACTCCTATAATTTTAATCAAGAGGCCCACCAAATTGCTGCCATTAATGTGGCCAGGTTAAATGAAGTCCACACTGATTTGACAGCACTCATTTACTGTACTTTAATCACATGCAAGATTAGCTCTACGAGGCTAATCACACTCACTCTGCAAGCGCATTCTTGAATTTAGTTTACCGTTGCTGGTAAGTTCCTTACGGTCGTCGACTGTCCAAATAATTTCAGTTCCGCAAATTAATGCCCTTTATTCCTTTTCGCTTACCGCACATACTCTTGTGATCCCGTCTTGAAGAAAGCTCAGGCGGGACTGACCACTTACCCGCCAAAGCAAATGGCGGGCGCTAAGCAGCGAACGTCTAGTACGACGGGACTTCCCCGTCAGCACGCTGACTCGCTGGATCAAAGACACGAAAGGGCGGATTCGATCCCTCCGAGAGACGATCCATATCTGTATCCTTGCAGCATCTCCACTGAACCGTGGATTTGCTTTCAAAATCTTTTCTTAAAGAATTTACTTTATTTACTAACCATTCATCAAGAACATTAACACATTTAATCACACTATGTGAGCGTGGAAGTAGTTACCAGTGGCTAACTGACGAAAATAAATTAAATTTCAACAAATGGAAATTTTATTCATAAAAACCCTTTCTTAAAAAAAAAAAAACAGATTTAAAAATTGCAATCAGAAAGCAACCTCTAAATGTCAAGTTACAATGTATTCAGAGACAGAAATAACAATTTTTTTTGACTATGAGCTTTCGGGCTGAGAAGCTTTCCACTCCCTTTTAACACGGCCGTAGTCACGTCGGCTCCTTTTTAACACGACCGTAGTCACGACCGCTCACAACAACCTCTGAAAGACTACACTGATGCAAATCTGCAACACATCAGATTACTTTAAACTAAAAAAATTTGAACAACTCACACAAACACAAAAACTATGCGCCCCGTAGGAGGGATGGAAATAGTACAAACCAGTCACATTAAAAAATAAATACTTGCCACCGAAAGTGCAACTTGTTTTTAAAGGAAAATTCTTACGGTGGAAGGGTGGCAACTTTATATACTAAAATGACCATTTAAATAAAAACCCATGAAATGCAGTCTTACATAAAATGTACAACCATGCTCTACACCACACATATACCGCCTCTCAAAATGATAGGCAAGATAAAAACATATTTAAGGAATCGGCCTTTACACCTTAAGCAATAAATTCGTTAACACCGAATACGACAAACATGACAGAGGCAGCAATTAACATACGGCAGACCGACAAACAGACACTAACTGCCTAACAAATGCGGACGGGAGACAGACGAGCAAGCTGGGGACGAGAGACAGACCAAGAAAACAAGTAGAGCAAAATGAAATAACATATCACGGAACACTTAACTCCTAATAAACTGCGATGTCAGGCGAAGACCTGGCGCAGCAGGCCCAAAACGCTGTCCCGAACCGTCCGCTGCCAGCCGCTTCAATGGACGCAGGAAGGCGCGCCGATATCCCGTCTCACGGCGTCGCAGCTCACGCCGGCCAGACCTATTTCGTGGATTGATTGCTGTTGCTCTCATGTCGGCCGCGAAGCCACTACCCCTCGCTATACGGCGCGGGCAACTGGACTGACGTGGCGACCCTCACATGCGCCGACGCTCCAGGCGGACAAGTCATCTTGTGTCCCAGTGCGCGACCGACCGACCGATCGATCCAACCGCCAATGACCATTACCTGAACAAACTCGAGCAGACTGTCTGCCTAACACATACTAGCACTCCGGACGACAGACAGACACTGACTCCCCACACTGAACCGGCTGACCAACTGACCAGACTCGCCCTAGCGACCTTACAGCGCCCCGTAAATGCACGTAAACAGGCCATCTTTCCCCTTTCGCACCAGAGGGAGACACCAAAGCTGCGATTGCCACAGCGGCGCCGCCGCCAGAAACGAAAGGCGACTGCTTCACACTGCGCGCTGCGGCCGCGCCCTTCAAAACAGCAAATTTTACCACGGCTTATCCACAGTAATGCAATTGTTGGCAATATGGGCCATGTACCTTGAATGAAAAGGAACTTGACCCATTCACTCACTGTACTGGCTATTGGCAACTAACGCCCACTTCATACTTCGCCCTCACGCATGCATTCCCTGTTGCTCTGTTTTGTCTCAGGTCTGTTTTTCCGGCAGCGTTAGGTGTAAGCCTACGTCAACAGTGACTTACAGCAGTACGCTTAGATTCACGGATGACGAGTTTCCCGATGTGGGCTAGTCCATGGTTTTACTAGGAGCAGTATTGAAGAGCATCACAACGACTCTAGGCTGAGCTGTTTCCGCGGTGATGTCAACCACACAAGAGTACTTTTGGATCTGTTTGAGGGTTTTTGCTCTACTCTTTGTTTTGCGTGCTACGATGATACCTTATTACACGCTTTTTTTTATTGTTATGAAGATATTTTCAAAGACGCATAGTTAATCGGGGTACCAAACCGAGTAAATCACACTTACGTTATTACCCTGTAACGAGCCGTCTGCAACCACGGATCTCTTACAAAAAAAAAAAAAAAAAAAAAAAAAAAAAAAAAAAAAAAAAAAAAAAAAACCGAACAAGTCCGAAATTTCGTCGTAGAAGTTCACATTCACCATGAAGAGCACATACAGGGTGAAAATTATTGAACTATATGCAAACGAAAAAAAAACTAAATTAGTTGCAAACTACGGCGTACACACACTTTAATCGACATGTACACGTCACTATGGATATTCGGAATTAGGTTCTGACATGTTCGATACGCCCGTCATCATTGGCGATGATGTGGTGCAAACGAATACCGAAATTCTCCGTGAACAGCTGACTGCCGGAACATCGATGGTGTCGATGAACTCCTGAATGGCTGCTTTCGGCTCAGCATTGGTTTTGCGGTTTTCTTCTATATGGCTCCAGAAAAAGGAGTCCGAGGTGTTCAGATCCAGAGAATATGGCGGCCAATCGACGGCCATGCCAGTGGCCTCCAGGTACCCGAGAGCCAAACTGCGGTTCCCAAAGTCCTACGCCAGGACATTACTCTCCTGCTTCGAGAGGGTCGTGCTCCTTCTTGCATGAACCACGAAATCAGGGCCACTTTGAGGATGAAATCATCTTCCAAAGCATTCACATATCGTTCGGTAGCCACGGTACCATCAAGGAATATCGCACCGATTATTCCGTAACTGGGTATTGCACTCAACACAGTCACCCGTTAAGGGTGAAGAGACTTCTCGAGCCGGCTGGGATGGTCGTGCGGTTCTACGCGCTACAGTCTGGAGCCGAGTGACCGCTACGGTCGCAGGTTCGAATCCTGCCCTGGGCATGGATGTGTGTGATGTCCTTAGATTAGTTAGGTTTAATTAGTTCTAAGTCCTAGGCGACTGATGACTTCAGAAGTTTAGTCGCATAGTGCTCAGAGCCATTTGAACCATTTGAAGACTTCTCGAGCGCGAAATGCGGAATCTCAGTTCCCAAAATGGGCCAATTTTGCTTGTTGACGAACTTGGTTCAAATGGCTCTGAGCACTATGGGACTTAACTTCTGAGGTCATCAGTCCCCTAGAACTTAGAACTACTTAAACCTAACTAACCTAAGGACATCACACACATCCATACCCGAGGCAGGATTCGATCCTGCGATCGTAGCGGTCGCGCGGTTCCAGACTGTAACGCCTAGAACCGCTCGGCCACTGCAGCCGGCTGTAGACGAACTCATACAAAAACCATGTATGCGTTTACCGATTCCCATCATGTCCAGCGGCCGACCGAGCTGTTTCAATGTCCTAACGCAAACCTTGCAGAAGTTATGACGGTTTTATTTCATGTACACTGAAGAGCCAAAGCAACTGGTACAAAAACCTAAGGCGGGTATTACATGGCGATCCGCCACAAGCGGTACTGGTCAAGCGTGACAGCCATCTAGCGTTAGAACAGGTGAAACGACCAAAATCAGCAGACACATTACCCGCGTTTCGTCACATTATCCGCACGCCAGACTAGAGACCAGATCTAAACTGCCGTCAGTCCGCGCACGGGCACTAGGTATCGATAACTCGAGCATGCGCAGAAGGGGGTACCGCAGTGCTATCTACTTTTTATTTGCTTATGGTTCTGTGCTAGTAGCTAATTTCACATTTTCGTGTTTGGGATTTTCCGCGTTTTTTTCAGTTAATGGGTTTTCATAAATGCAAAAAAAAAAAAAAGAAAGAAAACACATTTCGTTGCGAGTAGGCTTTCTTTTATAGTAGCTGTTTGTGAAAGCATTTGTTCCTTTGATTACTTCGTATTATAGAAACGAAATGTACCAAAGAGGCGTTAAGCGTCTAAATTCAAGCATACAGCGAGGAAAGGTGTATGTACCTACCCGCTGTATTATAAGGCTATACGTTGCCTATCGCTTCTTTCTGAGTAATATGCATATAACGCCACACGGTGATTTTCGATTTGTATCGTAATGCATTAGCTTACGAAATTTCATATTTGATTTGATTGCATCTCTTGCTTTATTTCAGCATACCAGAAAAGAGAAATGGGCATTAATGGTGAGAAAGTCTGTGCAGTTGCGCCCACTGCGACAGACGAGAACTGCAAAACTGAGTAGCACATAGCACATTGCATTCCATTTTCCAAACTTGGATAAATAACACAAGTGCACCTTTAGCTATCGCTCCCTTAAAATGTTGCAAATTGCAATGCATACAACCACAAGAACTTCTGAAATGGCGGGCTGTGCTATCCTGTGGCAAAAAGATTTCCAAGTTGCCAGGAACGTAATGTTACAACCAGCCTGCATCAAAACCGGGCATTTACAGATATTTCAATCGTGATCTAGTCTGGTATGATCACAAAACATATAAACATATGATTTAATTCTTACTTTCGCGAAGGTGAGACAGCCTCCCTCATGACTTTGTCACACTTGCTAATTCCATCTTCCATCATAGACAGCAGCTTCTCGAAACAGGCCGTGTCCATCCTCACGAAGCTCCAACATTCATGCGGATCTTCGAGCCTCAGTTCGTCCATAAGCAGTGAATATAATCCACACCCTTCGTCCCATCTTTTCAGCCAGGGTTGAACTCAACAACGACTGGCTTTTCGTTTTCGTCGTCGTTCTGCACTAATCCTAAGATTTACTGTCACGGCCAGGGCGATAGCTCCAAAAAGAAGTGGGTCTCCAATATGCAAAATGTAAGTTTTGGCATACATGTACCTGTGTAACCCAGTGTCCTAATACAAAACTAACTGTCGAGTCCGTAATTTAGGACAGTAGTAACCTACATAGCCAATGGCATTGCCGCTGTGGTAACACCGGTTCCCGTCAGACCACCTAAGTTTAGCGCTGTCGGGCTGGGCTAGCACTTGGATGGGTGACCATCCGGTCTGCCGAGCACCGATGGCAGTCGGGGTGCACTCAGCGCTTGTGAGGCAAACTGAGGAGCTACTTGACATACGGCGGGGAGAGCGGTGTGCTGACCACATGACCCTCCATATCCCCATCCAATGACGCCTATGGTCTGAGGATGACACGGCGGCCGGTCGTACCGTTGGGCCTTCACGGCCTCTTCGGGAGGAGTTTAGTTTAGTTTTACTAACCCACATAATATAATAACAATTACTTCATAAATAATCATAAAAACAATTTGTTATTAATCTGGTATCAGATAGATTATACAATGGTAAGACAGAGATTTAGGAACCAGGTTTTAAATTGTAAGACATTTCCAGGGGCATATGTGGACTCTGATCACAATATATCCATTATGAACAGTATATTGAAACTGAATAAACTGCAAAAAGGCAGGAATTTAAGGAGAAGGAGCCTGGATAAACTGGCAAAACCAGAGAGTTTCAGGGAGAGCATTAGGCAACAATTGACAGGAATAGGGGAAAGAAATACAGTAGAAGAAGAATGGGTAGCTCTGAGGGTTGAAGTAGTGAAGGCAGCAGAGGATCAAGTAGGTAAAATGACGAGGGCTAATAGAAATCCTTGGGTAACAGAAGAGATATTGGATTTAATTGATGACAGGAGAAAATATAAAAATGCAGTAAATGAAGTAGGCAAAAAGGAATACAAACGTCTCAGAAATGTGATCGACAGGAAGTACAAAATGGCTAAACGGGCATGGCTAGAGGACAAATGTAAGGATGTAGAGGCTTATCTCATTAGGGTCAAGATAGATACTGCCTACAGGAAAATTAAAGAGACATTTGGAGAAAAGAGAGGCACTTGTGTGATTATCAAGAGCTCAGATGGAAACCCAGTTCTAAGCAAAGAAGGGAAAGCAGTATACAAGGGTGATGTACTTGAGGACGATATTATAGAAAATGAAGAGGATCTAGATGAGGATGAAATGGGAGATACGATACTGCGTGAAGAGTTTGACAGAGCACTGAAAGACCTGAGTCGTAACAAGGCCCCGGGAGTAGACAACATTCCTTTAGAACTACTGACGGCTTTGGGAGAGCCAGTCCTGACAAAACTCTACCATCTGGTGAGTAAGATGTATGAGACAGGCGAAATACCGTCAAACTTCAAGAAGAATATAATAATTACAATCCCAAAGAAAGCAGTATGTTGACAGATGTGAAAATCACTGAACTATCAGTTTAATAAGTCACAGCTGCAAATACTAACTAGAATTCTTTACAGACGAATGGAAAAACTGGTAGAAACCGATCTGGGGGAAGATCAGTTTGGATTCCGTAGAAATGTTGGAACACGTGAGGCAATACTGACCCTACGAATTATCTTAGAAGCTAGATTAAGGGAAGGCAAACCTACGTTTCTAGTATTTGTAGACTTAGAGAAATCTTTTGACAATGTTGACTGGAATACTCTCTTTCAAATTCAGAAGGTGGCAGGAGTAAAATACAGGGAGCGAAAGGCTATTTACAATTTGTACAGAATCCAGATTGCAGTTTTAAGAGTCGAGGGGCACGAAAGAGAAGCAGTTGGTGGGAAGGGAGTGAGACAGGGTTGTAGCCTATCCCCGTTGTAACTCAATCTGTATATTGAGGACGCAGAAAAGGAAACAAACGTGTGTGAAATCTTATGGAACTTAACTGTTAAGGTCATCAGTCCCTATGCTTACACACTACTTAAGCTAAATTATCCTACGGACAAACACACACATCCATGCCCGAGGGAGGATTCGAACCTCCGCCGGGACCAGCCGCATAGAAAAGGAAACAAAAGAAAAATTCGGGGTAAGTATTAAAATCCATGGAGAAGAAATAAAAACTCTGAGGTTCGCCGATGACATTGTAATTCCGTCAAAGACAACAAAGGACTTGGAAGAGCAGTTGAACGGAATGGACTGTGTCTTGAAAGGAGGGTATAAGATGAACATCAACAGAAGCGAAACGAGGATAATGGAATGTAGTCGAATTAAGTCGAGTGATGCTGCGGGAATTAGCTTAGGAAATGAGACACTTAAAGTAGTAAAGGAGTTTTGCTATTTGGGGAGCAAAACAAATGATGATGGTCGAAGTAGAGAGGATATAAAATGTAGACTGTCAATGGCAAGGAAAGCGTTTCTGAAGAAGAGAAATTTGTTAACATCGAGTATAGATGTAAATGTCAGGAAGTCGTTTCTGAAAGTATTTGAATGGAGTGTAGCCATGTATGGAAGTGAAACGTGGACGATAAATAGTTTGGACAAGAAGAGAATAGAAGCTTTTGAAATGTGGTGTTACAGAAGAATGTTGAAGATTAGATGGGTAGATCACATAACTAATGAGGAGATATTGGCTAGAATTGGGGAGAAGAGGAGTTTGTTTCACAACTTGACAAGAAGAATGGGCCGGTTGGTAGGACATGTTCTGAGGCATCAGGGGATCAAAAATTTAGCATTGGAGGGCTCGTGAAGGGTAAGAATCGCAGAAGGAGACCAAGAGATGAATACACTAAGCAGATTCAGAAGGATGTAGGCTGCAGTAGTTACTGAGAGATGAAGAAGCTTGCACAGGATAGAGTAGCATGGAGAGCTGCATCAAACCAGTCTCAGGACTGAAGACCACAACAACAACAACTTCGATCAGTGGGTGAAAAGCACGTGGACTGTTGAGAGGGAGGTTAGAGGTGCGAGGTGTCAACATCACCTGTAAAGACAAAGGTTAACGGCAGGGCTCACTGATTCGGAGGTGCCAGGCGACACACTGCAGCCGAGGAGGTGGCCCCGTTCTGCAGCGCGGCATGCGCTGGCCGTGTTCCGGCAGCCGCGAGCGCCGAGCTGATGCAACCGGCCCGCCGCGTCGCAGGGAAGAGTCGCGCGGACAGAAATACGCTCCGACAAATGGCACGGACGCAGCCAGACACGCGACTCGCTTCATTCACCGCGGAGCTGGACGGAGCCGGCGTGCACGCGTGGCGGCCGCGCGATGTAAGCAGCGCACGTACACCACACGAAAACTTCCCTCCCCCGTCACAATATTCATCTGTACTACGTACAATGCAATGCTGAACTCTCCCACAAGGAGTATGACATTTTTTTCTCTGGTTCTTTGATGTGAAAAATGGATTCTGTTATAATCACATTTTTAAATTATTATATCCATTTATTTTTTTGCAAATACGTTTCAAAAGGCTAGCAAAGACGTTCGAAGAGAAATGTGCACAAGTGATAATACTACCTAAGGGGAAGCCCCTATTTTATGAGAGTCGGCAGAGCGCTGCTAATCAGCTAAGCGCGCGGAACGGGAACGAATCTGTTATGTAGTGCATGACGGAGAGGACGAAGAACTCAAAGCCTCGGATACCGTAGCACTAAGCAGACTTGCACTAAAATTCACTGAAAGGTCGTTGGCTCTCATAGACGGAGTAAAATGATCTCAGAATAATAATAAAAATAAAGCAGCAATTTTGAGCTAAATACATATTCATGGTCGTTGTATGGTAGGGTTGCCATAATTTCCGTTTGAGAAACCGGGACATTTCTCTTACACTGACTAAAAATGGACGTAATTTGGGAAGCAGAAACTGCGACTAATTGGGATATTTCCCTTGAGCTTAAAAAATGAATTAATTAATGGAAATATTTTCTCGGCTTTATGACCAAGCGAGTTGGTGCAGTGGCTAGAACACTGGACTCGCCATTAGGGGGCGACGGTTCAATCCAGATTCCAGCCATCCTGATTTAGGGTTTCCGTAATTTCCCTAAATCGCTCCAGGCAAATGCTGGGATGGTTTTCGATCTCGCTCTCTAGTCTCCTGCCCCCCCCCCCCCCCCCCACACACACACAAAAAAAACAACCCTCTGTAGCTATACCAAAATAACGGATTTTTGAAAGATCATTCCATCTTTGTTTTACAGAGCCGCGAACTAACTCTGGTTTAACAAATTCTGTTGATTTTGTTCTGCCCAAAGTCACATTTTTTGCTGCTTCTGAATCATTGCAATGTTTTGAGCTTAGCCTAGAAGAACAGTCCACAGATTTAACAGACTTTTGACGTTTAACGGTATGACAACACTTTGCTAATTTACATAGGTAATTCTGCTCTGTTACTAATCTGCTCCGTTTCAATGAATTTGAAACGAAATAACTACCCATTTTAAGTGCTTGTAGAATGCACGTTTGATTTATTCTTTGCGCCAGCTGAAAGATACTTAATATTTTGCTCTTTCCCCACGTGCAATGGAAACACAACACAAATCACCATTCTACTACATAGTCACTTCTCCATCGTTTTATGAAAAATTATACTTCTGCACATTTTTCGTGGAGGAAACACTTCCGCTTTGGTATTATGAGCTCACTTGAAACAAGCACTTTAATAACAAATTAACAGCTATACTATTCAGACAGAGAAACAGAAAACCACGTTGCTGCAAAGCGTAATGTGAACTCAGGTACCACCTTAAGGGTCTCAGTCAACTATTATCTCAAAAATTTTCGTTATTTAGCATAACAGCGACAATTGAAATACCAATTCACGAAAGGATTTGGAGAAAAAATTAGATAATATGAGAGTATTTCTCTGAAATCCGAAATTCGGGGTAAACTGCCACCCCGAAACTATTTTTCGGGACACAGATTTCTTTAATCTGAAACGAGGACTGTCTCGGGAAACCGGGACACCTGGCAATGCTGTTCTATGGAAGAACATGTGAACGGCATTTCCAAGCACTAGCTCAGACTGCCTATAGCTCTTCTTCACTAGTGCAAGGCAATGGATGTAATTCCCTTAGAACTGTGTTATGATATGGACCAATGATAGTATTAATTATGTTAATATATGTTTAAAAGTGAATTCAGTAACGTTTCGTTTACCTTGAACCACTGCACCTAGTGTCTAAAGTATCGATGTTCTATCATTCTGGTCTTCAGTCCAGAGCTTCTTCATCTCCCAGTACCCAGTGCAACCCACATCCTTCTGAATCTGCTTAGTGTAGTCATCTCTTGGTCTCCCTCTACGATTTTTACCCTCTACGCTGCCCTCCAATACTAAATTGGTGATCCCTTGATGCATCAGAACATGTCCTACCAACCGATCCCTTCTTCTGGTCACGTTGTGACACAAACTTCCCTTCTCCCCAATCCTATTCAATACTTCCTCATTAGTTATGTGATCTACCCACCTAATCTTCAACATTCTTCTGTAGCACCACATTTCGAAACCTTCTGTTCTCTTCTTGTCCAAACTACACTCCTGGAAATGGAAAAAAGAACACATTGACACCGGTGTGTCAGACCCACCATAGTTGCTCCGGACACCGCAAGAGGGCTGTACAAGCAATGATCACACGCACGGCACAGCGGACACACCAGGAACCGCGGTGTTGGCCGTCGAATGGCGCTAGCTGCGCAGCATTTGTGCACCACCGCCGTCAGTGTCAGCCAGTTTGCCGTGGCATACGGAGCTCCATCGCAGTCTTTAACACTGGTAGCATGCCGCGACAGCGTGGACGTGAACCGTATGTGCAGTTGACGGACTTTGAGCGAGGGCGTATAGTGGGCATGCGGGAGGCCGGCTGGACGTACCGCCGAATTGCTCAACACGTCGGGCGTGAGGTCTCCACAGTACATCGATGTTGTCGCCAGTGGTCGGCGGAAGGTGCACGTGCCCGTCGACCTGGGACCGGACCGCAGCGACGCACGGATGCACGCCAAGACCGTAGGATCCTACGCAGTGCCGTAGGGGACCGCACCGCCACTTCCCAGCAAATTAGGGACACTGTTGCTCCTGGGATATCGGCGAGGACCATTCGCAACCGTCTCCATGAAGCTGGGCTACAGTCCCGCACACCGTTAGGCCGTCTTCCGCTCACGCCCCAACATCGTACAGCCCGCCTCCAGTGGTGTCGCGACAGGCGTGAATGGAGGGACGAATGGAGACGTGTCGTCTTCAGCGATGAGAGTCGCTTCTGCCTTGGTGCCAATGATGGTCGTATGCGTGTTAGGCGCCGTGCAGGTGAGCGCCACAATCAGGACTGCATACGACCGAGGCACACAGGGCCAACACCCGGCATCATGGTGTGAGGAGCGATCTCCTACACTGGCAGTACACCTTTGGTGATCGTCGAGGGGACACTGAATAGTGCACAGTACATCCAAACCGTCAAAGAAGCCATCGTTCTACCATTCCTAGACCGGCAAGGGAACTTGCTGTTCCAACAGGACAATGCACGTCCGAATGTATCCCGTGCCACCCAACGTGCTCTAGAAGGTGTAAGTCAACTACCCTGGCCAGCACGATCTCTGGATCTGTCCCCCATTGAGCATGTTTGGGACTGGATGAAGCGTCGTCTCACACGGTCTGCACGTCCAGCACGAACGCTGGTCCAACTGAGGCGCCAGGTGGAAATGGCATGGCAAGCTGTTCCACAGGACTACATGCAGCATCTCTACGATCGTCTCCATGGGAGTATAGCAGCCTGCATTGCTGCGAAAGGTGGATATACACTGTACTAGTGCCGACATTGTGCATGCTCTGTTGCCTGTGTCTATGTGCCTGTGGTTCTGTCAGTGTGATCATGTGATGTATCTGACCCCAGGAATGTGTCAATAAAGTTTCCCCTTCCTGGGACAATGAATTCACGGTGTTCTTATTTCAATTTCCAGGAGTGTATTAATCGTCCATGTTTCACTTCCATACAGGGCTACACTCCATACAAATACTTTCAGAAATGACTTAATGACACTTAAATCTATACTCGATGTTAACAGATTTCTCTTCTTCAGAAATGCTTTCCTTGCCGTTGGCAGTCTACATTTTATATCCTCTCTTCTTCGACCATCATCAGTTATTTTGCTTCCCAAATAGCAAAACTCCTTTACTACTTTAAGTGTCTCATTTCCTAAGCTAATTCCTTCAGCATCACCCGACTTAATTCGACTACATTCCATTACCCGCGTTTTGCTTTTGTTGATGTTCATTTTATATCCTCCTTTCAAGACACTATCCATTCCGTTCAACTGCTCTTCCAAGTCCTTTCCTGTCTCTGACAGAATTACGATGTCATCGGCGAACCTCAGAGTTTTTATTTCTTCTCCATGGATTTTAATACCTACTCCAAATTTTTCTTTTGTTTCCTTTACTGCTTGCTCAATATACAGACTGAATAACATCGGGGAGAGACTACAACCCTGTCTCACTCCCTTCCCAACCACTGCTTCCCTCTCATGTCCCTCGACTCTTATAAGTGCCATCTGGTTTCTGTACAAATTGTAAATAGCCTTTCGCTCCCTGTATTTTACTCCTGCCACCTTCAGAATTTGAAAGAGAGTATTCCAGTCAACATTATCAAAAGCTTTCTCTAAGTCTACAAATGCTAGAAACGTAGGTTTGCCCTTCCTTAATCTAGATTCTAAGATAAGTCGTAGGGTCAGTATTGCCTCACGTTTTCTAACATTTCTACGGAATCCAAACTGATCTCCCGCGAGGTTGACTTCTACTAGTTTTTCCATTCGTCTGTAAAGAATTCGCGTTAGTATTTGGCAGCTGTGACTTATTAAACGCCGGCCGCGGTGGTCTCGCGGTTCTAGGCGCGCAGTCCGGAACCGTGCGACTGCTACGGTCGCAGGTTCGAATCCTGCCTCTGGCATGGATGTGTGTGGTGTCCTTAGGTTAGTTAGGTTTAAGTAGTTCTACGTTCTAGGGGACTGATGACCATAGCAGTTGAGTCCCATAGTGCTCAGAGCCATTTGAACCATTTTGAAATTATGAAACTGATAGTTCGGTTATTTTCACATCTGTCAACACCTGCTTTCTTTGGGATTGGAATTATTATATTATTCTTGAAGTCTGCTCACCAGATGGTAGAGTTTTGTCAGGACTGGCTCTCCCAAGGCCGTCAGTAGTTCCAATGGAATGTTGTCTACTCCGGGGGCCTTGTTTCGACTCAGGTCTTTCAGTGCTCTGTCAAACTCTACACGCAGTATCGTATCTCTCATTTCATCTTCATCTACACCCTCTTCCAATTCCATAATATTGTCCTCAAGTACATCGCCCTTGTATAGACCCTCTATATACTCCCTTCCACCTTCCTGCTTTCTCTTCTTTGCTTAGAACTGGGTTTCCATCTGAGCTCCTGATGTTCATACAAGTGGTTCTCTTATCTCCTAAGGTCTCTTTAATTTTCCTGTAGGCAGTATCTATCTTACCCCTAGCGAGATAAGCCTCTACATCCTTACATTTGTCCTCTACCCATCCCTGCTTAGCCATTTTGCACTTACTGTCAATATCATTTTTGAGACGTTTGTATTCCTTTTTGCCTGCTTCATTTACTGCATTTTTATATTTTCTCCTTTCTTCAATTAAGTTCAATATTTCTTATGTTACCCAAGGATTTCTACTACCCCTCGTCTTCTTACCTACTTGATCGTCTGCTGCCTTCACTACGTCATCCCTCAAAGCTACCAATTCTTCTTCTACTGTATTTCTTTCCCCCATTCCTGTCAATTGCTCCCTTATGCTCTCCCTTAAACTCGGTACAACCTCTGGTTCTTTTAGTTTATCCATGTCCCTTCTCCTTAAATTTCCACCTTTTTGCAGTTTCTTCAGTTTTAATCTACAGGTCATAACCAACAGATTGTGGTCCGAGTCCACATCTGCCCCTGGAAATGTCTTACAATTTAAAACCTGGTTCCTAAATCTCTGTCTTACCATTATATAATCTGTCTGATTCCTTTTAGTATCTCCAGGCTTCTTCCATGTATACAGCCTTCTTTTATGATTCTTGAACCAAGTGTTACCTATGATTAAGTTGTGCTCTGTGCAAAATTCTACCAGGCGGCTACCTCTTTCATTTCTTTGCCCCAGTCCATATTAACCTACTACGTTTCCTTCTCTCCCTTTTCCTACTAGCGAATTCCAGTCACCCATGACTATTAAATTTTCATCTCCCTTCACTATCTGAATAATTTCTTTTATTTGGTCATACATTTCTTCAATTTCTTCGTCATCTGCAGAGCTAGTTGATATATAAACTTGTACTACTGTAGTAGGTGTGGGCTTCGTATCTATCTTGGCCACAATAATGCGTTCACTATGCTGTTTGTAGTAGCTTACCCTCATTCCTATATTCATATTCATTATTAAACCTACTCCTGCATTATCCCTATTCGATTTTGTGTTTATAACCCTGTAGTCACCTGACCAGAAGTCTTGTTCCTCCTGCCACCGAACTTCACTAATACCTACTATGTCTAACTTTAACCTATCCATTTCCCTTTTTAAATTTTCTAACCTACCTGCCCGATTAAGGGATCTGACGTTCCACGCTCCGATCCGTAGAACTCCAGTTTTCTTTCTCCTGATAACGACATCCTCCTGAGTAGTCCCCGCCCGGAGATCCGAATGGGGGACTATTTTACCTCCGGAATATTTTACCCAACACTACGACATCATCATTTAATCATACAGTAAAGCTGCATGCCCTCGGGAAAAATTACGGCCGTAGTTTACCCTTGCTTTCAGCCGTTCGCAGTACCAGCACAGCAAGGCCATTTTGGTTATTGTTACAAGGCCAGATCAGTCAATCATCCAGACTGTTGCCCCTGCATTTACTGAAAAAGCTGCTGCCCCTCTTCAGGAACCACACGTTTGTCTGGCCTCTCAATAGATACCCCTCCGTTGTGGTTGCACCTACGGTACGGCTATCTGTATCGCTGAGGCACGCAAGCCTCTCCACCAACGGCAAGGTCCATGGTTCATGGGGGGATCATTACATTATAAAATCATTACATTAATAACCTAAATATCAATTAGTGGTTCTCATCGGCTCTTATTAACACACTTTTCAAAGTACAGTTTCATATCTCTTAACAGTTTACTTAATTTCATGTTGTTAAACATTTATTTTTCAGTTTTGATATCATACTGTGTTTACAAATATAGTGTACAATGTTATGTTGTTTCCTTTTCCACGTCGTTGTAGTAGCGCTGTAACAGCACTGATATATAGCGTCATTCATAAAGTCTCGCATAGGTTTGAATGAGCGTAATTCCGACATACAGTGAAATATGCGTAAATACGAAGCAACAAAATCCAAGACATCCAGTGAATTTTTAAGGCAAGATAAGAATTGATATGAAAAATTTGTTTTTATTATGTCTTACTGTGGTGATCAATTAGGGAAGTTTGAAAGTGATGCGCGCATTGCTTACTGTGTTTCAGGCTACTAATCTTTCTTTATATGTGAGCCAAATTTACTCTAGTACCTTATTACTTCAGAACAGAACTCGCGACAATTCTTATGAGATGTAAATCAATATAATATAGAGGAAGACTTATATGTCTGTCATTTTAATACACTGCTCTCTATCCATGTGCATGTTATAGTATTAACAGAGTCACATCAGTTTCATAACGTAAAAGGGAACACAATCATTTATAACTTGTTAATTATTGAGTGTCAGTAATTTTGTCGGTGGATTTGGGGTTCATATTGTAAACGTTAATTGTCCCATCAAAATCCCTTGCAGGTAATTCCGAGACCACCTTTACATCTGTTGAACTTTTTCCGTTAAGAACGATGTGTTGAGTTCTATCTGCAATGAAAAACTGGAATCACTAACAATTCTGGTCCAACACTCGTTCAGAAACGACAGTGCGGAGCTCTTATTTTTTCACGAGAGTCATTTCTCCACATGTAGGTGGATGTCAGCAAAGTCTTTTGGCATTCAGAGGAGAAAGTTGGTAATTTAAATTACGTGAAACGATAGCGCCGCAACGGCAAACGCCTTTGTTTTTATGATTACCGTCTCACTCACAAATAATATTCGTGATACTGTCTGCCCTATTTCGTGATAATATTAAACAAGCTGCCCTTCCTTGAATATTTTCAATGGCGTCCGTCAGTTTTATATGGTAGAGAGCTCTTACAGAGCAGAAACACAGCAGAGAGGGCGGACAAGTGTAGTGTGTGCCATCTCTTTAGTAGATTCGTTCCACCTTCTGTACGAGAAAAAAATACACACATCAAAAAAATGTTTTCATTACCCCGGTTCTCAGAACTACTGAAGATAGACGTTGACTGTGGATTTTGCATCACAGACACAGTCTCTCTGACTGTTCAGAGATGTCACTAAACCTGCCCAAAGATTTAAACAACCACGTATGAGCAGCGCCTATTAGACGGAGGCGTTCCGACAGCCGATCACTTCCAGTCATTCCACCAGGAAGGAGGCACACGGCTCGTGTTGTCTGTAGTTCATCCATGCCTAGACGGTCAGTACCGCGGTTCGATCGCGTCCGCATTGTTGCTTTGTGCCCGGAAGGGCTCTCAGCAGTGGAAGTGTGCAGGTGTCTCGGGATGAACCAAAGCGTTGTTGTTCGACATGGAGGAGATACAGAGAGACAGGAACTGTCTATGGCACTCTTCGATCAGGCCGCCCAAGGGCTACTACCACTGCAGTGGATGACCGCTACCTACGGATTATGGCTCGGAGGAACCAGCGAACCATACTGGAACAGAAAAGGGAGGTAATGACAGTGGCACGTAAAGTGCCCTCCGCCACACACCGTCGGGTGGCTTGCGGAGTATAAATGTAGATGTAGACATCACGTCGAATAATGCTTTTCGTGCAGCCACAGGACGTTGTCTTACCACTCAGACTGTGCACAATAGGCTGCATGATGCGCAACTTCACTCCCGATGTCCACGGCGAGGTCCATCTTTGCAACCACGACACCATGCAGTGCGGTACAGATGGGCCCAAGAAAATGCCGATTGGACCGCTCCGGATTGGCACCGATGAGTGTCGCATATGCCTTCAACTTGACAATAGTCGGAGACGTGTTTGGAGGCAACCCGGTCAGGCTGAACGCCTTAGACACACTGTCCAGCGAGTGCAGCAAGGTGGAGGTTCCCTGCTGTTTTGGGGTGGCATTATGTGGGGCCGACGTACGGCGCTGGTGGTCACGGAAGGCGCCGTAATGGCTATACAGTACGTAAACGCCATCCTCCGACCGATGGTGCAACCATATCGTCAGCATATTGGCCAGGCATTGTTCTTCATGGACGACAATTTGCGCCCCATCGTGCACATCTTGTGAATGACTTCCTTCAAGATAACGACGTCGCTCGACTAGAGTGGCCAGCATGTTCTCCAGACATGATCCCTTTCGAACATGCCTGGGATAGATTGAAAAGGGCTGTTTATGGACGACGTGACCCACCAATCACTCTGACGGATCTACGCCGAATCGCCGTTGAGGAATGGGACAACCTGGACCAACAGTGATACGATGAACTTCTTAATAGTATGCCACGACGAATACAGACATGCATCTATGGAGGTGTGTACAGCAGTCGGGACCACCACCTCAGAAGGTCTCGATGCACGATGGTACAACATGCAATGTGTGATTTTCTAAACATTCATGGTGGTGTCTGTTTGTACTATATCGTGTCTCCCTACCACTTTCGCGCAACGACGATCTGAGCGTGTTTTTTAGGGAATTTACTAGTTTGAACCTGGGACCTGTTGCTGGTAAGGAGACGCCAGACCACACATGACATGTAGAATTCAGAAGAGTTCAGTGAGACTAGCGATGATATAACCAAATACTAAATGATCTCAGCGTCAGCTCCACTGCACTCCCTGTAAAAGAATCTTAATACTAACTAAATTTATGGAAAGGGTTCAAGGCTTTCCTATTTTTAGTTAGCTGGTAAAATAACGTCGAAAAAGCAGTTAAGTTTACCATTGGAAATTTTATTCTACTCTCAAAACAAAGTTTATAAATCGCAATATAGATAAAAGGAAATGTTTCAATACAGGATGGTAAAAACCAACTGCGTTCAACAAAAATGTGAACGAATATTCCCTGAGTGGTTTTCCAAGTTCTACAATGTATCGAAGGATGACCTATGCCTTATCGCATCTATAATCTATGTTTAAATTAAGTTTCACAAAAGAGAAAACTATCAAAATGGTCTACAGTGACCCTCAATTATCTTTAATTACTTATCTAACCTGTCGTAAATTACAGTGGCTGATGTGGCTTCTCAATAACTAAATAAAAGAAAAATCATCGCGTTTCAGATCTGTTCTACAAGTGGCAAAGTGAACACCATGAGTTTTAATTAACGATCGACACTACTATTATGCAAAAAAGGGGTGTAACAGATGAGACTTCTGCAGTTCTGAGTGAAGCCTTATGCGCTCAAAAATGCGGCATCGCGTGCGTTCATTACCTTGTCGGTGTTTAGGCAGTGGCAGGGCGACAGCGGCCGGCGCACCAGCCATCCAGCTCGCCGTCTCGGAACTAACTCCTTCTCTCCCTTCTCCTTACTACAATTTACCGAAGTTGGTTTAAAAAAACTATCTGGCTATGTTTTCATCTGACCAGTCAGGGTCTCAATGTTAACCTTAAGCTCCGCCTACAAAAATTCTGTCTATCCAATGAGAAACGTTATATTTTTCGTGGTGGGGCAATGTTTTTAAAGTTTGCAACGTAACAGAGACGCTAAAAAGTCTCACGCTAAAACGTGCGGGTGGTGTGGTCCTGTTAGCGTTATCGTAAGATCTATACTTTTCTTTTTGAGGGCTCTATCTTTTAACATGGGCTGGGGGGTGGTCCTTGACGTACCTGAGACACGAAAAAGTCTCACGCTAAAACTTGCGGGTGGTAGTGGCCCTTTTTGTGTTATCGTAAGATCTATACTGTTTTTCTGGAGGGCTCTAGCTTTTAACATGGGCTGGGGGGTGGTCCTTGACGTACCTGAGACGCTTTACCTCACGCTAAAACGTGCGGGTGGTAGACTTAGCGGTAGGCTAGCGACGTGGGTGTCCACTCCGTCCGTTATCGTAGGGCCTTCTAGCTTAACTCGGTTCTGCTCTCGGCTTCTGTCCTCGTTTCTCCCCTCGGAACTGCGTCTGCCTCACGATGGGAAGGTACAACATGCATTTAGGCATTCTTGTGTTAGTCTGTGGTATTCCATTTGCTCACTCGTTACTCGTATTACTTTGCTTAATTTAATGTCACGATTTATTCGGAGCTATGTGACATACTACTGGATTTGCTTATTATGTCAGGGTTTTCATGGAAGGTGTTGGATTTGCCTGACACCTTACAATTTTCGTGATCAATAAAAAGGGCGTAAAAGATGTTTTTGTTGATCTCTGTTCTAGTTTTCTGTACAGGTTCCGGAACTCTCGGAACCGAGGTGATGTAAAACTTTTTTGATGTGTGTACGTTTCGTAATTTTGTAACAGATTGGTGTCAGCCATGAAGGCCTATAATTACGTGTATCTAATCCGCGAAACTTGAAAAGTGGCTGTAAGCATGATAAACAACTTCCTTCAGTCTTTTTATCGCTTCAGCAGACGAAAATGTCCATTGAAGCAGAGATGTCCCCACATTATCAACGCGCCTGAAGCAGGAATTTGTTTGGATCCACGCCATGTATGCATCGATTTGTTTTATTCCGTGACGTTGATCTGGCAATGTGACTTCTGCTTCCGTTGGGGAAATGTAGGTAAAAGTCTTTGTATGAACAACCACAAAATTTGGCTGGTGAGGGGCCGGCGGGGGTCGAGAGAAAACATATGCCACGTGCATTAGACGGACTGTGGGGTTGGAAACAAAAATCTTTACTTTTCATACGTATATTTCGATTATTTAGTAGGAGGACGTAAATGGCTTATTTTCTCGCGAGACGAATGCGCAGTCATTAAAGATCGATTCTAGTTGCATCACGGCGGTATGTTGCATAACTAATCAACGTTTTGTGTGTTATTTAGCTTTTGTTAAAAATCCTATTTCTTTGAATTAAATATCGATGAAAACTACAGCTACGGTGTTATATGCATCATGGTAATGAAACTGCAATTAGGTGGTTTTCGGAAATCCTATACTCGAATCACAACTGGTGTAATAGCCGACTACCAATTCGGAGCGTATTCACGGACATCATTGCTTCTTCTGACTTTTCTTCGCCACATCTTTCAATATCTCTGTATGTGTTTTCCCAACGGTTTGGTGACAATATTTAATGAATAATTTCATGTAGTGAGGGCTTTATTAACATATGATCATACATTATGCACTTTAAACTTGTAGCCACGTACATAATTACACTCCTGGAAATGGAAAAAAGAACACATTGACACCGGTGTGTCAGACCCACCTTACTTGCTCCGGACACTGCGAGAGGGCTGTACAAGCAATGATCACACGCACGGCACAGCGGACACACCAGGAACCGCGGTGTTGGCCGTCGAATGACGCTAGCTGCGCAGCATTTGTGCACCGCCGCCGTCAGTGTCAGCCAGTTTGCCGTGGCATACGGAGCTCCATCGCAGTCTTTAACACTGGTGGCATGCCGCGACAGCGTGGACGTGAACCGTATGTGCAGTTGACGGACTATGAGCGAGGGCGTATAGTGGGCATGCGGGAGGCCGGGTGGACGTACCGCCGAATTGCTCAACACGTGGGGCATGAGGTCTCCACAGTACATCGATGTTGTCGCCAGTGGTCGGCGGAAGGTGCACGTGCCCGTCGACCTGGGAGCGGACCGCAGCGACGCACGGATGCACGCCAAGACCGTAGGATCCTACGCAGTCACGTAGGGGACCGCACCGCCACTTCCCAGCAAATTAGGGACACTGTTGCTCCTGGGGTATCGGCGAGGACCATTCGCAACCGTCTCCATGAAGCTGGGCTACGGTCCCGCACACCGTTAGGCCGTCTTCCGCTCACGCCTCAACATCGTGCAGCCCGCCTCCAGTGGTGTCGCGACAGGCGTGAATGGAGGGACGAATGGAGACGTGTCGTCTTCAGCGATGATAGTCGCTTCTGCCTTGGTGCCAATGATGGTCGTATGCGTGTTTGGCGCCGTGCAGGTGAGCGCCACAATCAGGACTGCATACGACCGAAGCACACAGGGCCAACACCCGGCATCATGGTGTGGGGAGCGATCTCCTACACTGGCCGTACACCTCTGGTGATCGTCGAGGGGACATTGAATAGTGCACGGTACATCCAAACCGTCATCGAACCCATCGTTCTACCATTCCTAGACCGGCAAGGGAACTTGCTGTTCCAACAGCACAAAGCACGTCCGCATGTACCCCGTGCCACCCAACGTGCTCTAGAAGGTGTAAGTCAACTACCCTGGCCAGCAAGATCTCCGGATCTGTCCCCCATTGAGCATGTTTGGGACTGGATCAAGTGTCGTCTCACGCGGTCTGCACGTCCAGCACGAACGCTGGTCCAACTGAGGCGCCAGGTGGAAATGGCATGGCAAGCCGTTCCACAGGACTACATGCAGCATCTCTACGATCGTCTCCATGGGAGAATAGCAGCCTGCATTGCTGCGAAAGGTGGATATACACTGTACTAATGCCGACATTGTGCATGCTCTGTTGCCTGTGTCTATGTGCCTGTGGTTATGTCAGTGTGATCATGTGATGTATCTGACCCCAGGAATGTGTCAATAAAGTTTCCCCTTCCTGGGACAATGAATTCACGGTGTTCTTATTTCAATTTCCGGGAGTGTATGTTTGCAACAAGAAACGGCAAGCACACAAACAAACATAAATATGAAAGTATTCGTTTCGAAGGTACCAATTAAGTTCATCGCTTTACGTGTCAATGAGATGTAGGACGGTCAGAGTATAGACTGCCCGTTGTGCATAATCATAGCTACAAAAAATCTTTCAATTCCAGATTGTCATTGTCAGTAAACTCATATGAAAATTAAAGCCAGATCTTCTCAAAAAACACGAACAATGTGTTCAGATAATGTTGAGTTCAGTCCAAATTAGGGCAGAGATGTACAACCTTTATGATTCATACAGCCAAGATTTTTGAAAGAATTTTACTATATCTTTTATTTTACTATATATTTTACTATATCGAATAACTGAAAAGGTTACTAAATCGAATAACTGAAAAGGTAGAAAAGGAGCTGAGTGGAGAACAGCATGGGTTTAGGAAAGGAAGAAGCACGATTGACCTGATATTTTCTGTCCATCTACTGATAGAAACAAGTTGGGAGTATGACAAAAGGCTAATAACGGTTTTTATAGACATGGAAAAGGCATATGACTCAGTTAAAAGGGAAAGACTCTGGGAAGAAATGAAGAAGATAGGCAAAGAAGATGGATACATTAATGCAATAAAGCCAATATACAGAGGACACAATTGTAGAATTAGAGCAGCACAGGGGAACTCTGAATACTTCGAAATAAGGCAAGGACTTAAGAAAGGAACTGTTCCATCTCTTGCACTTTTCAATGTTTCGATGGGGGGAATGAATAGGGCAGTTAAAGGTATAGTAACAGAAAAAGACAAAATGATGGTTTTTGCAGATTATAAGGTAACATGGGGCGATAAAGAGGTAGATTTACAGTTACGACTTGACGTGTGGAAGGAAATAATGAAAATGTATGGATTAAAAATAAATAATGATAAGAGTGAAATAATGGTATTTGGAAGAGACAAACAGATCAACGGGAATGTTACTTTGAATGGAGAATCCTTTAAAGTGGTAGAGAGTTTCACTTATCTAGGGAGTGAAATACCTAGTGATGGAAGAGTAACAAACGACATTATTAGGAGGCTACAGAAGGGAGGAAATTTCTCCCAAACAATAAAACATATGACTTGGAATAAGGAAGTTTCAGAAAAAGTAAAAAATCCTTATGTATAAGAGGTATTACTTCCCTATTGTGACCTATGGAGGAGAAACATGAACAATGACAGAAGGGGACTGGAGCAGACTGAAAGCAGAGGAGATGAAATTTCCCAGAGTAGTTAAGGGAAAAAACAAGAATGAACAAAGTAAGGGCTGTAGATATTAGAAAGGACCTTAAACAAGAAAGTATGAGAGAAGAAATCGATAAAAAGAGATTAAGATGGCACGGACATGTTAAGAGGATGCGTGGGCAGAGACTCCCCAAACTTATGGAAGAACTTAAGATGGATGGAAAAAGACCTAGAGGGAGCCCAAGAACCGGTGGAAAACAGGAGGAAGAAAAGTGGTGGGAGGACCGAGCCAAACGGAGAGAATTTGTTAGCACCCAGACCCGACAGTAGCTGGAGCGGGATCAGGATAGAACAATGTACAAATACTCCTTCCACCCTGCCTGCTCCTACCTCCGACGCAACCATTAGAGCGGCTCAGTTTGCCGCAGCGGAGAAACGAGAGTACGTGTGTACTGAACCGCAGTGGTTAGAGCGGCCCAGCTTGGGTTTCTGCAAGCCTGGCAAGCTTCGCGAGACCTGTTCAGCTTGCTGCACCTGACAACAGGTTGCGCCATCAATCCAACGTGATTAGTCAGACATAGTTTGCGAATGTAGTTTCACTGCAGCTCATTTTATGATATCGGTGGGAGCAGGAAAATGAGTAAATCCAGCTGAAAAGCGATTGAGGAGAAATTAAGCGCAGGAGAATATATACCGATCAGTAAACAAAGCCCAAGTATAGAGTGGGAAAAGTTGTCAGATGTTAATAAGGCAGCTCCAGATAATTCGGTAGGTAAGTCTGCAGGCTTTCGTGGCCGTTGTCACTGAAGTTAAAATCTTCTGGGTCGTTATTTCCTTCTAAAATAATTGATGTTTCTTTCCCTCTGATGGATCTTCTTCAGGAAGACATCTTGAAGCAGCTTCCAGCAAAGAGGTCGAAACTTCGATTATTTTAGAAGGAAATATGACGCGGCCTAACAACCCAGAAGATTTTAATTGTAATTTGCTAGGTGTCTCGCAATACAAACTGTCTAGAAAGTTACTAAACACTCATTCAGGAACCTCGAATATGTTACGAAATGTTTGTAAATTTGACTAGGAGTTTCCTCACTCCATAAATATTTTGAAAGTAGAGAAAGACTTAGTGGCTGGCAAGTGTGGAAATGTGTGCTAAGGACTTGAGGCCACAGTAGATAGGTATCATAAATTTAGGGCAAACGTTGACTGAAATAAGAAAAAAACATGTGGTCAGTGGATATTAAAAACCTGGAGAAATCTTAGTTCGTGTTTGTGAAAATGCATTTGCGGAATTTAGAATGAACTATACTGACGACTCAGAATGAACTCAGCGCCGGCCATGGTGGCCGATGGGTTCTAGGCGCTACAGTCTGGAACCGCGCGTCCGCTGCGGTCGCAGGTTCGAATCCTGCCTCAGGCATGGATGTGTGTGATGTCCTCAGGTTAGTTACGTTAAAGTGATTCTAAGTTCTAGGGGACTGATGACCTCAGAAGTTGAGTCCCATAGAGCTCAAAGCCATTTGGACCATCTGAATGAAAGCGAACCCGCAAAACAAATCCTGGAAAAGTAATTGAAACTGATATCACAGGGATCTTATTTAGCTGGAAAATTCTAAGATTACAGAGAAACTGGTGTTCTAAAACTTTACTGTAGTTGGCAATGCAGTATAACAGACAGCTTCAGTTCTCAGGTGTACAGGATCTTCTTGACTTTAAGAGATTGATCTGCTTACTACAGAAAACATGTACTAGAAGTGACCTGATGGTGTTAGAATTGAGAATGAGGTGTCACTTCCAGACACCACACTTGCTGGGTGGTAGCCTTTAAATCGGCCGCGGTCCGTTAGTATACGTCGGACCCGCGTGTCGCCACTATCAGTGATTGCAGACCGAGCGCCGCCACACGGCAGGTCTAGTCTAGAGAGACTCCCTAGCACTCGCCGCAGTTGTACAGCCGACTTTGCTAGCGATGGTTCACTGTTTACATACGCTCTCATTTACAGAGACGATAGTTTAGCATAACCTTCAGCTACGCCATTTGCTAAGACCTAGCAAGGCGCCATATTCAGTTACTGTAATTACTTCAAGTATGTATTCTGAACAGGTAATACTGTGAATCATGTACCGCCAAGAGCGACTTTCCCCATTAATGGTTTAAAGTTTAGTATCAAACTAATTACGTCCGCTTTCTGAATTCTCATTCCTTGTCAAGTTCCAGACCTCACGTCAGTAGAGTTCTTCCCTCTTCACGCCAGCCTGCGTGAGCTAAAATGCGTGCATTTCGGCCTCCATTCGTAACACGGTGTTGGTTCTTCTGCTAACGCAAAAGAGAATACCCTGTACTAGTTGAAAGACGCTGAAGTAGCAGTGAAAACCATTCACACAGAAATGAATAAATAAGCCTGAAACACGCCGAAAAGAAAATAAAGGACAAGGAAAATCCATTATTTTCGGCCTTGCAATGACCCAAAACTAATACCTACTTCGTTAAGTCTCGTCGTGTGTAAAAAAAGACTTTCCATCAACTTGCGAACCCTATCATAATACAGTTAAACTGCTACGTAGCCTAGCACGGTTGGAAGACGGGCAGGCAGGCAAGACTCGTTTAGCCTGCTTGAGTTGGGGAGTGAAGTCATGTACGGGCTGGTTAAGAGCGGAATGTGTACATCTCTGGTTTGGGGCCTAACAAGCACTCTCTTTGAATTAGCAAGATAGTCACAGCACAAGAACAAGACTAACTTCTTGAAACAGGAATAATCTGCTCCTTTTTTCTGATTTTTAGTTGCCTTTCGTTGCTGCTAGAAGGGAGCACTTAGGCAAGTGCCCTCCGGCGCTGCGCTGTTGCAGGTGAGCCTGGCGGAGGAGTTCGACATCCTGCAGATCGTGGGCGAGGGCTGGTTCGGCAAGATCCTGCTGGTGGAGCACCGCGCCACCGACACCGAGATGGTGCTGAAGGCGCTGCCCAAGCCGTACACCGCGCTGCGCGACTTCTTCCGCGAGTTCCACTACGGGCTGCACCTGTCGGCGCACCGCAACGTCATCACCACATACGACGTCGCCTTCGAGACGGCCGGCTTCTACGTCTTCTCGCAGGAGTACGCGCCGCTCGGCGACCTCACCTCCAACGTGTCCGAGGCGGGCATCGGCGAACTGCACACCAAGCGCGTCGCCAAGCAGGTGCGTAGCCCCACTTAACGCCCAGCGCGTCACAAGCATAATGCAGCTGACCTCGAGTTCACTGCCCCGTTCCTCGTCCGCGTCCAGTGTCCAGTCGGTGGTTACTAGGTCGTTTAAACAATTTTTAGCAACGGCCCGTCAGATCACCGAAGCGCTGTCGGGCTGGGCTAGCACTTGGATGTGTGACCATCCGGTCTGCCGCGCGCTGTTGGCAATCGGGGTGCACTCAGCGCTTGTGAGGCAAACTGAGGAGCTACTACATATACGGCGGGGAGAGCGGTGTGCTGAACACATGCCGTTCCCTATCCGCAACCAGTGACGCCTGTGGGCTGAGGATGGTACGGCGGTCGGTCGGTACCATTGGGCCTTTTTTTTATTTTTTATTTACACGTCAAGTTCCATAGGACCAAATTGAGAAGCAAATCTCCAAGGTCATGGAACGCGTCAGTACATAAAATTACAACATAAAAGTAATAACAGATAAAAATAAATCTTCATGAACCCTTAAAAAGGCAGTCCATAAGCTTAAGTAAACGCAGGCAACAATTCAATAAGAATCAGCTTAATTTTTCAAGGAAGTCCTCGGCAGAATAGGAGTGATCCATGAGGAAAGTCTTCAATTTCGATTTGAAAGCGCGTGGATTACTGCTAAAGATTTTTGAATTCGAGTGGTAGCATATTGAAAATGGATGCAGCAGTATACTGCACACCTTTCTGCACAAGAATTAAGGAAGTCCGATCCGAATGCAGGTTTTATTTCTGCCGAGCATTAACCGACTGAAAGCTGCTTATTCTTGGCTACAAGGTAATATTGTTAACAAAAAATGACAGTAAGGAATTGAGAGGCCAATGTCAAAATACCCAGACTCACGAACAGGGGTCGACAAGAGGTTCGTGAACTTACACCACTTATTGCCCGAACCGCCCGTTTCTGACCCAAAAATATCCTTTTAGAATGGGAAGAGTTACCCCAAAATATAATACCATACGACATAAGCGAACAAAATAAGCAATTCGTGTCGAATGATCACTCACTTCTGATACCCTTCGAATAGTAAAAATAGCAGTATTAAGTCTTTGAACAAGATCCTGAACGTGGGCTTTCCACGACAGCTTATTATCTATCTGAACACCTAGAAATTTGAACTGTTCAGTTTCACTAATCATATGCCCGTTCTGTGAAATTAAAAAATCATGTTTTGTTGAATTGTGTGTTAGAAACTGTAAAACTGAGTCTTACTGTGATTTATCGTTAGTTTATTTCCTAGAGGCCATGAACTTAGGTCATGTACTGCACTATTTGAAACCGAGCCAATGTTACACACAACATCCTTTACTACCAAGCTAGTGTAATCATCAAACAGAAATATTTTAGAGTTACCCGCAATACTAGAGGGCATATCATTTATATAAATAAGGAACCGGAGCGGCCCCAACACTAATCCCTGGGGCACCCTCCCCCCCCCCCCCCCCCCCCCCCCACTTGGCAGTGCCCCACTCAGGCCTCACATCACAGCCGTTATCAACATTGTGAGTAATGACCTTTTGCTGCCTGTTGCTCAAGTAAGAGGTGCACCAATTGTGAGCTACTCCCCGTATTCCGTAATGGTCCAACTGCTGGAGCAATATTTTGTGATTAACACAATCAAATGCCTTAGTTAAATCAAAAAATACGCCAAGCGTTCGAAACCTTTTGTTTAGCCCATCCAGTACCTCACAGACAAAAGATAATATAGCGGAGTTTAGTTAGTTTAGTTTAGTTCAAACAATTTTTAAATAATTCGTGTCAACCTTAATCAACTTTAATTTTACGTGTATTAAACTATTGTCACTGATCATATTGTAATCAGATTGAACGTAAAGCTGTAAAGTATTTCGGAATAAATCAGTAACCCACAAATGCTATGAAAGATCTAAATGAAGCAAGTGGCTGTCGAAACTTCCTGTCAGACTCTGCTGTCTCTTGTCACTATCCCTGTCTGTCTCTTCCTCGTTGTTGTTCTCATTATCACCAGCTCTCACCCATTTCCACTTCCTCCTTTTCTTTTTGCTCTCACACTGGGACTGCCTCCTTTACCATTTTCCTGTCAGTCTCAACTATCTTCCTCTGCCACCGTGTCCCTTTCTTTCTCTCAAACTGCGATTGTCTCCGTCGCTCTTTCTATACCGCAACCACGGTCTGTGTCTACTTACTTTTATTACTTTTCTATCTCGAACTGTTTGCTTCTCTCTCAGCATGAAAAAAGAGCGGGCAAAAATTTTTGGAAAATTTTAAAGGTGCTGAGCAAGCTAGAACGAGGTAGCTGGTACCACACTTTTCAGTTAGTCTTTAAACAAACAGAGCATATTCGCCTTTTCTGTGCTCCGATAACAGCATATTTCCGCTGGTTCCCTTCTTTTCTCTGCTACAGCGGAGCGTGTCACTCATATGAAAAGAACTTCATGCGTCAGTAAAATTTTGACTGATTCCTTGAGTGAAATCTAAATAACGCAAATCTATGAATTTTACATCCTAGACCGGATTTTATGTCCATAAAAATTCTGACTGTGCTTCTGCACTACAACAACAAGGCATTACCAGAACGCTTGTGATAATAACGGAGGCACTTGCATATTTCTCCGTGCTGCGTCATTTTATAAACTACGTTTTCGCCACACATTGGATTTTACGTGCGTGTTTTACGTAAACAAGTAGGATAATTTTCAAATTCTGTATCTAGGAAACAGATAAAAATATCAAGAAAATGTTCATGGTTATTCGAGATCGGGATTTTGGGAACATATTTTAAAAATTGTTGCCATTTGCTGTGCATAGCCGTCTTGGAATCCACATCTCGGTTTTGGTACTCAAAAACCATGATTTCGGGTTTTCTCATAAACCTCCCAGGAACGAAATGGTGCGTGCATGAACCTCTTAATGCGCGCCGCAGACCATGTGTAACGCAAAAAGAACCAACCTATTTGATCCATTTGCCTAAGCTGGAGGAAGTGAGTAATATTCAAACTTCGACCCTGTAATGTAGTGTAATTACATGAAGACGATTCTTATATTGGGCATACAAATGTTCCCCAGCCCTAAAGGTATCCAGAACACTTGAAAATACCTTTCTTTCATCCACAGAACCCAAGATATGAGCCCCGGAAACGTTCTGTTTTTATCCACGTTCTTTTGGAACACATTAGTTAGCGTGTACTGTCGCATGCAAACCGGCTTATTTATAACATAAAGACAGGAATGATAGTTAACATAAACACATTTGGCAGTGAAGTACAAAACAAAGGTATCCGAGAAGAAAGTTGTGGACAGTCTTTTGCGACACGCAGCTTGTGGTTCTACTTGACTCCCTCGCCCTTGTAGTAACGGTGAAATTTGCCAGCTGTTGTCCAGCGGCGCAACGACAGCAGAAAAGAACTAGGAGGAAACAAAGGGAGTCTTGTTGTTGAACTACAATGTCCGACCGAATTGGTCTCGGTTAAGCGTAATTTGGTCCGGCATTTCCGACTTCATGTATTGGAACACCCTCCATACACGCCGGATCTCGCACCAAGCGAATTGCATCTCTTCGGACCGTTGAAAAATCACCTGGCTGGTCGTCACTTCAAAACCGATACCAATTTTCCGGTGGCTGTTGTTTTGACCTGGAACTAGATTTATTACATGTTGAATTACCGATGGAAGAACTGCTTAAACAACCAGGGTGATTATGGAAAATTAATTTGTAACAGTGCATCAGTAACTTCGTGTAGTTCCTCATCGAACGTTTCTTTTTGAACTAACCTCGTGTAAAACAGCGTTTCCTTATTTCTGGTACCTGTAGCACCATTTGAGCGGTTCCACTTTCATTACCAATGCTACGACCTGACACAACAAGATTGTAGTATACAAGAAGAGCCACGTACTGTCTACCGTTCCAGGCTGTCACATGTTAGGGGGAAAACGTTATTGGGATTACTACAGCTGGAGAGTGTGCATGTGTATTTCAATTTTAATGTGTTCACACAAAACGCGAAACGATTTTAGATTTGCCGCGCTGAATGGCCTGGCGGTGTGAGGCGCCATGTCACGGATTGCGCGGCAGTTCCGTCGGAGGTTCAAGTCCTCCCTCGGGCACGGCTGTCTGTGTTGCTCTTAGTATGAGTTAGTTTAAGCAGTGTGTAAGTCTAGGGACCGATGATCTCAGCAGTTTGGTCCCCTAGGAATTCACACACTTTTGAAGATTTGATTTTAGATTTCCCGAAAAAGTGTCCACCAGCTAAAAGTTGCCATATGTACACAAATAAAGAACCCTAACTATTTATATTATACTAACAAGGTATGTTATTATTTTTGCATCATAAACCTGCAAGAAAGTTAAATGAACTGACTGATTCATAACCTACTATCGTATCTTTGGAAGCCCTAATCCGTAATCAGACATCTGTAGGAAATCTCGGAAAGCTAAATGAACCGGAAAATAAGTGCGCAGCAGCTGAAAAACTGAATATAGCGCTGTTTACTACTGTCATCCAAGAGTTACAAATAAAACTGTAGTCGGGTAGCATTTGTCCACTGAATAGAGGATTGAATCGCTACTTGCTTCAAATTTAGAAATAATTGCTACGAACGTATTTTCACACAAACGATATTGAAAATCGACAGAAAGGTAATTCATGACTATAAGGAAAATGTAAACTGCCTCCACAGTCTACCGACCGTCTTGTCGTCCTCCGCTAATGACGTCATTTGATGTGGTGTGGACGGACGTGTGGTCAGCGCGCAACTTTCACAGCTGCTACGACTCGCTCAAGCAGTCAGTTGAGTTCACGAGGCTGAGTGCACCCCGTTCCAGTCTTCCCGCCAAGGAAAAATCCCTGGCGGTACCGGGAATCGAATCCGGGTCCTCCGCATGGCAGTCAGCCGCGTTAGCCAGACAGATATGGGGGAGGGCCTTCACTTTAACTACTACTTGAAAAATTGTGTGCAATGTCCCACTTGAAAAAAAATGGGAAATATGGAATATATGGTCATCACTCTTTTATGTGAATGACAACAAAGTAGTCCGGTCCCTAACTCCGCAATTCGATGTTTGCGTATATACTCCTGGAACCCTGAATGATACTTTAAACTGTCCTACTTTTTCTTGTGCCTTTGCGCCACATCAGCGCAGGAGTGGGATGATTATTAATAGATCTGGCACGTTTAGTTTAAAGGGTGGCCCGATGTCCTTCGGGTTGCCAACCCTTTACGTTACCGAGACCGAGTATGTGGATCTCAACTGTCTGCATGTAGTGCTAGTCACGTGAAGAGACCGAAAGTTTTCTGAATGTTTGCAAATCGGGCAACTGAAGATATTTGCCTCGGTAGCTGCGCAGTCAGGGCGGAGGATTGCTAGGCGGAAGGTTCCAGGTTCAATTCCTGCGCCGGGTCGGAGTTTTTTTTCGTTTGGGACTAATGTTGTGTCGTCCACACGATCCTACCGTCATAAATGAGATTCCACTGTTGCAGTGGCTTTATGGGCACGTCCTGAAAGCCAATTTTAAAAAAAATAACTTAGGCGGCATTTGGGTACTAGCCCGGTATTCACCTACTGAGATGTGAGAGACCACTTAAAAACCACATCCAGGCTTTCGGCACATCGATCCTCGCCGTTAATGCGCCGAGCCGATGCGATCTGGGGACGTCTCAGAAGTGGTGCTTTAACACACGCTGCTGTCTGGTAGGGCTGTGTGGCACTTTAAACTGTTACTTTAAAAACGTTTATTATATTTGCTGCTAAGGAAATACCGTATATGAGTCAGTCAGGGAAATTACATGTAGCATGTAAAGTAAAGATCAGAAATGAGCTCTCTTCATTCGTTCATCTCCGAACTCGCCACCTCGATGTGCTCCTAGAGTCGACTCGCGAGTGTCCACCGCAGTCCTCTCGCCACCTGAGTTTCTTGTCGGGTACAAGTGGACTCGACTCGCTTAGAAACGAGACTGAGCAGACGGGTTTGCAAGTATAACAGCCAACTCGTGGCATTCCTACTACTACACAACTGTTTTGAAAGGAATTTCCGCCATTACACTGTAAATTACTATTTATTTATTTCATACAATCACAATAATGGCTTCAGAGCCATTTTCAAGTTTTGAAATGTCATAAAATATCCGACCTGTCTAAATTACATAAGCAACTATTAAATAATTACTGCTATATCCCAATCAGTGAGAACACTGTGCCCACCTACCTAATAGCCGGTATGTCCACTGTGGCGACACGTCGTGGCCTAGAAGCAATGAAGCGTTGATAGGTCGCTGGAGGAAGCTGGCACCGCACCTGCACACACAAGGCCAGTAATTTCCGTTAATTTCGAGGAGGTTGGGAGGGGGGGGGGGGAAGGGGGGCTATGAGCTCTGACGCCACGTTCAATAACATCCTTAGATATGTTCTATCGGGTTCAGATCTGGCGAGCTGGGCGGCCAGCACATTGATTGAACAATTGAAACTCGCCTCTGAGTCCCTCGAAGCACTCCATCGCACACTTGACCTTATGACATTGCGCATTATCTTGGTGAAAAATGCCACTGCCGTAGGGAAACATGATCATCACGCAGGAGTGTACGTGGTCTGCAACCACTGTACGATACTCCTCGGCCATCATGGTGCCTTGCACGAACTCCGCAAGACCCATGTACGCCCACGTAAATGTTGCCCAGGACGTACTGGAGCTACTGCCAGCTTGTTTCCTTACCACAGTACAGTTGTTAAGGAGCTCTTCCCCTGGAATCCGACGGATTCGAGCCATCCCATCGGCACGACGAGGAAGGTATAGGGGTTCTTCAGAGCATGCACTGCGCCAAAGTCCAGTGCGATTTGTCACGATCTCATTTCGGTCTTAGTTGTCGATGTCCTGGTGTCAACATTGGCACGTGCATGGGTCGTCGCCTGCAGAGGCCCGTACTTAGGAGTGTTCGCTGCACTGTTTGACGAGACACACTAGTACTCTGCCTGGCATTAAAGTCCGATGTTAGTTCCGCCACAGTCGCCGCCTGTCCTGTTTTACCAGTCTGGCGATCCTACGACTTCCAACACGGGATGGCCGACCACCCCCATAACTTCTGGACCTGGTTTGGTCACATATCGAAGACAGCCAATTCAGAACTCCTCAAAGACCCGAAAAGTCGTGCATTTTCCGAAATGCTCGTGCTGAGACTCCGGGCCATCACACTCTGCCCTCTGTCAAACTCAGATAGCGCTCCTTCCCCATTCTACACACGGACGCGATACTCACTGACACTACATGCACCATGCTTGTACCTGAGTTGCAGATATTGCTCGCGATGTGTCGTTACTATCGTTTGCATGGGTTTATATTGATATAAGATCCGTAACCACAATGTTCTGGCTGATCAGTGTGTCAGTATAATGAGTAATCGGTTATCTGTGAATGGAGTTCTGACATGTGTGTGTGTGTGTGTGTGTGTGTGTGTGTGTGCGTGTGTGTAATTTTATTTTAACAGTTAATATCTATTCAGAGAAAATCTATCAATTACGTTGACAAACACATGCTTTCGAGACGTTACCGAGTCTGTAACAACAGGAACAGAAGACATGGGATGCCAATGAAGTCCAGTCTCTAAATTGTGCTAATTATTAAAATGTATTTATAATGGTCTTCGAAAAATTTACAGAAACGCTTGTTAGACTAAGCTACATAACTCAGTACTAACCCATAAACGCAAGTTGTCCTGGCCAAATGATTACAGAAATAGCCCTCTCTTCGGTCTCAGGATAGTGGAGACTTTATTCTGTGACCAGTTTCCGTTTGATGCAGCACATGTATTATGTCATGGCGAAAGTGGAATAAACAATAATAGAAAAATTTTGCTTACATGTGACAAAGTTTGTTTTACGTGTGAAGCATGGGCTACATCATGAAACTTTTTCCAAAAACCACTGCTCCTCTAACGGATTGAATTAGCAGTTGTGTACACTGTATACATTAATTTTCGTCTTCCAACTTTCACGGACACATAATGCACAGCTTCGTTAGGCCATCTGATTCCGACAGTCAGTCATTTCTCGTTGTCGGTGCTATTTTACAGGAGCAACTCGTGTATATATCTTCAGCATTAAGAGTACGTCGCGACTGCGCTTAGACCCCTGCATGCTTCAGTAAGAGAGAATGCGTGGACGATGGAGCGGCAGCAGCTCCACAGTTCTCAGACTCGCCTTACTCAACTACAGCGGGAGTGAAGGAGGCCCTTAGCACTGACGTAACAGCGGCGCCTTCGTTTGCGAAGTATGCAACCCGCAACATTGGAATCATGCACCGCGCCGTTCCTCATCTCTAATATAAAAGTTCTAAGCTTGCTGATATTAATTACATACAATAATTAATTACAGTTCACGGTCAGCTCAAATCCTTTACTAAAAATTTAAATCTTTAATATAGAAGCTGTTCATAGTTTAATGCGGAAATCACGAATTGGGAATGAAAGGAACCCGATTAGGACAACCATGAATTATCGTCTCTAGGTTACCAAAATACAAATTCTGCATATTTATCGGTTTCCAAAGAGCAATAATTTACAAAAATATTCACGTATGAGAGCTACTTCGTTACTTCTCACTTGTTACACTGCCGACTGTTCCCTTGTGACTAGATTACTGAGGTGTTGCCGCCATGCGCCAAAAATAATAAGGAGCATGTTGGAAGATGACAGGCAAACTACAATCATCTAGTGGCAAAAGCTTCACGACAGAAGTGCGGAAAGATAATCCACCGAACTACGCAACACTCCACACTACACAGTCACTGTTTACCGCAAGCTCCACAATCGATTCTCGCTATCGATCTTCATCGAAAACATCGAATTTAGCAAATTATTGCTTTCTTTTGTAAATAAACCAAGTGAGATGGCGCAGTGGTTAGTACAATTTCTCGCATATGGGGGACGGTGATTGAAACTCTCCTCCGGCCATCCTGAATTAGTTTTTCCGTGATTTCCCTACTCAGCTTCAGGCAAATGCCGGGATGATTTCTTTGAAAGATAAGGCCTATTTCCATCGCCATCCTTTCTTAATCCGAGCTTGGCCTCCGTATCTAATGACCTCGTTGTCGAAGGGGCGTTAAATACTAATCTTCTTCTCCTCCTCCTCTTTTGTAAATATACGAAAAACATTTGAGCACAAGGTGTTATACAGTACATTTCAAACACGGAAACTGGGTTACAGTGGTAAAAATAAATTGTCTAGATAAAAATTATTCGCCCCCCGCCAGAAGACATCGCGCTAGTAACGCATAGCAAAGCCTCTAGCTTCTTAATAGCCTCAGTTCGGCGAGGAAGAGGGCTCAAGTGTTTCCTCGGGTATACCATATGCTGCTGAAGCCACCCATCGATTATTAGATTCGATAGAGCTGACAAAATACAGTAATAATGATTGTTCCACCCAGTGTTACAGACGTTGTCTATGGAATTAAGATCGGGTGATTTAGCGTACCACTCGAGATGCGATAGGGATCTGAGTGTTCATCAAACCAGGAACATGCGCGAGCAGCCCTCTGAACGCGGCTTTTGTCAGCGTTTGAGACTGGAGTATCCCCAGCATACTCATTAAAATATGGGAGAGGCAACACTTGGTCGCCGATAATGTTGAAATAAACATTCTGGAACATGTTCAAGGTAGCCTGAATGACTGAGAGCAGGATCAGGTCTCCACGTCGATTAATCTCATTGCACCGATTGTATACAACCGACTGTCACATACCCAGCTCTTTACTGCCATGACTTGCATCAGTCGTGGAGGTTCACATGAGCCCCCGGTGTCAGTTTTGCACCATCTTTGAAACACTGAAGGTAGCATGGCACAGAGATCGGAAGGCTATTTACGTCTTGTACAGAAACCATAGAGCCCTCATAACAGTCGAGGGGTACGAAAGGGAAGCAGTAGTTGAGAAGCGAGTGAGAAGGGACTGTAGCCCATCCCCGATGTTATTCTATCTATAAAGTGAGCAAGGAGTAAATGAAACCAAAGAAGAAATTGGAGTAGGATTAAAGTCCAGGAAGGATAAATAAAAATTTTGAGGTCCGACGATTACCCTGTAATTCTGTCAGAGAGAGCAACGGACTCAGAAGAACACGTGAACGAAATGGACAGTGTCTTGGCCGGCCAGGGTGTCCGAGCGGTTCTAGGTGCTTCAGTCTGGAACCGCGCGACGCAACGGTCGCAGGTTCGAATCCTCCCTCGAGCATGGATGTGTGTGATGTCTTCAGGTTAGTTAGGTTTAAGTAGTTCTAAGTTCTAGGGGACTGATGACCACAGCAGTTAAGTCCCATAGTGCTCAGAGCCAATTGAACCATTTTTTTTCTGACAGGGTCTTTAAAGGAGGATATAAGATGAACATCAACAAAAGCAAAAACAAGGACAGTGCAATGTAGTCGAGTGAAACAAGATGATGCTGAGGGAATTATTGTAGCAATCGAGACACTTAAACTAGTAGATATTTTTTGCTACTTAGGCAGGAAAATAACTATTGATGGCCGAAGTAGAGAGGATATAAAATGTAGACTCGCAATGCCAAGAAAATCATTTCTGAAGAAGATAAATGGGTTAACATCGTATATAGATTGTGTCTGCAAGTCTTTTCTGAAATTATTTGTATCGGGTGTAGCCATGAATGAAACTGAAACATGGACGATAAGCAGTTTAGACAAGACAAGAATAGGAGTTTTTGAAATGTGGTGCCACAGAAGAATGCTGAAATTTAGATGGTAGATCACGTAACTATGAGGAAATACTAAACGGAATGGGGATGAAAAATTTGTGGCACAACCTGACTAGAAGAAGGGATAGGTTGACAGGACAGATTCTGAGGCGTCAACGGAATACTAATTTAGTACTGGTGGGAAATAAGGCGTATAAAAAGCGTAGAGGGAGACCATCACATGAATATAGTAACCAGGTTCAGAAGGTTGGAGGTTCCAGTAGTTACTCGGAGATGAAGAGGCACAGGGTAGAATAGCATCAAACCAGTCTCTGGACTGAAGACCACAACAACATGGTGCTCCTAACCGACCAATGTTGTTTGAAGATGGCGACTAATATTTTGTTTAGTGGTATCATATGACAAATGGTGCATTCTGGGGCGTTGGGGTCTTCTTTGCCCCCATCGTCAATTCGCGATTGATGTATGAAACAGAGAAGTAAGACTGTAAATAACCGTACGTCATGGACTCTACATTAGTTTAGGGCATGCCTATACAGCTATAGTCGAAATAATTGCTTGAACATGAAAGACTCGACATAGATACAGCTGGCTGGCTCTACTGGATGACTCTCTAAGGCTACCTGCTTGTCACCAAAAGATCGCAGAGTCTGTCTTTCGTGACTCGTAAACACTATGGGGAAGCGGTTTGCATGTCTCAGGTCACTGTCTACAGACCTTTACGATAGCAATATACATATGTCATTCCTGACCTCGTCCGACAACTTGTCCACCAGCTTTTGTGGCCACCAGAGCCAGCGTGCAGCATTCAGAGCAAGGGGGTTTTATCCGGCTAAACATTACATACCCTTTCCGTAATCCATCTAAAGGGATTCTGGTTGAGACTTACTATGCTGAAATCCGAATGATTTTCCCTGAATAAAATGGAGATAAATTTTGAAAACCGTAGCAAGAAGCAGCTCTTTGGTGGAAAGTACTGTTACCGTAAACGAAAATGACTGGTGGAAATATTTGAGCTGTGTTCCAGAGGCTGGTTGGATGAAAGATATAAATAATTTCTTGAAGTTTGCGAAAAATTGAGAAGTCAGGTGGCCTTTTATTTGTATTTTGACCAACTGATTTTGAACTGTGTTTCTATTCTATTACTGTGGAGATTGTAGGAAGACTCTGCTGTGACCTAACTGGAGGCGGTATAAAAATTGATAGCAGAGAATATTTTCCATTCCATTGAACGGATCTTGAAATCTTTTTGGAAATAGTTATATTCCTACAGAACACTTATTAGTGGTTTGTTAGTACAGAGAAATTTAACACTCCCTCACAGGTCTAAGAGAGGCTGGTGAGCATTATTTAGATTTATTTAATAATGCAAGTGATTAATCGGGGTCCCCACTATACGTTCCATATAAGCTTGCGAGATGATGTGTCTCGTGATTCGTTTGGCTGGCTGTATACTGCTAAGGCCGTCCTCACAAGGGACGACGCAGCTAACGTTGAAGTGGACGGAACAGGTCGTTCGACCTCACGCGAGACGACGCCGCCGGCTCACGGGACGAGCTGGCAAACGTGCGCTCTGCAGTAGTCGTCGTCGAATTTATTTGGCTCGCATACGTCACAGTTTCTTTACTACAAAGCTAGATTAACTCTGTTGAAGAAGAGCGATGAAAATCGAGAAGAAGATTTTGAACTCATTGACGGCTTGAACAGCGAATAGCTGGTAGAGGAGCGCTACGTAATGCTGTACAGCGTCTAAAATATGTACTAGCAGAAGTTAAGCCCGTAAATAGGCTGTTTAGGTTTTTATGTTGATTTTCAATCATCTGAGCAAAACTCAACGTACTCAAACAGTTTTCGCTTTACTTATTCTGATCATCACTAAAATGACACACAATATTTTTAGCGCAACGCAATCTGACTCCATAATCCCTACAAAAGAATGGCCCATGATATCCAGTATTACAAATTTCCTCTTTCTGACGGACATACGTCCAGATCGTCCGCTCTCAAAACTCTGTCATCTCTCTCCTCACATCCACCACTGCTGGCGGCTCACCTCCAACTGCACAACGTTACGCGCTGTTCACATCCAACTGCCCAACACTACAATAGAGAATATTCCGACAATGCCAACCAGCCACAGACTGCACACTGCACATGTCAGTGGTATTCATACAGAGCACTGCGTGGCGTTAGCAACATAAAAACCTAAACAGCCCACTTACAATCCTATTCGTTAATTCAATTGATTTTTTATCCCATTAAATTTATTATAGTTAACGTATAGCTTGTAACGTCAGTTTGTTCATACACGATATACGTATTCTCGATGTTGCATTGACTACCATCTCTCTGAAATAGCGTAATTTATCGTATATATTTCCAATTCAAGATCCGTTTCATAATTTCATTAGAATGGAAGAGGAGATGATTTCGAAGTTGCTCATCATCACTGGAAAATGCATTTACCGGCAAGATACAAACATAAGCCAGTCTATAAACTCAGAGACAGGTATATATATATTTCACAGAAAGTACCATGATAGCAAAAACTCCCAGTTTCTAACTTTCTTTTATTTTTAGACCTAGCCTAGCAATCAGCTTAAGATTTCTGGTGACTGGGGAAACATTCCAGTCGTTGACCTTTGCCACAAGAATTGCAGAAAATACTTTATTTACAATAAATAACATCGACATTTGACGTAATACTTCTATTACATGAATAAGAAAAACTCAGACTCCTTAAGAAAACAAAACGTGAAAAAAAATTCGGAAGAAAGTGGGCGCAAAGCTGCCCCTTTATTCTTCATAACGCCAGAGCGCACGACGCTGCAGTTTCGATAGAATAATCTATTCTCTGCGTGTAGACTGTATCTGCAAATATAATTATTTGATTTATAGTAAACAGATTGTACCAAAAGATGCACTTTGATGGATCGTCGTTGTGTCGTTGTATTCAAAATGAATACTTTCGTAGCACATGAGTTGTAACACTAAAAACAACAACTACAGGAAGCCTTTACCTACCCATGTGTGGTTTCCTATCATTTTATTATAACAAATCGTAGCTACAACGACGCCTTTCCGAGAGATCCTCAATTTGCTAATGCTTTCAAACAGTTTATTTTCATGCCGCATACTCTATGATGAAGAAACCCACTAAAGACGATGTTTAATGCATTACAGTATGGCCGCTGCTATGTTCTTGTGACGGAGAATAATGTTGCATCTCATTAATCACGTTTTTCTCCTTGAAGATCGCCACATACTTTATTTCACGTTCCGCAGTGTAGTGGAACGTGGAATTCCACGCTGAGTTTCTGTATGTCCATCCTCTTAGCAGGACGTCTCTGGGACAACAGCCGTTTACTATCGTGACAAAAAATAACAACACCTACAGCCGTCCTTATGATTTTATTTTGTCGCTACCAGTTGATTGTTGGAGTGCTGACACGTAAGTTTCAGATCATGTAAGTCTGCAGGCTTTCGTGGCCGTTGTCACTGAAGTTAAAATCTTCTGGGTTATTAGGCGGCGTCATGTTTCTTCTAAAATGTTCGACGTTTCGACCCCTCTGCTGGGATCTTTCTCAGGATCTTTTGGTGTCCACTACTGCTAGAACACTGTCAGAGACGAGCGTCGCGTCCACTTATAAAGGGGGAATCCTCTGTCGTTCATGCTGGAGAAGTGATAGTATTGGTTAAAATACATGTGGCTACCATTAGTGGGCCATAGTCATAGGCTAATACAGAAGAAGGGGCGTTGGTAGCTCATCTCCTGTGGATACCATTGGCGGTCGTCGTCGTTGGATAGAAAGGCACTGTTCCACACTTATGCTGGAGAAGGATTATTATTTGAAATGCCTGCTACCACTATTGGTTGGTCGTCATCAATGGCTAGATTCGAAACGGACAGTGCAAGAGTTGGGGAATGTTTACCCAAAATATTATTGTCAGCCGAGGTGAGTTTCAGATTATCTGCAAATCCAGTAATGCTGGCAAGTGATGGGTTTTGCACGGGGATCGTATCAACCTGTACCGCATCAAAACAGCCTGAAGATGATACAATGAAGCGTCGAAACTGGTAGCGACAAAATACGAGGTCTGTCCAGAAAGTAAGTTCCAAGACCACAATGAAAACCCGATGAAGCTTCGCACAGATGTGTTGGATGGTGTCTCTAGTATGACCGTCGATAGCATCAAGACGCTCTTTTCAGTTGTGAGCGCCCTGTGAGCGAGTAAAGGTGCCTAGAACAACGATGCCTCCCTCCAAGTAGGAGAGCCCACTGAGAGGCTTCGCCTTAATGAATGCAGCCGACCTGACACAACTGCCACGCACTTCCTTCTTCCTGGCAATTCTCAGCCGCACTCTCTAGGGACAGTGAAGACGCTCCTGCAGCCTTTTCGATGGGAAGTGTTCGATCACCCACAACACAGCCCTAATTGGCTCGTCCTGAGTATCATCTCTGTTGACATGAAACGCTGGATACGAAGACAACACTTGGGCGCAGGCTAAGCGCAAGAGACCAGCATAGAGAATTACCGGAAAGCACAGGAGGCTGCCTTCTATGACGGCGGTGTTGGAAATTTGGTATAACGCTCCGAAAAATGTCTAAGTCGGAGCGGCGACGATGTAGAGAAGTATCTGGAAAGTGTAGCTAACTCTTGAAAATAAGATTTTTCTGGTTTTCACTGTGGTTTCCATTTAGCGACCTATCGGGTCTCACTTTATGGACAGCCCTCGTAAAATAAAATCGTAAGAACGGCTGTACGTGTTTTTATTTTTTTTTTTTCACGCTGAATCGTCATCAGTTCCTCGTCCACCCGCGCTTTCACGTCCCGTGAGAGGACGGATTTATTATGAGGCCTGCGGTCGCAAGTGGGACGGCGTTGGACGCCACGAGATCCCCGTGGAGGGATGAAACGAGGATTTCAGTAGTGTTAAACAGTAAATAAAACAAGTGGCTACCACTTTAGTTAGCCGAGTGAAGAGGCAGATGTGCTGCCATGCAGTTACTGTATTTTCCCTGAGACCACGCTGTCCCTTTGTTGCCTCTCCTGCCTCTGCACGCGCGACCTTGAGCACACTGGGCAGCGCTGGCTTACTGCCGCCTGGCACCGTCGCTTCAGCCACTCCCAGATCTCAATCACGAACGGAGTTTAATCGTCCCTTAACGTCGCGGTGTCAGGGGACTAGCACACGTGTTCCCAGAACGTGCTCCATTTCTAGGTAAGCAGGTCAATTAGCATTGTTCACATAGCTATATAACTAGCATTCATACGTACACTACTGGCCATTAAAATTGCTACACCACGAAGATGACGTGCTACAGACGCGAAATTTAACCGACAGGATGAAGATGCTGTTATATGCAAATGATTAGCTTTTCAAAGCATTCACATAACGTTGGCGCCGGTGGCGACACCTACAACGTGCTGACATGAGGAAAGTTTCCAACCGATTTCTCATACACAAACAGTAGTTGACCGGCGTTGCCTGGTGAAACGATGTTGTGATGCCTCGTGTAAGGAGGAGAAATGCGTACCATCACATTTCCGACATTGATAAAGGTCGGATTGTAGCCTGTCGCGATTACGGCTTACCGTATCGCGACATTGTTGCTCGTGTTGGTCGAGATCCAATGACTGTTAGCAGAATATGGAACCGGTCGGTTCAGGAGGGTAATACGGAATACCGTGCTGGATCCCAACGGCCTCGTATCACTAGCAGTCGAGACGACAGACATCTTATCCGCATGGCTGTAACGGATCGTTCAGCCACTTTTCGGTCCCTGAGTCGACAGATGGGAACGTTTACAAGACAACAACCATCTGCATGAACAGTTCGACGTCGTTTGCAGCAGCGTGGTCTATCAGCTCGGAGACCATGGCTGCGGTTACCCTTGACGCTGCATCACAGACAGGAGCGCCTGCTATGGTGCACTCAACGACGAACCTGGGTGGACGAATGGGAAAACTTTGGATGAATCCAGGTTCTGTTTACAGCATCATGACGGTTGTATCCGTCTTTGGCGACATCGCGGTGAACGCACATTGGAAGCGTGTATTCGTCATCCCCAAACTGGCGTATCACCCAGCGTGATGGTATGGGGTGCCATTGGTTACACGTCTCGGTCACCTCTTGTTCACATTGACGGCACGTTGAACAGTGGACGTTACATTTCAGATGTGTTACCACCCGTGGCTCTGCCATTCATTCGATCCCTGCGAGACCCTAAATTTCAGCAGGATAATGCACGACCGCATGTTGCAGGTCCTGTACAGGCCTTTCTGGATACAGAAAATGTTCGACTGCTGCCCTGGCCAGCACATGCTCCAGATCTCTCACCAATTGAAAACGTCTGGTCAATGGTGGCCGAGCAACTGGCTCGTCACAATACGCCAGTCACTACTCTTGATGAACTGTGGTATCGTGTTGAAGCTGCATGAGCAGCTGTACCTATTTCACTCAATGCCCAGGAGTATCAAGGCCGTTATTACGGCCAGAGTTGGCTGTTCTGGGTACTGATTTCTCAGGATCTATGCACCCAAATTGCATGAAAATGTAATCACATGTCAGTTCTAGTGTAATATATTTGTCCAATGAATACCCGTTTATCATCTGAATTTCTTCTTGGTGTAGCAATTTTAATGGCCTGTAGTGTAGTTTCTTCAAGATAAAAGTGGGACACGATTTCACTGAAAATATTTTGTGAACATTTTGGATGTCATGAAATATCATGGTGATAATGTCTGGTCTCGATGTAGCTCTACAAGCTGCTTTAATGTCGTTAAGAGAAGAAATTAACCCAAAAGTGAATTAAATCTGACGGGATTGATCGAGAACAGACTACGCTAGGAACTTTATCACCATTAAATCACAGTTGCAGTTAACATACTCTACGATGATCATCAGACGCCACGCTAATCCTGCACTCGTCGTCAGAAAGGAACCGCCGATGCTGATTCACCTTCCATTCCAAGTGATGCCCTGCCCACCTTCTCCACGTTCATTGTTCGTAGTGGATGTCTCGAGCTCAAACTGATAGTGTGGAGACAGTTCTGTAGCTTCTGGTTCGACAGAGCTCTCCAAAAAGACAGTGCGTTTTTCTTGGAGTACAAACGAGCCATCATTTTTAGGTAACCATAATAAGATAGCGTTGCTGACGTCAGGTGACCAGTACGAAATATGTCTTCATTGTGTTGTATCTCACAATAGCAGTTGAATGTTCAAATCGCCACACCGTGGAGTGAGCCAAATACACGGAAGATTTTTCCTTGCTGACAACCGTTCTTTTCGTGAAGTGACAGCACGTGTACGGTCTGTTAGCTATCACCCTGATAAAGATGTCTTGGGAATGAAATATGAACGCACTATAGTACTTACGTGAAATGATTTTGGGCCATCTGTTGTAGTCTAGAGATCGATCACACACCAACGCAGAAGAGTTCCTATTTTAAAGTATTACAAGTTTATAAGTCCTTTGCAGACTTGTTAATAACAATATTAATAAAATGAATGTGGTTGGAGTTGATTACACCAAAAGAGGTAGGTAACACAAGGAATAACTTTGACATTCACTTGCTTTTTCAATAAATCTTAACCGTTATGGACGCATTATTTATCGCAGTAAATATTAGGTGGCAACCAAATTCACGAAAGCAGACTCAGTGAGTCCCCAACAATTCACGAATAATAATTAAGCAGTAACGCCCACAATATGTGACAACAGACTTCGTTAAGAAAACTTTAGAATTCTTGTATGGTCTCACTCGTGAAAGAAATTGTGAGTTCCGATGGACTCACGAAACAATCAAACTCCCAACGCTTGCAATAAGCGGCCGCTTGCCAGCCAAAAATCAGTCACACAAATCGTGACAAACTCGTCTGGAGACGTTCTTTCGAATCTCAAATTTCTTTCTTTCCCCTTGAATCCCACACTAGATTACTATGCCTTGTCCCCACTACGTCTTTTAGCTAGCTTCCTATTGGATGCCGCTGTCATTCTTCTCTACCGTGCCATTCCGTTCTGGTAACGTGCATGAGGGTATAGGGCAATCGACGTTGGACTTCTAAAAATCCTCACCATTTCATAAATAGCATTTGCATGATGCCGAAACAGTAGTGCAACATAAATTACTGGAACCGTAGTTTCCCAATAAACCATAACTTTTGATATGTTTGTAAGGAATACACTGTAACCTATTATCACAGAAATACTAGGGGATTTCAGAACGTAAGTCACACGTTGTTATGATAGGACAAGCAATTTGTATTGAATGCTGCACTACACTTTGAAGTGGCACAGATAAATGACACTATTTTCCAACATACAGTTAGTCACCAATTCCCTGTAAAAAAAAAAAAAAAAAAAAAAAAAAAAAATGTCAGAACGTTCTACCAACTGGTCAGTTCCTCGACAACAAAAACCCATTCCTTGGTCACCGAACTATTCGAGAACTCCTGTGTGAACTTCTTTGTCATTGGAAAATCTTTCCTCCAGGTGTTCTTTCAGACCGCTGCGGAAGATATGGAAATCGTATTTTGCAATTTGCCGATCAGCAAGAATCGTAATGTCCAGAGTACTTCAAATTTATATCCCGTTTCAGTGTCGCACCGTTTGAGTCACACTACCTGAAGCACTTATCCGTATGCAGCAGAAATGTTTCTACAAGAAACACGGAATATGTACTATGTTCTGACAGTGGGCCACTGTTATTGCGCAATGGTTTCAGCGTAGTTTATATGGTTCAAATGGCTCTGAGCACTTTGGGACTTAATATCTGAGATCTGCTAGTTCTGCAGGGTTCGCGGGAGAGCTTTTGTAATGTTTGGAAGGTAGGCGACGAGAGACTGGCAGAAGTAAAGCTGTGAGGACCGGGTGTGAGTCGTGCTTCGGTAGCTCAGATGACAGAGCACTTGCCCGCGAAAGGCAATGGTACCGAGTTCGAGTCTCGGTCAGGCACAAAGTTTTAATCTGCCCGGAAGTTTCCCGCTCCTTTGTTCGTTGCGAATTTCGGTCCGAACAGCTGCAAACTCTCTACACCACTTACGAGTGTTTTTGACATCCGCGCACGACTCACCATACATTTCCGTGAATTGGCGATGGATTTCATTCGGTGCGGTGACCTTTGCATTCAAAGACGAATATCTGCGCGCAATTCGCACTTGGCAGTAACATCCAATGGGAGCTCCATTCTCAACGGCTGCCAAGCCAAGACTGAGCGCCTCAGATGTTTACACACAGCGCGTGAACCACCCCACATAACAGTGTGATCAACCGGCACACAAACAGAGTTCTGTACATATAAAAAAATAGGAGACCTTTCTTTTGGGATTACCCTCGTAGGTCGGCAGCAACAAAATATTTTCGAATTCGGAGGAAAAAGTTGGTGATTGAAATTTCGTGAGCAGTTTCCATCGCAACGAAAAACGCCTTTGTTTTAATGACTTCCTCCCCAAATCCTGCATCATGTCCGTGGCACTGTCTCCCCTATTTCGGGATAATACAAAATATGCTGCTCTTCCTTGAACTTTCTCGATGAACTCCGTTAATCCTATCTGGTAAAAATTCTAGACCACGCAGCAGTTCTTTAAAAGAGGACGGACAAGCGTAATGTAGGCAGTCTTTTCAGTAGATCTGTTACATTTCCTAAGTCTTCGGTTTTCCTTCTCCACAGCATTTTCTCTGTGTACTCTCCAATTTTAATTGTTCGTAATTGTAATTTCTAGATATTTAATCGAATTTACGTCCTTCAGATTTGATTGATTTGTCGTGTAACCGAAATTTAAAGTATTCCCTTTTGCTCTAATGTTGATGGTCTCGAACTTTTGTAATTGGTGTCAATTGCCAATTTTCGCACGATACAGATATCTTATCTAAATCGTTTTGCAAATTGGTTTTGATCTTCTGATGACTTAAGTAGGTGATAAACGACAGCATCATTTGCGAACAAGCTAAGACAGCCGTCCAGATTGTGTTCTAAATCGTTTATAAAGATAAGGAACAGCTGACGGCCTATAACGTTATCTTAGACAACGCCAGAAATCACTCCTGGTTTACTCAGTTACTTTCCGTCAATTACAACGAACTGTGACCTCTGACAGTAAATCAAGAATCAAGTCGCATAACTGAGAGGATATTCCATAGTCAGGCAATTTGATTACAAGCCGCTTATGAGGTATGGCGTCAAAAGACTTCTGGAAATCTAGACATACAGAATCAATTTGAAATCCCTTTTCGATACCACTCAGCACTTCGTGTGAGTAAAGAGCTACTTCTGTTTCACAAGAACGATATTTTCTAAATCTGTGTTGACTATGTGCCAATGGGCCGTTGTCTTGAGGTAATTCATAATGTTTGAACACAATATAAGTTCCAAAATCCTATTGCACATCGACATTAATGATATGGGCCTGTAATTTAGCGAATTGTTCGTACTGCCTTTCTTGAGTATTGGTATGACATGTTCAATTTTCCATTCTTTAGGTGCGGATCTTCCGTCGAGCGAGCGTTTGTATATAATATATAATTGTTAAGTATGGCGCTATTGCATCAGCTTATTCTTAAAGGACCCTAACTGGGATACAATCTGGACGGAAATACTTGCTTTTATTAAATAATTGAAGTTGCTTCTCTATTCTGAGGATATCTGTTTCTAAATTACTTATGTTGGCAGCTATTCCTGATTCGAATTCTGGAATATCTACCTCGTATTCTTGGTGAAGGAATTACGGAAGGCTGTGTTTAGTCACTCTGCTTTAGCAGCAGTGTCACCATAGTGTTACCTTTACTATCGCGCATAGAAGGCATTGATTGTGTCTTCCCTCTGGCATAGTTCATATAAAACCAAGACCTCTTTGGATTTTCTGCCAGGTTTCGAGACAAAATTTTCGTTGTGGAAAATATTATAAGCTTGTCACATCGAAGATGAATTTGGAGCTTCTCCAATCTTAGGGATTTTGGGATCGTTTAAATTTGACGTGCTTGTTTCGTTGTTTCTACAACATTGTTCAGACTTTTTTTGTATATGGGGGTTCAGCTCCGTCTTTTGTTAGTTTATTTGGTATAAATTTGTCAATTGCTGACGATACTATTTCTTTGAATTCATGAATTTACATTGTTACTTTGGAAGAAATGGAGATGGTCTCTCAGGAAGGCGTCAAGCAAATTTTTATCTGATTTTCTAAATACACTCCTGGAAATGGAAAAAAGAACACATTGACACAGGTGTGTCAGACCCACCATACTTGCTCCGGACACTGCGAGAGGGCTGTACAAGCAACGATCACACGCACGGCACAGCGGACACACCAGGAACCGCGGTGTTGGCCGTCGAATGGCGCTAGCTGCGCAGCATTTGTGCACCGCCACCGTCAGTGTCAGCCAGTTTGCCGTGGCATACGGAGCTCCATCGCAGTCTTTAACACTGGTGGCATGCCGCGACAGCGTGGACGTGAACCGTATGTGCAGCTGACGGACTTTGAGCGAGGGCGTATAGTGGGCATGCGGGAGGCTGGGTGGACGTACCGCCGAATTGCTCAACACGTGGGGCGTGAGGTCTCCACAGTACATCGATGTTGTCGCCAGTGGTCGGCGGAAGGTACATGTGCCCGTCAACCTGGGACCGGACCGCAGCGACGCACGGATGCACGCCAAGACCGTAGGATCCTACGCAGTGCCGTAGGGGACCGCACCGCCACTTTCCAGCAAATTAGGGACACTGTTGCTCCTGGGGTATCGGCGAGGACCATTCGCAACCGTCTCCATGAAGCTGGGCTACGGTCCCACACACCGTTAGGCCGTCTTCCGCTCACGCCCCAACATCGTGCAGCCCGCCTCCAGTGGTGTCGCGACAGGCGTGAATGGAGGGACAAATGGAGACGTGTCGTCTTCAGCGATGAGAGTCGCTTCTGCCTTGGTGCCAATGATGGTCGTATGCGTGTTTGGCGCCGTGCAAGTGAGCGCCACAATCAGGACTGCATACGACGAGGCACACAGGGCCAACACCCGGCATCATGGTGTGGGGAGCGATCTCCTACACTGGCCGTACACCTCTGGTGATCGTCGAGGGGACACTGAATAGTGCACGGTACATCCAAACCGTCATCGAACCCATCGTTCTACCATTCCTAGACCGGCAAGGGAACTTGCTGTTCCAACAGGACAATGCACGTCCGCATGTATCCCGTGCCACCCAACGTGCTCTAGAAGGTGTAAGTCAACTACCCTGGCCAGCAAGATCTCCGGATCTGTCACCCATTGAGCATGTTTGGGACTGGATGAAGCGTCGTCTCACGCGGTCTGCACGTCCAGCACGAACGCTGGTCCAACTGAGGCGCCAGGTGGAAATGGCATGGCAAGCCGTTCGACAGGACTACATCCAGCATCTCTACGATCGTCTCCATGGGAGATAGCAGCCTGCATTGCTGCGAAAGGTGGATATACACTGTACTAGTGCCGATATTGTGCATGCTCTGTTGCCTGTGTCTATGTGCCTGTGGTTCTGTCAGTGTGATCATGTGATGTATCTGACCGCAGGAATGTGTCAATAAAGTTTCCCCTTCTGGGACAATGAATTCACGGTGTTCTTATTTCAATTTCCAGGAGTGTAGATAACCGCGCGGGGTAGCCGTGCGGTCTGGGGCGTTTTGTCATGGTTCGCGCGGCTCCCCCCATCGGTGGTTCAAGTTTAAGTTAAATTAAGTAGTGCGTAAGCCTAGGGACCGATGACCTCAGCACTTTCGTCTCGTAGTCCTTATCAGAAATTTCCAATTTTTTTAAAATACATATGTTTTTCGTTTATATTTGGTGGATTTGTGAGTTACGGTATTCAGTCTCGCTTCGTCACCCTTGTGTTCATTAATCCCTTTATCCGTTTTGATGCCCGTTATTAGCTCAGGATTATTTGTTGTTAAGAGGTCAAGTGTGTTTCCACAACAGTTTACTGTTCGAGTGGGCTCATGAAATAAATGCTCGAAATAATTTACAGAGAATACTTTTATGACGATTTCGGATGGCGTTCTATGAGTACCTCCGTCACACAAATTTTAGCCAACATTCCGAGGGTAAATTGAAGTCACCACCGCCCCACGGGGTGTGCGCGTGGACAAGGGCGCCTTGTCACGGTTCGCACGGATTCCCCCCGTCCGACGTTCGAGTCATCCGTCGGGCATGGGTGTGTGTGTTGTCCGTAGAGTAAATTAGTTTAAGTTCGATTAAGTAGAGTGCAAGCTTAGGGACCGATAATCTCAGCAGTTTGTTCCCATAGGATCTTACCACAAATTTTCAAATTTTGATGTCACCACCAACCGTAATAGCATGAGTCGGGTAAGTGTTTGAAACTATACTCAAGTTTGCTTTGAACGTTTCAGCAATTGTATCATCTGAGTTGAGAGGTCAGTAAAAGGATCCAGTTATTATATTCCAGTTACCAAGAATGACCACTACCCACGCTAAATCACAGGAACTATCTACTTCAATTTCGCTTCAAGATAAACTACTTCCAACAGAGGTACACTGTTGTGAGATTTCAATTTTCAGCAAAACTGAGCCACAGACTTCGTTTCACGCATATACTGCACCTAACAGTTGCGTTTAAAATTGGTTACGTTAGTTTAACATAGAGACAGGAGTAAGATACCGAGGATTTAAAAAGAAAAAGTTAATGTTCTGTCCGTGTTGCATGTCTTTTGTACGTTTCTTATTAGCTGAGTACCATGCGTTGCCCTGGTGTGTATTTACTTCCATTCTATTAGTCCATCTCCTCTGCCCTCTCTTTGTCCATCTCTTCTCCCTGCCCACCTCCTGCACCCTCCACTCTGTCCGTCTCTGTCTCCGTCTGCCCGTCTGCTACTCCTCCGTCTCTCTGCCCATCTCCTCCTATTCCTCTCTCTGCCCATCTTCTTCTCATCCCTTTTTCTACCGATCTCCTCCTTACCCCCTCTCTGTCCATTTCCTCCTTCCCTCATATCTCCTCATATCTTCTGAACTATAGGTCGTACAACTGCATCATTTTGTAGGTTCATTCAGCGCAATACGTGGATACCGTCAGCTAAATGTGTTGCGAACAGAGTTAGCAGCACAGAAGCTACAAGGTAGACGACTTGACGTCATGGCTAATGATTCAGTTTTACAGCATGAACAGCAGAAATACAGTGAGCGATAAACTTTTTCCTTTCATCATTACCTGGAGGGTGTCAGTGAGGAAAGCTTCGAAAAAGGTTTCAAATTATGTGTAAACGTTGTTGCAAGTCACTAACTGCTCTCGATGTCAAATACTGGATTAATAAAATCTGGGTATTGGCGCGTTGTGTCCTGCAATTCTTTTTCATCTCCACCCCCCACTATTTTGATAGGCCGGCCGCTGTGGTCGAGCGGTTTTAGGCCCGTCGGTCCGGAACCACGCGGCTGCTACGGTCGCAGGTTCGAATCCTGCCTCGGACACGGGTGTGTCTGATGTCCTTAGGTTAGTTAACTTTAAGTATTTCTAAGTCTAGGGGACTGATGACCTCAGATGTTAACTCCCATAGTGCTTAGAGCCATTTGAACCAATCTTTTGATACGGAGGTTGTTCTACCCCCCACAGCGATTCCTTCCAAGCAGAAAGTGATGTGTGTAAAAGGTTGGTTGAAATCGGTCCAGTTATTTGGGAGATGTGTAACATACATACCTACATTCATTTTTATGATATGTAACAATATCTTTATTTCGTGATCAGATTTTGATGGAATATAGCCCGTACGTTTCCCAAAGCTACGCGCAAGTTACCTGTGAAAATCCCATGTAAATCCTTCTGGTAGTTTTGGAGATTAGGGTGTCGAGAAGGACAGACAAGAAAGTTTTATGAAACTTCAAATCTCGATGTCTTTTTTGTGATCCGATTTTGATGAACTAAAGCCTACACGGTACCCCAAAGTATCTTCAGGTTACCTACAATAACCACACGAAAATTCATCTACTAATTCTGGATACTAGTGTGTTCAAAGACGAACAGACACACAACGGCTTTACATATTTGTCATTGGTTAGATATAGATTTGATGTTGCAACACACTAAGGTAAACGAATCAAAAAATAAGCAGCAGTCTTCAAGAGTTTAAGATTAACTACGAAAGTAAGTGAAACAATAATCAGGCATGTCGCCTCATTTATATATAAGCAGCAAAACGCATAAATGCTTTATGAGATTCTGCAGTCATTTTCAGTGCACTCTAAACCTGATATTAGTCTCAACCGCATTATTTTATTATGCCTTACGCGTTTCGGCCTTAAGCCATTCTCAAAGGCTCTACAAGAGAAATACGTGAAAAGGCATCATTGAAAAAACATTCGTGGTGAGAGGAGGGGCGCAAAAATTTTAGAGGAACACCAACGCTCCATTTAAATTAACGAAGTCAGGTTTACGGAAGAGAAAAATACACAGTGAAAAACATTGATAAAATTGTACAAAATGCATATCGTGAAAAATGAAGAAAGCTAAAAATCACCAAAATATGTGTAATAAATACATTAATGTGTATAACCTGAACTAGATTTGCCAAACACTGATACAAAGTATCTGGTCTACATTATGTGATGACATCTGCGTGAAAACTGACTATACACGTCAAGTATTAGGTACAGAAAGTTATATGACATGTTTTCTTTATTGTTTTAGCAATCCGTAGACAAATCAAAAGCATTGACGAGTCAATAATTTTTCATGTTATTATAACCTAGTTTAACCTCGAGTTTGTGCAAATTAAAACACTACAACTCTTTGTTCCAAGATATACCCATCGGCAAATCTTTAATTTTGAGAGGATCTTCGTTAATGAGGAAAAATTCTTCTTGTCACGTCTCTCCTCGTATATGAATCCTATAGCACTTCCCTCCCTCCTGACATCGGAAAGTGCACCCGAAAGCACAACACTGTGGCATTATTCAGTGGAAATAAAACACACACGTAACAACAGTGCCCAATATGGCGGGATACGTTGTATGACACGGCTTCAAACAGTCGTGAATTGCAGATGGCGGCGAGCAGAGGGGAAAAGAATGACCATGATTTCCCTGTAGAAGGCTTTAATCGATGCAGTACCTGTACAGCTATCACAGTGTTGTACCAACACAAGAGTATACGGGTTTATCTCAAGTTCGTTGCGACACAGCACTTCGGATAGGTCTATTCTGCGTTGTGCACCTGCTAACAGCTGCGCAACGTCGAAAATAGGAAGAGACTAGTGAGCTACCTACTCGAATTCACGTTTTCTGCGTCAAAATTTACGTCCGGCAATATCATCTTAGCGTCAAGTGGCTTATGCGGAAGGGGCCCAAACATTGACCCCCCCCCCCCCCCCCCCCTCCTGTATAAATTTACATACAGTATGGGAAAGTGAAATCTACTGGCGAACAGGGTTGGAGATGCTCGAGCAAACAGAACTGTAGGAACTGATCTTGTTTCTAGGTACGTGGGAAACGAATTTCCTGGTCCATCCGTACAAGAGACAGGCAGAAAATCAGTAAAAAGAGCAATGAGAAAGACAGGGCTATGAGTGTAAAAAAGGGAAATGGCTTCGTTACTGCTTCTCACTAGAAACATGAAGCAGTAGGACATGCGATTTATGACCGATGAACATCATGCCGGAAGATCCATTACCCGCAAAGTTCGCTGTCTGCCTAATAGAAGACAATTATGATGAAGTACAAGCATCTTTATCTCTTATTTTGGCAGACGAGTGCTCTGCGCTTGGAAGAATGACAACTGCGTGCGAGTTTAATTCTCGGTTTAACTCGGTATTCGCATTAACTCATCCGATAATTTGCATTTTCGTGATTTCAGAAGAGTACAAACAGACTCTTACAGGTTACTAAATAAGGACGGTTCTGCTTTCGTGCCAAGGCTGACAAGAAATAAAAGAAATACGAGTATTCATCCAGAATAAAATAGCGAAACGAAAAAGTGGACAGACTACACTTTTTGAAGTGTGTTTTGTAGAAAACATGAATGTTATCGCTAGCATAAAAGTATCCACTCAGTATAAGAACATCTACTTGAAGCTTTGCGTTATATAATTTCCTTCCTTAAAACCGATTCCGTTATTCTTTTCTCAGTTAGTGTATAAAATATAATAATTACATTTTTTAAATAGATGTAAATAAAAAGGTAAATGTTCGTTTGTTCAAAATCGTATATCTCCGAAATTTTGACACAACGTGGAATTCGACTACGAGCGTGTTTGTGTCAAAATTTCGAGGGAGTCGGTGAAAACTTTCGGAGATTCAAGCTTTTGAAAAAAGAATTTTTGCTAACAATCGTGCATATTGGAATGCAACGTTGTTTCAAAGATTTACGATTTTGCTCAAATGAAAATTTACATCTACATAAATGTAATTGCAAATGTTTGTGTATTCAAAATCTGAAATCTCAGTAAGTTCTTCACCGATTATTTATTTCTAATTTCTGCTACCAGTCACTTTTTTGTTTTATGTTTAATCTAATATAATACAACGCATTTCGAACATGTTCTGTTTATCTTCAGGCGTTTATTTATACATACATCCATACACATATACATACAGAGAAATGTTACTTAAAAATAAACAGTCTTAAACTACATAAATCTAGAACTCTTTGTCCATTGTTTGTTACTGTAGCGGCTGGTGTGGCATTTGCGGGGGGGGGGGGGGGGGGGGGTAGGGGGGAGGAGGAGGGGCAGTGGATGGCCAGAAATCGAAGTCACTGATGTCTTCTGCTGGTTTTCTTCTTTGTGGTTCACTATGTATGATATCACAGCCTGTATAACATGCAGATAGATTTGTACCAGTTATATTTTCGTAACACACAACTGATGCAAATCTATCTGGATCATATACAGGCTGTGATATACATAGTCAACCACAAAGAAGGAAACCAGCAGAACACATCACTGACTTCGATTTCTGGCCACCCACTACCCCTCCCCCTCCTCCCCCTCCAAATGCCACACCAGCCGCTACAGTAACAAACAATGGACAAAGAGTTCTAGATTTATCTAATTTAAGACTGCTTATTTTTAAGTAACATTTCTCTGTACGCATAGATGTATTAACATCTGAAGATGAACAGATATGTTCGAAAGGCATTGTATTATGTTAGATTAAACATAAAATAAAAGAGTGACTGGTAGCAGAAATTAGAAATAAATAATTATCCCACACAGTCACGGTTCACAAACATAACCATTATAGACAAGAATAATCTTCACCAACTGCTTTGAAATTCTGACAAAACGTTGCATTCGAATTCTTAAATGTTTTTATATACCCACTTTTAACACTGTTAGCAAACAGGAAAGTTGATTTATGGTTTATTGCATTATGATTAGACTACTGCTACAGAATCTGAATATGCAATTACAATAAAGAAACCACGAGGTCAGAGAGAGGAGGGAAGAGGAGATGGGCAGAGGGGTGGGAGGAAATGGAGAGAGAAAGAGAAAAGAAGGAGATGAACAGTTAGAGGGGGCAAGAGAAGGTAATGGATAGAGTGAGGTTGGGGAGGGAATCTGGAAATAGGAAGGGATGAGAAGGTGATGGAGAGAGAGAGAGAGGGGTAGAGAGAGATAGAGGAAGGAGGAGAAGACGGACAAAAAAAGGGAGAGGACGTGATGGATTGAGAGAGGGAGAGAGGCGTCCATAAGGAGATAGATGGGGTCGGAGAAGATGGACAGAGAAAGGGGGACGAGGAGATGGACAGAGACAGGGAAGTGAAAGAGATCAGGAACGCATATCTAATTCCCATATATATTAGAAACGTCCGCTTTCCCTTTTCTTTATTTCCCATTTAACGGAACTGAGACACAGCAAACGCTTGACCGGCCGCGGTGGTCTAGCGGTTCTAGGCGCTCAGTCCGGAACCGCGCGACTGCTACGGTCGCAGTTTGGAATCCTGCCTGGGGCATGGATGTGTGTGATGTCCTTAGGTTAGTTAGGTTTAAGTAGTTCTAAGTTCTAGGGGACTTATGACCACAGAAGTTGAGTCCCATAGTGCTCAGAGCCATTTGAACCATTTTTTAGCAACGCTTGCCCGGGAACTGCTAGTTTTATAATAACGGTTTATTAGTACTCGTCAGCATAACATTGCACAAGCCTACAACCCGGCTTACTGTTACACTGCGGAGAGTGGCCAAGAGGAAACCACAAGTCTGCTACTAGTTACGGAATTATACTGGCAAGTTCGGGAGTTGGTGTACTGAGCGGGTTAAAAGTCGCGCCGGTGCAGCCGCCCTCGACCGCACACAGTATCAGCAACAGCGGCCGTGACGCAGGTTGATCAGCCGCCCACTGGATGCTTGGCACTGCCCGTTGTCCACAGCCCGCAGGCGCCGACGCCGATATCTATTTGTCTCGCTCCCCTGCTCTATAAATACTCGACTGGCTCTGCGGTTCAGGTGCGGCGCGTCCCACGCTCTTCTGTATTCTCTAAAACTTCCCCAAGCACGTTGTTGTTGTTGTGGTTACTGGCCCAAGACTGGTTAGTTTATCCTGTGCTAGCTTCTTCATGTTTACATGACTTGTGCAACCTTCAATTCATTTGTGCTCGAGCCTTGGTGTCCCTCTACAATTTTTATCCCCTTCCCCCCATCTCCACACTTTTCTGCATTATCAAATTTATTACAAAGTGGTGCCTCAGGATGTGTCCTGCTAGCCGATCCATTCTTTTCGCCAAGTTGTCTCATAGATTTATTTTCACCCGAATTCGATTCAGTACATCTTCATCACTTAGCCGACCTACTCAGCTAAACTTTATCATTCTTCTATAACTACACATTTCAAAAATTTACATTCGCAATCTGTTTGTACTATTAACCTTCCACGTTTCACTTTCTTAAAAAGCTAAACTCCACATAATTACTTTTTACAAATGACACATTTATAGAGGATATTAAGAAATTCCTCTTTTTCACGAAGGATTTTTCTGCTTCTGCAATTCAGCATTTTGTATCTCCTCTAATTAAGTCATTTTGAGGTACTTGCTGTGCAAATAACAAAACTCATCTACTGGTTTTGGGGTCTAGTTGCCTACTCTAAGCCCCTCTACATCACTTTATTTTATTCGTGTACATCTACATCTACATGACTACTCTGCAATTCAGACTCAAAAAAGTGCGAGGCAGAGGGTTCATCGAACCACTAAAGACTCTTTCTCTGCCGTGCCATCCTCTAACGACGCGAGGGAAAATGAATTCTGAAATCTTCTGATTTATCTTCTTTTATTATGATAATCATTTCTTCCTTTTGTTGGCTGAAGTTAGCAAAATATTTTCTCATTCAGAGGAGAAAGTTAGTGATTGAAGTTTTTGAAAAAGTCTCACCACAATCAAAAACACCTTTGTTTTCATGATTGCTACCCTAACTCGCTTGTCACATCCATGACACTCTATAACCAATTTCACGATAATACAAAACGAGCTGCCCTTCTTTGGACTTTTTCGATGTCCCCCGTCAATCCTATTTGGTAAGGATACCGTACCGCACAGCAATACTCTGGCAGAGAATGGACAAGCATAGTGTGGGCAGTCTATTTAGTAGATCCAGAATGAGACCTTCACTCTGCAGCGGAGTGTGCGCTGATATGAAACTTCCTCACAGATTAAAACTCTGTGCCGGACCCAGAATCGAACTCGGGACCTTTGAATATCGTGGGAAAGTGCTCTACCAACTGAACCGCCATGTCTCCGCAATATCCTTTCTTCCAGTAGTGCTAGTTGAGTAAGGTTCGCAGAAGAGCTTCTGTAAAGTTTGGAAGGTAGGGACGAGGTAATGGGAGAATTGAAGCTGTGAGGACGGGTCGTGAGTCGTGCTTGGGTAGCTCAGATGGTAGAGCACTTGCCCGCGAAAGGCAAAGGTCGCAAGTTCGAGTCTCGGTCCTGCACAAAGTTTTAATCTGTCAGGAAGTTCCTTAAGTAGATCTTTTGCATCTTATAAGTGTTCTGTCAATAAAACGCAGTCGTTGGTTTGCTCTCACCCAAAAGGTTATCTATGTGATCGTTCCTATTTAAATTGTTCGTAATACTGCAATTCCCAGATATTTAGTTGAATCGACTGTCTTTAGATTTGTCTGATTTATCGAGTAAGCGAAATATAGAGGACTCCTTTTAGTACTCACATGAATGACTGCAAACGTTTCCTTATTTGGAGTCAATCGACATTTGATCTGTATTTTATCCCTGCTAACTTCAGAATTTCGAAGGTGTAGTCCTATCAATATTGCCCAAAGCTTTCTCTAAATCTACACATGCTACAAACGGAGGTTTACCTATCTTCACTCTAATTGCTAACATAATTCGTCGGGTCAGAAATGCCTCGAGTGAACCCAACTGATCTTCCCCGATGTTGGTTTCCGCTAATCTTACCATTCCCTGCTGGAACTAATTTGTTTCAGTATTTTGCAACCAAGACTTATAAAAGTGTTACTTTTGTACTGTCCACACCTGTCAGTACCTGCCGCCTTTGGAGCTGTTACATTTCTTGTTGAAGTCTGAAGACATTTCGCGTGTTGTCAGAAATCCTGCGAACCAGGAGGAGTAGTTCTGAAGGAATGTCGCCTGCTTCAGGATGCTTGAGTACGCTGTTCTACGAGTCTATTGTACTGTTCTTTCACTTGACCCACAGTTTGCTGTCGTTCTGCTTCGACATCGGGAAACCTTACTGGACACACTTACTCCCAAGGTACACAAATCCCTATTTTAGCATTCCTGGCCGTACTATTACGTGACACGCGTCCTTCAAAGTCAAACTTTGTCTCTTCCACATGTCTGATGCTCTAAATACATTATGATGGATAAATATCGCTGAATAAAACAGATTCCAAAGGACACTGTGTATACGGTATCATCCGTCCGTGTTTCCTACCTGATCTAACTATACACACAATTCACATAGTAATTGCTTTTTAAATTCAGCAAGGTTGCTGTTATAATTATACTGTATATACTTCGAAAAAACAGTTCTGCATAACTATTCCTGTCAATGGTGCCGCACCCCGTCTCATGCATATTCGCCCTGTGATCTCATTCCGCAGACTGACTACTTGGCGCCTCTTTTGCAGACACCAAGCCCAATCCCTCTCCTCAACTGACGGGCGATCCCCGCAGCAACTGAGATCTTCGGTTGAGAGCGATAGATCAGAATACGATTCGAGACGTAGTAACGGTGTCGATATCTTTAACCTCATACTTGTTTCGAATTAGGCTAGCGAAATACATCTTGCAGTATCACATCTCATCTTCATCTATTTCCTTTTCTCTCTCGAATAAGATTGTCATGCTTCTGTGCTTTGTATTGGTTTGCTGTCCACCACCTTTTCTCTTAACATACGTTTCTCTCTCTCTCTCAGCCGGCCGCGGTGGTCTCGCGGTTCTAGGCGCGCAGTCCGGAACCGTGCGACTGCTACGGTCGCAGGTTCGAATCCTGCCTCGGGCATGGCTGTGTGTGATGTCCTTAGGTTAGTTAGGTTTAAGTAGTTCTAAGTTCTAGCGGACTAATGACCACAGCAGTTGAGTCCCATAGTGCTCAGAGCCATTTGAACCATCTCTCTCTCTCTCTCTCTCTCTCTCTCTCTCGTTATCATCTTGTCTACTCTCCTCACATTTAAGCTAAAAACCAAAATTAATAAGAAACACTTTTACAATAAGAAGATTATGTATCTTCAGAAGTTTATTAAAGCAAAATATTATCTTAACAATATAACAATTGATTAACAATATTATTTTTCCTAGATCGGTACTTGAATTGCTTTTCCATCCCTACATCATTGCACACAATAAATGCACACACTTTTCGGGGTAAATGTCATACAAAAATATATTATTAGTAACATCTGTAATTAACTAGTAACATAACCGTCTTACGTTCAAAATAGATCTATCAAAAACTAAATTCAACACAGAAAGAAGTGGAATAATATGTGCTGCATTGGCTCCAATATGAGTCGCACACGAATATAAGCCACACCCTTTATTTTTAGAGGGCAGAGCGTAGGGGTGGAGAAGGGGAGATATGAGTTGAGGGGGGAGGAGGGAGGGATGCTTGCCGTAGAGAGGAACTCAATGGAGAAAAATGTATGTTACATTATCCATTTACAACTGCGTCAGATATACGCAAACATGAGGCAGTAATCGATACGCCCACGGAATTCTGTCTGTGGTATTTTTAACATCTTCTCGGTTTCTAAGTCCTTTAACTGAATTATTACCCGAGAGACAGGTAAGCATATTTCCGCTTATCTTGTACAAAACAAAGAACTTTATCTTCAAGTTCAAGAGATTTTCCAGATTTAAGCCTCTGTAAGATTTATTTGACAGAACGGCAGTTTGTAGCTTACTCACCAACGCGGTTCAATGCCGCACATTAGGCTCATCAAAATCATAGTTTTTGTCAGTTTCTCTGTTAAATGTGCTCTTTACTTAACGAGTAACTGCTGCATATTCCAAAGTTTGTTAGGCTAGTCAAAATCATAGTTTTTGTCAGTTTCTCTGTTAAATGTGCTCTTTACTTAACGAGTAACTGCTGCATATTCCAAAGTTTGTTAGGCTAGTCAAAATCATAGTTTTTGTCAGTTTCTCTGTTAAATGTGCTCTTTACTTAACGAGTAACTGCTGCATATTCCAAAGTTTGTTAGGCTAGTCAAAATCATAGTTTTTGTCAGTTTCTCTGTTAAATGTGCTCTTTCCTTAACGAGTAACTGCTGCGTATTTCAAAGTTTGTTGATAATAATTGCCACTAATCGGTGAAGCCTAAATTTTACTCTTTAGTTACAGAAAATCTGTCTCTCCCCTGTTGTGAAAAATAACTTCAGTGTATGACAGCAATAATCATTAGCTACCTGAAACCTCAGCACTCGAAGACGGTTGATTGTTGCCTCACAAACAACGATTTATTTCCAAAAACTAGCCATATTATTGATCCGCTTCTAAGGAATGAACACTACAGTTGAAGCTTCTATTACGTGAAAATCTACCGGTATTTGCAGGGTCACGCAGATAAGCCGGACCATAGTTTTTGGGGCCGAATTTTGAGGTAAAAGTCCGTCTCGGTAATATCGTATGCCACAGCATAAACGAAAATTTATTTGAAGAAAGAAGTTCATAAATACGCATGTCCATTATAAATAAAATTGCCTCTGGAATTTATGAGCTTAATGACCTAATTTTGCTTTTACTTCAATAATGTTTTGGAAGCTTTTTTTATTTCCAAAATGGTCTCTTACCCTAGAAAATTCAATATTTCGTCCTCTTCCATTTTCTAATCATAACATTGCCAAACTAAATAAATATTGTAGAACCTATTCATTTTTGTAATTATCTGACATTGTCAGAAACGAAGTGATCTGCAAATAAATGTAAAAAACCTTCCAAAGTAGGCGTTTTCTTGCCCAACCCGCACACCTGATTATCAATTTTAACAAAGTTATATTACCTTATTCAGATCATCGGATATGTGAATTATAAAGACCCTAGTGAGCTATAAAGCCCATTTATAGTTCACGTATCCGATGATCTGAAGACGGCAATATTTATGGTGGCTACTTATGAGAAATATCATCAGGATACATAGTCAATTTAAACCCTTTATATTTAAGATTTGCGTCGTAGCCGGTAGAAATGAACATGGATTATACTGCCCTGTCACGGTCTGTAATTTCCTTCATTCCTTGAAACCGCGTATTCGCTTATAAATAAAATGAGGTCAATCATTGAGTAAAAAAGTATCACGCATATTTTAGTAACAGGATGTGTCAAGATTCTCTGCCATGAAAAACATGTCTAAGTGCTTTATTCACGTTTTTATTCGTTTGCTGGTGAATTTACACACGATGCTCCCCACCTTCCACAGATACTAAAAACTTTATCAAGCAGTTTGTCAAATGAATCTTTGGTGCCACCTATTTATTGCAGCGCCGTTACTAAAAGGGCACTTGCAGCTGCAACATCCATATTCTCATATTACAAGGGCTCAGACGTTAAATTATTGTTTCTATTATTTTGCATTGAGTGTAACAAAGGTGAGAGATTAGATTTTCTTTTTAAGAAATACGAGTATTACGAGACTGCATTCATTATATTTTTTACTCGTAAGGATTATGTTTTCCAGTGCCTTAAGAACGTCAACGAAAATTTTCAAAGTGCGTAGATGGCGTCATACTTCCCTTCCTAACTCCTTGGTTCTGGAGTCTTTAGCGTTACCTTGGAAGTACTCACACAACAAGTTTTTAAATCCTTTCACTGTAAAATGCTATTCTCTATAATTTATACATGTGTCGAAAAAATGTCAACCTTCATAACTTATGCAGCGTCTTTAAGGACTAAAAGAACTAAAATTGCAGCTCTTTAAATTCTTTCCTAACATTTCATTAATTACTGAATTTTTTCGTTGCTCATCGTTTACGCAAGAATTCGCATGAGACTGAAATTTCACGCATCTGAATCCTTTACGAGATACGTTTTTCTTATTATAAGTTTTAATATGGACAGCAATAGTCCATAAGTTCGATTTAAATTATTTTAAAAAAAACATTACCGGTTACGGTGTCCTACATACCCATCTTTCTTGATTTCATGCTGTAACCTATAGTAGTAGCCGTTTTTGTTTTTGTGAATTAAGATAAACAAAAAGTTTTTTATTCAAAATTTGGCAGCAGTTGCTTTTTATTTCGTGGAAACATGCATGAAATGATGTTAAGGGCAATAAAACATGAAATGTGGTGACAACTAACATCGTGTAAAAATAGATTTTTGAAGACGGAGATGTATCTATATATTTCATATCCCGTCATTACTGGTGCGATCACGGCAGTGTGGAAAACAAGTCCTAATGAAAATTGTAAAATATGCACATCAAAAAAAGTTTTGCATCGCTCGGGTTCCAAGAACTCCTGAAGATAGACGTTGGCTGTGGATATTGCATCACAGACACAGTCCCTTTGACTGTTCAGAGACGTCACTAAACCCGCCCAAAGATGTAAACAACCATGCATGAGCAGCGCCTATTAGACGGAGGGGGTCCGACAGTCGATCAGTTCCAATCATTTCACCACCTCTGAAGGTCTCGCTGCGTGGTGGTGCAACATGCAATGTGTGGTTTTCATGAAGAATAACAATGGCGGAAATGATGTTTATGTTGATCTCTATTCACATTTTCTTTACAGGTTCCGGAACTGTCTGAACTGAGGTGATGCAAAACTTTCTTTATGTGTGTACAATAATTGCGAGATCTAACTTGATCTGTGGCCTCTTTACAGTAATATGTCCAGTACTGTGAGAAGTTAATAGCAGAAAGGAATTAACTGCTGCCAGTACTTTGAGTTTAGTAATTTAAAGCAGACATGTTTGCAGAGGTAATTCTCGGTATTGGTTCTTAACGCTTTTGACAATATAGCTGTTTTTTTCAGTTTCCTCACCCAGATATGTTCCAGAATATCTGTGCCAACAGAGATGTCCCTTTTATTCCATATTTAAATTCTTTTTGACTGTTTCAACTTTAGCAGTGGCTGTGGAAGATTAAGCTTATTTTTGTTGTTAATATCGTGATTTTTTACCACAATTTATAGCTAGTATGGTTTTTAACACATTAGTTCATTTTGGTTGGATAGTCTGTCACCTAGAACAACATAAATGTTTTAGAAAGATGGGAGAAATAAACGAAAATCACTTCACATGTATATATTAAGATAATTATTTATTTATTTTAATTATTCGGGCTCTCACATTGCTCTTCGACAACTTTTTTTGACAAAACACGATGTTTCGTTCTCTCCTGTGGGTCAGATTTTCAGAAGGGTTCGAGGTTTCAGTAAACTTCCGATTCACAATGTGCTTCGACACTGACTGATGTTAATTTTTGCTATGGTGGCGTGAGTGAAATTTAGCCATTGTTGCTTGTCAACACACTCACGATGGAGGACTGGTCACGGTGCACTTCCTCCTCATAATCAGGAGTGCCTGATGCACTCGGCGTTTAAATCCAAAATCGCGACCACCTTGTACCTAAATGACTCTGAACGTGTGACATCACAGGCCACGTCGCCTCTTATCAACGACGGCATTAATCCTTATAAATGATGACCATAATCATAACGTCCTCCCCATGAACCATGGACCTTGCCGTTGGTGGGGAGGCTTGTGTGCCTCAGCGATACAGATGGCCGTACCGTAGGTGCAACCACAAAGGAGGGGTATCTGTTGAGAGGCCAGACAAACGTGTGGTTCCTGAAGAGGGGCAGCAGCCTTTTCAGTAGTTGCCGGGGCAACAGTCTGGATGATTGACTGATCTGGCCTTGTAACAATAACCAAAACGGCCTTGCTGTGCTGGTACTGCGAACGGCTGAAAGCAAGGGGAAACTACGGCCGTAATTTTTCCCGAGGGCATGCAGCTTTACTGTATGATTAAATGATGATGTCGTCGTGTTGGGTAAAATATTCCGGAGGTAGAATAGTCCCCCATTCGTATCTCCGGGCGGGGACTACTCAGGAGGATGTCGTTATCAGGAGAAAGAAAACTGGAGTTCTACGGATCGGAGCGTGGAACGTCAGATCCCTTAACCGGGCAGGTAGATTAGAAAATTTTAAAAAGGAAGTGGATAGGTTAAAGTTAGACATAGTGGGAATTAGTGAAGTTCGGTGGCAGGAGGAACAAGAATTTTGGTCAGGTGAATACAGGGTTATAAATACAAAATCAAATAGGGGTTATGCAGGAGTAGGTTTAATAATGAATAAAAAAAAATAGGAGTACGGGTAAGCTTCTACAAACAGCATAGTGAACGCATTATTGTGGCCAAGATAGACACGAAGCCCACGCCTACTACAGTAGTACAAGTTTATATGCAACTAGCTCTGCAGATGATGAAGAAATTGATGAAATGTATGATGAGATAAAAGAAATTATTCAGGTAGCGAAGGGAGACGAAAATTTAATACTCATGGGTGACTGGAATTCGAGAGTAGGAAAACGGAGAGAAGGAAACATAGTAGGTGAATATCGATTGGGGCTAAGAAATGAAAGAGGAAGCTGCTTGGTAGAGTTTTGCACAGCGCATAACTTAATCATAGCTAACACTTGGTTCACGAATCATGAAAGAAGGTTGTATACATGGAAGAATCCTGGAGATACTAGAAGGTATCAGATAGATTATATAATTGTAAGACAGAGATTTAGGAACCAGGTTTTAAATTGTAAGACATTTCCAGGGGCAGATGTGGACTCTGACCACAATCTATTGGTTATGACCTGTAGATCAAAACTGAAGAAACTGCAAAAAGGTGGGAATTTATGGAGATGGGACCTGGATAAACTGAAAGAACAAGAGGTTGTACAGAGTTTCAGGGAGACCATAAGGGAACAATTGACAGGAATGGGGGAAAGAAGTACAGTAGAAGAAGAATGGGTAGCTCTGAGGGATGAGGTAGTGAAGGCAGCAGAGGATCAAGTAGGTAAAAAGACGAAGGCTAGTAGAAATCCTTGGGTGACAGGAGAAATATTAAATTATTAGACGAAAGGAGAAAATATAAAAATGCAGTAAATGAAGCAGGGAAAAAGGAATACAAACTTCTCAAAAATGAGATCGAAACAAG